>NC_135307.1:40278007-40878007 GCF_048772815.1 Callospermophilus lateralis | reverse complement strand
TGAGCTCCCTCAAGAGGTTGTCTGAATATTAAGTGAGGTAAAAATATTCTTTAAGCATATTTGGGATTACCAGCATGATTGTGCAGTGATGGCAAAGTAATTGGGAATGTTGGGGAGAGAGAGCTAGACAGGCAGGAATCATTAAGACTCTAGACAGGATGCGGGGCATTTGCTTTACCGATCCCTTCGTCTTTTTTCAAAGCTCCCCTCTGGCATTTCCAAGGAGCTTCACTTGTTTCCAGGAGCAGGTTTCACCTCAATTTATAATCTCTGCCCACCTCATGGATGAGCCACTCCAGAAAGATGGCACACTACCATTATTGCTGCCTTGATTCACTGTGTGAATTTACCACAGCCAGTGTGTGGCTGTGTGGGGGGTTGAAAATAGTCCTTTACCCAATCTCAAGAAAACCTTTGGTAATATTTCCAGATGAAAATGATTATAATTAATTTTGTCTAAAAGGTTAATGACTTCCATATAATAGTGCCACTGGAAATAAATTCATTCGATGTTTAAATTCAATTCAACAGAGGGATGATGAGGTTTCTTACTGAAAAACCACAGCAGAAAATTGTATGAATGGTCTAACTTTAAAGTGCCTTTCAAACTGGAGAATTGATCTTAATGTTTCAGAACTGATGAAGTATGCTAAGTCTTGGCAAAAAAAGGAAAATGTTTTTTAAAAGGAAAGATGAGGACTCTTCTTTGCTTCTTTAAATAATTAGATCACCCAAGTCAGGCACAAGGTCATACACTTGTAATCCAAGTGACTCTGGAGGCAGAGACAGGACAATCCCAAGTTTAAGGCCAGCCTCCCAATTCAGCAAGGACCTAAGCAACTTAATGAGACTCTGTCTGAAAAATAAATAAATAAATAAAAGCATTTGGGGATGTGACTCAGTGGTTAAGTGCCCCCATGGGTTCAATCCCCAGTTTAAAAAAAAAAAAAATACATCACCCGTTGAGTGATCCTATGAACTTGAGGTTTCTGTCCTATTCTAAGCCTTAAAACAGGGTTATCAATACCTATCAATGCCTATCAGATGATAAATAATGCCAAATAATTGTTGTAAAAAATATTCTGTAGGATTAAAATTGTTTCACAAAAACACAGTGACTTCCCAACTTTGCTGAGTTTGACTTTTGCAATACAGTAAATATTATTTCTTTACTTGCTTCTAGCTGCTAAACAAATAGGAAACTACTTTTGGATTTTCTTTTACTCTGCAAAATTGTCTTTGAACTAATATACAGCAACCAGGCTCTCCCTTCTTTTCTGTAGTGACTGAAAGCGTTTCTTGACTTTAAATTCCAAAGCTAGTACCATATATCTTGCTGTAAGTATGAGCCTACTGAATAAAACAAAAAGCAAAAGTTTTAATGGATTCAAATGTAAAAAAAAAAATCTATCATATCTGCTCTCCTAATCCATAGTTTTAATATTTTTAAAAAATCAGAGTTTGTATTCTCATTGCCATTGAAAATATATAATTTTTCTTAACTTTACATGACTCAGTTACGCTCTCTGTTGGGTAAGGAAGAAGCTATAATCTTCAGGGAAATAGAAAGAATAGAGTTCTCTCTAGCACAACACTATCCTCAGGAAAAGTGTTAGGTGTAAAACTGACAAAGAGACCAATTTCTAAACTAAGTTAGAATTCAAAGAGAAGAACTGGTACCCCAGTAATTCAGAGCTATTTTGTGAAAAAGTATTCATGTTGGTATAAAACTTTTGGACCAGTAGTTCTTAGCTTATTAATTTCGGTGCACTATAACCCAGCAATAAGACTTTTTACAATTTAGCCCAGAGAAAGTTCTCTGTGTAGTAAGCAAAATGTTCCCAATTTCATTTTTCACCCTTCTTATGTGTGCCACTCATCAGGGGAGAAGATGTTCTAACTTGAAGACCTTTCTGTTAAGGAAAATGAATAGGTCTCTCAAATAAGAAAGGGCTTGTTCCAGGAATTGCATCATCTAGATAAAAGTCATTGAACATGACTTTGAAAATACTTTTCAAAGGCAACTTGGGACTGTGGTCAATCCTACTGAACTGAAGCTGGGGAAAGGGGATACTTTTCCTGAAGTCCTGTCTCAAATCAAGAGCATTGATTTAAAGAATTGCAAAACTTAAATAAGGACTTACATAACCAGGCACTAGTAGACTTGACCACTCAGTCCTGGTGTACTGACCCTGATCTATCCTATCCTTTGTCTCCATGGAAAGTGTTTGTATGAAGATTAAACTTGGATTTCCAGATATTTAAAAAAAAAAAAAAAAAAAGAAAATAGAAACCCAGAATAACTAATTAGTGAGATGTAGCCAAGAAGAGTATGTTACCCTTTCTGTGAGGTCCAATCTTCCCACCATCAACCTTTACTTAATAAACCTCAACCAGTTTAGAACCTTATTAAAAATATCATTAGCCAAGTATGATGGCACACACCTATAATCCCAGCAACTTGGGAGGCTGAAGCCAGAGGACCAAAGTTCAAGGCTAGCCTGGGCAACATAGTGAGATCCTACTTAAAAATAAAAGAGCAGAGGATGTGGCTCAGTGGTAGAACACCTCTGGGTCCAAACCTCAGTACCAAGAAAAAGAACATTATCAATTTTTTATCTTCAAGACATAAAGCTGTTATTTTTTTTAAAGCACAAAATAAGCTTGGTAAGGTCTTACAATATAGTTTGTTTATTTAGGATCTCTATCTGTAAAATGGAAACCTAGATTTTGCTCTATGATAATTCACATTTCATTTTAAATGTTTATTCTAATCATTTTAGTTTTTTTTTAAAAGATATACCCTTCTAAGGAAAAAAAAATAAAAGTTTGACTTGAAATGATCTTGAAAATACAATGCCTTTGACTATTTAAGGAGACTTAAATTTTATTAGTAGGCTTTTAATCATTTAAAACAATAAGGAGAGTATCTTATTCATTTTCAATAGGACAAGGCAGTATTAAAACAAGACCATTCCATTAGAGAAGCTTGATTATTTTCTCATGTTTTAAATTATGCATATGATTGGTGACACAAATACATGTTTAAGTGGTTGCAAATTTAAAAAATCAATATTCCCAAAGAACTAAAATTATGCCCAATCATAAATAACAAAAATTAATTCACCTGCATATTTTGATCTACAACTTATCCTATGAACATGAACATTTTATAAAAAAGAAATATCTTTTCACATCAACTTGTGTTCATTATATTTCATACAAATATAGCTCACATCAAACACAAGCCTTTTCAAACAGAAAAAAAAAAAATTAAGCCATTCACTGTTCCTTTCTTTCTCAGATGATCTGGTGTGAGCTGTGGACTGCCATGTTGCACCGAACCCACAGCAACCAGGACCCATTGTTCCCAAGGGAAATGTAGCCTATGCGGGAATGCAATGGTGTGCTCTGCAAGGAACGTGGAAAATAGCATATGTCACTACTGTACAGTACACAACAGACAATTATGATTCAACTGTCCAAATTATAATCAGTTTGACAAATGTCCACAAGCGTCTTCATTCTATTTTATATTTTCCCTAAGACAAGGCAATCACACAACCAGACAATTCCATCAGGGAAGCTTGTTAGCTGCTTAGTCTGTTAAACCCTGGTTGCCATAGCATCTAGAGTTGAAAAAGCTGCAGATTGGCATGAAAAAGCATGTCGACAATTGCCCTGTCACAGCATGCAAGCCAGGTCTGCTCAAAGGCAGCACACTACAAGTTTTCTTTCCCAGTTTGTACTACCCCATGCTGTTTAATAATATCCATTTACTGGTATTGGGATTGATCTAGCGCAGTGTAAAATTCACATCTACTGAGACTTTGCTTTTCACATGGAGTGAAATTCTTTAACAAATGAGAGTGTGGCAATTAATTTAGAAATGTAATACTGTATATAGTATAAGAAGTATATTTAGATTTAATAGAGAAACTGTCCAAAATTTTAATGCACAGTCCTTAAAAAAGACAAATAGTTTTACTTGGCAATTTTTCAGTTGACTTTGTAGTCATTTCTGAAGCCCAGTTAGTCATACTTTGGAGATGACAGACAGCATTCAAAATTCAGTAGTATATTTTTAAACATGTTTTAATCATGCCATAGTAATTTCTTCTTTATATGCATGGTATAATTTAATTAAGGACATACATTTCTAAAATAACTATAATTTAATTAAAGATTAATATCATGAACACTGAAATTATAGTCTAGAGAGCAATGTGCATCAATTTTTTTTACCAGAGGGATCATATACTTAATGGTGATAAATTACCATGTATTAATAAGAAAAAGTGGGTTTCTACCAGAGGGTATTCAAACCCCTGCCAACTCTGCAGGATTTATGCAGTGTATGATTTAAAATAAAGTAAAGCATGTTTACAAACAACCATTGTTAACTTATTGGAACTATAAAAATGTGAAAACATCTACTTAAATTGTGAGACTTAGAAAATAGTTTTTGCTCAGAAGTTTATACTTACATTATTCATTCAGTTTTTTCTTCTTTCATTATCTCCTATTCTGTGTCTTCAATTTAGTTTTTCTTTAATGTCACAAAGAAAGAAAAATCTGAAAATGCATACTTGAGAGCACGATTAGCCTAGTAAATCAATAAGGATTTCAAATATGGGTCTTTTTCTATATTTTCTAAAATAGGTATTCTTTCCATCAAACCCCATTGCTTTGCTCTCCAATGTCACAAAAGCATATTCCACTTAGTATGAGTGATCTCATTCTTTCCAACCTTGCACGTGAAAAAAAGTTGATACATAGTTTTCCACTATACAAGTGATGCTGTTGGGAGGAAAATCGAAATACTGAAGTAATGATTATTGTTCCTATTCTTAAGCTATTAAGATACGGCATGTAGTTTCTTGCTCCTGTACAAAATTGTTAAATATTTTACAGAATAATCAAAGCATAACACCTTGGATGTTATATATACATACACCCACATGCGAAAATGATGTCCCTGGGTGGATCTCTTTAAATTAGAAATTTAAATCCCTCATTTTTCTAGGAATTCTCAAAAATCTCAAAATCTTGGGATGAAACTTGGTTCACATATGGTGTCCATGAATGTGTTTTCTTATACCACATCTTCCAGATTAAAGAGAGAGAGAGAGAGAGAGAGAGAGAGAGAGAGAGGAGAAAAGCTGTTTACTTGTTAAAGGTCTTTTTATAAGCTCTGATGACTCAAAAACACCTTCATTTTAACACATAGAATTTGGCAACGAACTTAACCATGTTACCATTTGAAAGACTTTGATATTTTGAAAAAGAGAAAATTAAAAACAACAGATAGAGACTTACGTTGGCTCTTGTCTATAGAGCATAATTTTCCCAAGTATGTTTTTAATATAAGGATTTACTAGTGAATGTATCTGCCATCAAAACTATAACTGTCCTGAATGAACAATGGTAAGTAGTGCTACAAATTTCACCCTGATGTGGCAAGTTAAAAAAACAAAACAAAACACAAAATTTACTTGTAAAATATTAGATAATAGATGAACAGATAAATCAGATAATGAGATAAACAAAAGGTTGAAATAAAATTTCTCCTAATTACATTTTTCCATAAAGATTGTATTTAAGCCTGGTTTTTGTTGTTGCTTCTCATTTCCTAAATTCACACTAAGCACAGTGCAATGTGGTCCATCAAGTTGGATTGAAGCAAGTACCACCTCTTAACCAATCTTAGGTCCTGCGTATTTTCCTAGAGTTCTTTAAGTATTAGGTTTGCACAGCATTAGAAGTAGTTAGCATAGAAACAAGAGTTTATGCTATAACTCAGAGTATATGGGTGTTCAGGATAACTTAAATCCCCCCTGTAATGCAAGTGCTGCCTTCACCATGATTTGAAAAAAATTTAGGGGTCTTTACAGCCATGCTGTGTTGACATTATGCATTCTAATACCTTGTTTAAAAATGTACGAACTACACTTTCTTTTTATACCTGATTTGTTTTATGTTCATTCTTCTTCTCTAAATGGGAAATAACAATGGTTCTTCTTGCATTGCTTAGAACATTTTCATTGGATAGCATGATTACTTTTGGACATCTTCTATAAGTAATCTACCTTTCATCATTTTGATTGTTGCCAAATTGCTAAATTGAAATTATACCAGAAAATGTCAATAAGCCTAAGATTTCATAAAAAGAAAAAAAATAATAATAATTTGATCTATGCAAATAGGGAACAGCTTGCAATGCTATTAGTTCCTTTCATAATGCTCAGGGCAAACGTCACTCTAAAGATACAACACTGTTTCATTTCTTAAATGCATCCCATTAATTCCTCAAGTGAAACACTACCTTACAGAAAAAGGCAGGTTTCTTGTAAGCACATGCATTCTTGTGTAAGGTAGTTCTTGTTTTTCTGGGTGATTTTGCCTTTTTCTGAAATTTTCTTCACCTGACTGAAAGCACATTAACTGCTAGATAGGCATCACACTGATGTCCCCATGCTGTAGCATACAGCCGTGAATTTGCTACGATCTGTTTAATCAGCAGTGTATTGATTTTCCGCAGCTTTCCTTCATTTTAGCCCCATAGCAGGCTTCTGTAATTTCCTTTGGACAAAGTGTAACCAAACTGTGCTAAGTGATGTTGATTTGCAGGCAAAAGTAAAGGGGTAAATATAAATTAACAAGCTATAAACATTTTACAAGTGGGGAGTCAATAAAAACAGTGTCTGCAGTTTCTTTTAAAAAAATGATTTGAAGCAGATTGTTAACAAAGGTGTCCAAAGAAACTGACATGAGTCTGAGAATAATTTTTGCGCTTTGTGATTAAGAATTGATCAGTCTAAAAGCCTCGGATGCAACTGAATCACCCATAAGCTGCTGGCCTGAAAAGGCTCAGCAGGGGCTGGTATTTGTTTGTTAAACTCCCATGATTCCAAGTAGATAATTGGTCTGTGAAGTTCATGGCAGAATCTGAATTTGCTTTCTTGCTTCCCAGCTGGCTGAGCACTGGTTTATAGACTTCTGTGTACAAATTTAGCCAGCAGCAAACCTCACATCTTTAATATAAAAGGTGTTTTGTTGTGTTTTTCAGGTGCTGAGTGGAAAGCCCACACTCCAGAAGCTCATTAAAAGGGCCAAGTTACAGTACAGGTTTATTTCTGTCACAGCGTTTCTGAAAACAGTGACAAGGATTAATATGTTTCTTTAGTACTGGAAAAAGCCTGACACAATCCCTTGTGAATTTGATCATCTGTTTCATTGCCTGTATAAGATTCAGTCTCCTATTATATCCTAAAGTTACAGCTGTAAACTAATGCTGGTAAGAATTCATAAGCTATTGCAGAAGCCTGGGGCAAAACTAATTGTTTTATTCAACAGTCACTTATTTATTTATTATTTATTTCATTCTTCTCTCCTGTAGTCTTTTTCCACCATTCCCCCTCAAAGTCAAGACTATCTTGGCCCTTTGTCTGAATGCACAAAGCAAAGATACAAGGGAGATTAATGTTCCAGGAGCTTTCAAAAAAAGTTGCTATGCATCAGTGTATTATAGAAATGTTGTCCACTCTAGAATTTCTTTATTTAGATTTGTATTATTTTATAAAACCCTTCCTATTTTCCTTTCATTAAAATGTAAACTCCTTATTAGAAAGCAATATTTGAACAACATCATAACCTTTTGTTTTGCCTAATTGTGTGGCATTAGGGTTTATTTACTAGTGGTTGCTATGTTTCTGGGACATGATTTGCCGTGTTGTATATGCAAATCCTAATAAAGTGTAAAATATATCATAAAATAATTCTGTTTGGCATCAAATTAGAAAGTCAAGTAGCTATTTGCTATCTTCAAATATTCAAAGTTGTGGCAATATGCTGATATAGATACCATAAAATAATCTTTCAATTGTGGAGTCCCTCTTTCCCCCTTCCTGTTTCACCTCTTTCTCCCTTTCCTCCTCCTCCTCCTCCTCCTCCTCCTCCTCCTCCTCCTCCTCCTCCTCCTCCTCCTCCTCCTCCTCCTCCTCCTCCTTCTCTAATTGGTTGTAGATGAAAAGTTATTTCTTACCTACCAGCTTTTATTATTTTGGGAAATAATGGTACTTTTAATTTTAAATACAAAAAAAAATATATTCAAAATAGTTCCAAACTTCATGCAAGTACAAAATGAGACATACATAGAAAGATCACCTGATGATTCATTTGTGTACACTTTATAAATCATAGTAGAAACTATGACAAGATCAAACTGGAAAGTATACTTATACCATGATGGAGATTAAATATTAAGCTTCCATTATTCTTTTTTTTTTAAGAGAGAGAGAGAGATTTTTTTTTTAATATTTATTTTTTAGTTTTCGGCAGACACAACATCTTTGTTTGTATGTGGTGCTGAGGATCGAACCCGGGCCGCATGCATGCCAGGCGAGCACGCTACCGCTTGAGCCACATCCCCAACCCCACCTTCCATTATTCTTAACAGAAGTTGTATGCCTAATACTTTATGTGTCACAGACATTTTAGCCTATTATAACTGTAAATACAATATGAAACTAGCTAAATCCTTAGTTGTACCTGCCAATTTGTGGCCCTCGAGCACTAAAAGCAGAATCAAAAATGGCAGGAATAAAACTGTCAAGCAAAACACACTCTGCCCCACACGTACACTCCTTTCAATTTCCACAAACTTTTGCTCCATGTTTACCATAAAAAAAAAAAAAAAAAATTCTACTCTTACAAATAAACTTAAGGAAGGCATTTATACAACAAGACAATAACAAAATAATTATTAAAATGATCGTTACCTTCAAACCTGCCCCCTTATTAAGGTTAAGTGTTTCACAGCACCCCTGAGTGAAGGAACAGGAGCAATGCAGTGCCTGGGTTGCAATGGCAGCCTCTTGTTTTTATGAATAGCTACAAAGTCCACACTCAGTCTTTTTCATATAATAAAAGCCCATATTAGTCATGACAAAGAACCTCCCACAGATATTTTGGCAATGAATTTGCTTTTCCTGTTGTTTATTCATCCCCTGAGAATTCCTGTATCTTCTGTGTTAGTCAGCTATTCATGACTGTGAACAAAATACCTGACAAGAAAAACTTAAAGGAGGAACAATTTATTTTGTCTTGTGATGTCAGAGTTTCTGCCCATGGTCAGCTGGCTCTGTTGCTCTGGGTTCGAGGTGAGGCAAGATATCATGGCAGAGGGGTGTATTGGAGGAAATCTATTCAGTTCAAGGCAGTCAGGAAGCAGAGACAAAGAGTATAGAGGAGCCGGGACAAGATATAATCTCAAATGCACACCCCCATTGAACTACTTCCTCCAGCTTGCCCCACCTGCCTATAGTTACCACCCATTCAAGTTATTAGTAATCCATTCAAGTTATTAATCCATCAAAAGGATTAATTCACTGATGAGGGTATGACTTTCATCTAAGTCATCTAATAATAATTATCTAATAATTTCTAATAATTTCACCTCTGAACATTGTTACATTGAATATCATGTTTCCAGCACATGAGGTTTTTAGGGGCACTTCATATCCAAACCATAACATCTCTCTTATGTAAGTAATGAAACCCCAATTATTTCTCCTCCTATTTTTTTAAAAAAACCTTAAAACATTTGTCAATGTTTTAGTGAGTCTTTCCCTATTACTTTGATTTAATAACAACAGTTTCTTCCAAATATTAATGTTTTATCCTTCTCTTGTAAATGGAATTATATATATATATATATATATATATATATATATATATAACTTGATTTATAGAATTGGAAGCCATAGAGTAATGACTTTCTTATGCACCGATATGGATAATTTATGTAAGAATAGCATCTTTTTTCAATGAGCTCAAAACATGCTATTTGATGTTGAACCTTATCCTTAAATTTAATATTTTGAGTACCAGAACCCATACATCTTGATTAATATTTTAAGGTTGTTGAGAACAAATATGTTCATCATGTAGAAGAAAACTGTGGATAACTCTATGGACAAATAATTAATGGCTAAGCCTAAATTATAATTCAATACTCTTTAGTATTAATATTTCATTCAAAAGGCTTATGATTTCCAAGAATGGTAAACATATGGTTATATCTGCTTTATTGACAGGACTATAGGATCTTGAAATCAGGATAAGTGTCTTGTATAACTTTTTTTTTTTTTTTTTTTTTGTTACCAGGGATCAAACCCAGGGTTGTTTAACCACTGAGCCACATACCCATCTCTTTTTATTTTTTTTATTTTGAGACAGGAGCTCACTAAGTTTCTTAGGGCCTCAATAAGTTGCTTAGGACCTCACTAAGTTGCTGAGGCTGGCTTTGAACTTGAGATCCTACTGCCTCAGCCTCCTGAATTGCTGGGTTTACAGGGTATGCCACTTGGCATACAGGGTATGCCGCCTGGCAACTTTTAAACACATATTAAATATTCAGTAAAATAACTGAGATATTCAAGACATAAATTGCCAATCTATGGAATCCTAACAGATTTTGAGATTTATGGCAAAGGTTTTTATAAAATATTCAGGTCAATACCACATTGTAATTACGAATTGTTGCAGATATTTATTGTCTTATAATGGAATAAAGATAAGACCATAAACCTTGTCTGGTATTATATCTTTGAATGTTGTATTACTCTTACAAGTAATAGGAGTTTAGATATTTTAGGAGGAAAAGGGTATGCCCAAGCATTTCCATATTTTTTTGATAAGTCTATAATGTACAGAATCACATGAAATATTAATATACATAAAAATATACATAAACATAAATCTATGAATAATGCTATATAGGCATGATTGCTATAAGTTTATGAGAGTATTAATCAATCCAAATCCTTCATTAGAAATTGTACGTAAAGTATAATGTTTCGTTTTTGCAGCTGTACCACTTAAGTAAATAGTATGATTTTATATTTACCATGGAAATCTAGACCAAGAAAAAGGGAAACATGATTTGTTAAAACAAACTTTGAAGCTAACTCTATGTAGCTTTAGTCAGTTAAAAATAGCTGAAAGTTTCAAATTGCCAAGAACCTCTTAATGGACAAAATTTTTCACATTCAAGGTAGAAGAACATCCACAAAACATTCCCGTGGTTATGCTGTACTTGCTCTAGGGTTAGAATTTTTTTCCTACTAATTTCTTCACTCACGTATTAAATTCTCAAGCAGAAGGCATTGATTCAAGTTATGTAGGTGTATGATACAAATCTGAGGCCTATTTCTAAGAGGACAGAATTTATGCTAACAGTCAGTGTCAATCAGACACTTAAAAGTGCTGTTTATTTAGAATGATTAATGACTAACATCTTTGCTGACTTCTCTTTGCAGCTAAGTGGTGGTCTCGAGTTTATTTTGGTAATAAAGCACTGTTCTGGGAAATGAATTCAAGTCTTTAGTTCTCATCTATTTAACCTTTAGATTTTTCTTAAGTGGAAATGATGTCTTGTTCCCTCAATTTCCTTTATTCTGCCTGTGCGATACACCTTTTCACTCAAAAACATTCAAACCAGTGAATTAGATACATACTGTAACGTACTGAAAGCTGTGGCTGCCCTTAGTTCAAGTAACTTCAGAAAGTTAAAATAAGTTAATGATCAATTGTCTGTGAATAAAGAGTACTGCAGATCATAGTGTTTTTGCGCGCACACTGAACAAAATGAATGATTTATGCATTTTCAGCTTTTCTCATTCTTCCACTGCTTTCTTTTTAAAGTTGCTTTATTTCTGAATATCAAATGCAAGACTTTATTCAGTTTTTTTTAGACTTCATGCAAAAACTAAGCATTCCAATTAATATAGGTGTCATAGCACAGATGACGTAAGCTGGGAAATTTTTTTCTTTAAATATTTATTTTTTAGTGTTAGGTGGACACAATATCTTTATTTTATTTTTTTAATGTGGTGCTGAGAATCATGCTAGACGAGTGCACTACCACTTTAGCCACATCCCTAGCCCAAAATTTTATAACAACAAGAGCATGATAAATATTTACATAGGGTATACATATATATTTATCTCATTATAACCAATAATAGTACCATAGATATTATACTTAGAATAAAACTGTATCTTTATTCACATTCATAGATGGTACTTTTGTTGAAATATTTGGAAATTAAAACTATAGTTATTAAACTAAATGATTCTTCTTATGAGAAGCTATTCCTTTGGGGAAAAAATTACAATATCAGAGAGAAAATTAACCCTAGTGACTTTCTAAGTTTGATTTTGTCAACAGTATTAGCTTCTACTTCATAATAGAATGCTACATCAGATATTATATGGAAGTAGTCCAATAATGAGAGAGGATGTGCAGGATTCCTGCTCACACAGCATTTGAGCCTGTATTGGAGAACCAGAATGTATACCAAGATGACTTTGATGAACAATTTTTATTAACTAGAGTTAATACAAGAAAATGTCAAGTGGAGACATAAGCCAAATCAGGTAAGATTTAATGTGGAAAACTTTCCAGAGAAAATTAGTGTTAGGACAAGTTTTGAAGTAATCAAGCACTATTTAATGGAAAGTAGAGGGACTAAATGAACTTACCAGAGGGAATTAAATATCATTCAAAACAGTGAATGCCTTCTATGTACAAGGCACTTTCAGAGTTTGGTTGACACTCAAAAGACTAAATAAATCATAGCACCTGCCCTTCTGGGTTCTCTGTTTAGGGATGGAGACATACAGGCAAACAAAATGGCATACAGCAAGGCTCACAGCAAAAACACACATACAATTTGCAGATAATGGACTTTTATTTTCATAACATTAAAGATTTCATTAGAAGAATAGAAATTAATTTGTTTTTGAGAAGAGCTAGAGTAGATCATCAGTTGGCAAATGATCTTTACAGAACACACCTAAACTAGAAAGAATTTCAGTCCTAAAAGCTACAAATTGGGAACACCAAACTATCATCAATATCCAGGTCCTCCTTTTTCCAGTTCCATGATTTATAGTGTGATGCTCTAGAACTCAAAATCTCAATGTATCTTCAGCCACAAGATAGCATTGGAACTATATTCCAGGTCACAAAAACAGGAAAGACTGTGCCAACTTCTCTCTCCTTTTTGAGAAGCTTTCCTGAAAATTTCATCCTATGATTTCCAGGTACAGTCTTTGAACCATATTGTGCTGCTAACTTCAAAGGAGGCCGCTCTTGTAGTTTTTCACTGATTATGTTGCCAACCCCCACAAGTCAGAGTTATGTAGTGAGGAAGGTGAGGATGAAAAGGGAATAATCTTCACCAGAATAGGATTAAGAAATTCTTATTTAGAATGCACCAAAAGTGAGCAAGAAAGAGCGAATGAGGCATTGTGAAAATAACAACTGACAGAGATTGTATATTAATACAATCAATAAGATCAATTTTTAAAAAAAATGATTGAACATGAAATTGAGTTTAGAACCTTTTAATTAAACAACTGAGATATCTTCAATTGGAATAGTTGTATATAGACTCTAGAAATGGCAAACCTATTACCTGAAGAAATAATTCTCATTGCTTGTGAATAAAAACAATGTTAAAGATAGGTGTATGCATGTGAGTACACATGTCCATGACAGACACAGAGAGAGAGACAAACAGAAACAGAGATTATCTAGATTCACATTTAGTTAACAGTTTGAACCACGAAGACTGTGGTACAAGTGTAAAAATGGAGAAACCATAAATCCTTGAATTAGGAAAAAGGTAAAGAAGCTTAAGAGAGAAAAGACACATGGGTGGTAGTTTGGTTGCTTTCATGTTTGGTAAGTTTTATAACATGAACTTGGATGGGAGCATCCCTAAGACTACAGAGATAAATACAGTAGAGACACTGTGCAATGGGGCCTGGACATCCTTCTAGAATGTGCTCATGTACATATGCCTGCACACACCCACTGCCTTTCTCATCTTAGCTGGAATTCCATTCCCCCAAACTGGAAATATAGAAGTTATCTTCTCTTCCTTTTCTCACCACTCACATCCAATCAGCAGCAATTCATGCAAGCGTTTATCCCAGTGTAGTTCTTGAATATGGTCATTTGGTATGCTCTCTACCCTAGTTCAAGTCTTCAACACCTCCTGCTGGGATATACTACAATAGTGTCTTATCTGATTGCCCTGAACTATTTATTATCTCTCACCACACAGTCTTCCCTGACATAGTCTCCCCTGACAACCAGAGTGAAATTTTAGAGAACATGTCAGAATATGCCATTCACCTGCTTAAAATTGTTGAATAGCTTTCTTCTGCAATTAAAATTAAAACATTCAGATTCCGTACCATGGCCTGCACAGCCATGCACCATTTCACCCCTCAGCACTCTTCCACTCATTCTCTAAACATAGACATGATTTCTGTTTTTGTGATGCACTGAGATCACTCCTGATGTCTGAGTGCCTTTACGCTTACTGTTTTCCCTTCCAGAAACACTTGCCCCCCCAACCCAGGTAATGGCTTCCATACATCTGGCTTCTTATCTTTCAGGCCTTCAGAGACCAGCACATCTAAGATGTGTTATAGACTCTTCTGGGATATTCTTGCACAGTGAACAGAAGGCAGGAAAGCTGGGCTATTCATATTTGGAATTGAGCTAAACAAGAACAACAGGGTCAAAGACTGGAGCCTAATAGAGTGACTACACAAATTTAATTACTTAGGATGGGTCAGTTTACATCTATTATATCAAGCTAATTATTATTCATGCACCATTTCATCCTCAGAAGTGTTCCTTGGATGAAACAGTGTATGGTCAACTTTAGTCTAAGATGCTAAGGAGTGATCTGTGCAGTTACTTCAAGCCATTGAAAATGAATGGAAATTCCCTGGTTGTTTTGTACCATGTAAACTTGTTCCTCTTAAATGCAGAAAAACTCAGAATGTTTTCCAAAGGCACAGGTCTCAAAGGGATCAACATGGACTTTTCCACCAGCTGCTTCAGTGACTTTGCAATAAGCAATCATCCAGGGAACTCAGCCTGATCTCCTGCGAAAGTATTTGGCATAAAGGAATTAACATTGCTACTTCTGATGCAAGAACAGCATGTACTTCACTGAATCATCCAGTCAGACCAAAGATGGAAGGAGTCCCAGAATGCCAGCTGGGCTAGGCTCCTGCTTTAAAAAGCTAAATTCCAAATTTTAATCTGGTCTTTAAGTGCATTTCCTTAACCTACAGGTAAAACTGGCCATATGAAGAGTACCTTGCATGAAAAACCATGATGTTGTAGGGTAGCTTTTTATTGGGTTTGTAAGTGTGGGTCTAATCATTTTTTACTCAATTTTTCATCGATTTTTCTCAGTTCTGAGTTTGGACAAAAATTTTTTTTGGAAAATTACATTTGACTGGTTTTCTCTGATAAAGTTTATTACAATTTTTATATTGGCAGTATTAATGTAGTAATTAATATGAACAGGTACTTGCTGGGTGTTTTATGTATGTTATGCCAATGAATCCTTAAAATAATTAAGAAAGTAGATTAAATTTGCTTCTGCTTTATAGCTGAGAAATTTAGGCCTCTGTGATGTGAAAGAGGAATTCACATTTAGGCCTTCAAACTACAAAGCCTGTACTCAATTATTTTACTCTCCTCTTTAGAGAACTTTATTATTTAGTGCCTAGTGCTATGATTTAACAGGATTTCTTAAGTAGATGAAGTAAACAAATGATAGGCTGTTTACTCAAATGACTTGGATCTAAATTTTTCTAAAACCAAACATATATCAAAAAAATTAGAGACATGTCTCAGGTCTCATATCTCATAGTCTTTAATAATATCATTTTAAAAAGTCTCTTTAACTTGTTTTAGCATAATTTCACAGTTAGTAACCCTTTCTCAAATCTCCAATATAATACTAATGGTCATTGCAAACATGGATATATACATCTGGATATAAATAACTTACTGTATGCCAGAATATGCCCTCAGTGCGTCACAGAGATGAACTCAAAACTCACTTAATACTTATAAATTATCCCCATTTTTTTCAGGTGAGAAAACTGGTGTGGAAACATATTGAATCATTTGTTTTAAGTCCATCCATCTTGTGAGTGGCAAAGTTAGGACTCAGCTTCAGATCTTCTGTCTCTATAATATACTCATGTTCACTATCTCTGCCCCAGTATAAATTGATTGTTAAATGACTTTTTCCCACTTTCAGAGTTTTTTCTTTTTAAAACAAATTGGAGAAAGTGTTTGATTTCTGAGTATATTTTTGTTGTTTTTGTTTGTCTGTTTGTTTTGTTTTGTTTAAGATGGAAGTGTCGTGTATCACAGTGAAGTGACTTAAGCCTAAGCTAGGGAATAAAATTGTTCATTCACCAACCACATAAAAATATGTAAGGACATGGCCAAAGCTTCTTTTTTTTTTTTGTACTTCTGCTATTTAGACTGTAAGGGAGTTAAAAATTTCCATTAGACATACATTTTAGTATTTTTATCCACTTATTTAAGCAGGATTCAATTTTTTAAGATATTTTAGTATTTTCTTCTCTTTTGTACTTCACTGCAAAAGATCTCTTTCAACAGAACCAAAGGAGAAGTTTGTAGGAAAGATGTAAAGGGGATGAATAGAACAGGATGAATAAGAAATAAGAACTTTAGTAACAGAAATGCATAGAGAATTTCAACTTATGTCTAAAATAAATTTTTTATTTATTTTTTAGTTTTTTAGGTGGACACAATATCTTTATTTTATTTTTATGTGGTGCTGAGAATTGAACCCAGTGTCTCATGCATGTTAGGCGAGCGCGCTACTGCTTGAGCTACATCCCCAGCCCCTGAAGTAATTTTTTTATTTCCAAAATATGTTTGAATTTTTTTCAAGTTTTAAAGTAGGTTTGAAATGAAAGATTTGCTTTTTTTTTTCTTTTTTACTTTTTTTTTTTTTTTAAGAAATAGGCCTATCAGCTTGGCCTTAGAATTTAATATAATATAATCCCCAGAATAGGACTGTGAATAAATCTCCCTCTGACACAAGTTAATTGTGGGAAAAAGAAAAAAAACGCAAGATGAAGCATGTATTCAGACATATACTCCCCGCCATCCTTTTTTTCAGCAAGAATTCAAGTTATCACATGAACTAAGAAAAGTTTATTAAAATATTCTTAAATATTACACTGTGTTGTCATTATACAAACCACTGAGATACAAGTTCTATGGATATTAATAGTCACCTGAACTACTTAGAGTTCCTACCCAACATCCTATTTGGAAAGAAACAGAATTATTCCAATATGGAGGTGATCAGAACAAAGGCAGCATGGTAGCGCTGCATAGAAATAACGATAATACCTGAACTAATGCTTCAGAGTCATTCTCAGCTGCTTCATAACCTGGACATCACTCAAGATTACCCCAAACTTTTGGATTGAGACAAGAATTTTAACTGAATTGATATTTAGATACTTACAAGTGGGCCCATGTGGTGAGAGACAAAATAATTCCACAACACAGGCTCCAATGTGGCTCCATAGACTAAAAGCAGAGTGGAAGATGTTACATAGTGCTGGAAAAGTCCACAGCACTAGCTGAGGTGGGATTTGGTTCAGCTGCAGATGTTGAGCAAAGCAAGAGACCAGATAATGGGTTGTAGCAGTAGCCAGATTCAGTAGACTGGGTTGAATGAATCCCTAAGAATGGCACTACCCAGTTCCAAGAAAAAGTTAGACTGGCCATTCCTAGCCAAGTCCAGAAAAGATCTGGAGAACTCCAAATCAAAAAGGCCTGGCTTGAACTGTCCAAATAATTCTAGACTCCATTGTAGGAAAGAAGATTTGTCCCCAAGATCTTTAAAAACATGAGAAAAGAAAGGAAGCATTTAACTGACTCAACTAACTAGACACTAAGCATATACTTATAGAAACTAATTATTGAAGTAGATAGGTTTGAGTAAAAAAATAAAAGTTTTCTTTTTAATTCAATACCCCCCCCCAAAAATAGGACCACTTAGAAAAATTAGATTTGCTCTAGAAATAGAATTTCAATAAATATTACATTCTCTCAGCATATATCAGAACAACAAAATTTAGCGAAGAATGAAAAAAAATCTTACCTTATCAAAAATTCACGGATGTAACAAAAGCAGTACTTAGAGGGAGATATATAGCATTGAAGCTTGCATTAGGAAGAAGAAAGAGTTAAATGCAAAAATGTAAGTTTCTAAAAAATAAACAGATAAAAGAAGAGCAAATTAAATCCAAAGCAAGTAGAGGAAAATAATGAATAATAGAGTATAAATAAATGAAATTAAAAACAGAAAATTAATTAGTAAAGAATACCAATAAAATAAGACTGATTTTTTGAAAAAGATAAATAACTTTGATAAACCTTTAGCCAGTCTAACCATGAAAAAAGAGAGGGAAATTTCTATTAGAAATGAAAGATGGGCCATCACCACTGATCCCATGGACAATGAAAGGTAATAAAGAAATATTATAAGCAACTATTAGCACATAAATTTTATAACTTAGATGAAAAAGTCCGACTCCTTGAAAGACAGAATCTATCAAAATTCAATACAAGGAAAATTAGATAAACTGAATAGGCCTATATTTATTATGGAAATAAAATGAATAATTAATTACCTTCCAAAAGTGAAAGCACTAAACCTAGATTGTTTCAATGGTGAATTCTACCAAACACTTTAGGAAGGAATTATATCAAATCTCTTGTTCCAGTAAATATAAGAGGGAACTTCTAAACTTATCCTACGAGGCCTGCTTCATCTGAATACCAAACCAGACAAAGACTGCCAAAAATGAAAATTATAGACCATTACTCTCATGAAAATAGGTACAAAAATCCTCAAACATTAGCAAATAAAATACAATCATGTATAAAAAGAACCACACAGCACAAGTATCATGATCGTATCAATACATGCAGAAAAAATTTTGAAAAAATTTTAACAACTATTCATAATTTTAAGTCTTTACAAACTAGAAGTAGAGAATAACTTCCTGAAATTGATTGAGAATTCACACACACACACACACACACACACACACACACACACCAAACACTACTGCTAAGGATATACTTAATGATGAGAAGCTACCTGCTTCTTCCAAAGGCATCGGGAGCAAGACATGTCTTCTTTCACCATTCTTACTCAACATCATAGTGCAAGTGCTAACTAATGAAGAGAGAACAGAGAGAGAAAGAGAGAGAGATTCTTCCCAAGATAACCAAGTTATGACAAATGAAGGGTGGACTGTAGTTGAAGCACAGGGAAAACTTGATAATAACTTTAATATCTTGGAATCATCTTTTACTTCTGCACCTCTCATGTGTAATCAATCACAAAGTCCTGTCAGTGCTTCCTCGTGGGTAGCTCAGTGGCTCACAGTTTCTGGGACTCAGTAGAATCATTCAATAAGGGTGCCCAGACATCTGTGTTTTATAAAGATTACAAGATAATTCCAACATTAAGCCAAAGGTGAGTAATGCTGTTTTAGCTACCCTCTGTGCCTCTGGTGTCTCTCTTCATTAAGCCTTTCTTTCACACTATTGATAAATCCATGTTGGATGCTGACTTTGAAATGTCATTGTTCTGTTTAAGACACTCCTGTTACTTTCCATAATCACAAAAATTCCAAATTCTTGAGAATTACATTTAAATTTCTCCATGCCTCCGAAGCTAATCAACATTTTCAGTTTATTATGTTCTTACATAGGTTGGAGCTTAGGCAGACTGGAACACTCAGCATTACTGGAACATCATTCTTATATAGCTCAAGGCAAGAAAAAGCAAACAATAGGAGTACACACAACTTGATAAAACACTCTTTTTGAAGAAATACAGAAAGAAAGAGGGATGTAACCTCACAGGGATAGGTGCAGCTGTGGTAGAGTCATGATCTGAGTCATCTGGCTGGGCTGAGGCCCATTGCAGACTGTCAGCCACTAGCTGAGCAGTAATAGGGCTCCTTGGTGCACTCAGAGCTCCAGGGTGCACCAAAAACTAAAAAGTACACATGGACTGTGCCCAACATTGTGCATGCCCTCAAATAGAAAGCAGCTCTGCAAGAGATCTCAAATAACACCTGGAGTTTGTAGCCCAGAGAACACTGCTAATCAATCATGTGATCCTGACCTTGACTCAAGAGTTTCCCTATTTCAACATCCCCTATTTCAACATTCCCTATTTCAGCTGGAAGGAGCCTCAGCCTAACTACCTGTTCCATAGCTCTGAGAAAGGACTCAGAGTTCTGCTGAAGATATTATCTAAGGCATTGACCTACCTCAATAATACAGACAGGAGACTATGCCTAAGTTTAGTACAGTGTCTCTACAACTTTGGCAAGGTAGAATGTCAGGCACCTCAACACTCTCCTGGATAGGCTAAATTGTTGGCAGATCAGATCCCAATTTGAAAATCAGGCACTCCTACACTGCCTTTTCAAGAACAATGTGACTGAGAGCAATAAGTGATGCACTACTAGACAGACCATGGAAAACCCTATTCCTCTGATAGCCACATGCTCGATTCAGGAGTTCATCTAGCCAGCAGGCAGTATGATGCCAACATACTCTTCTTGAATTGCCATGTTGCCCTGTTTGACTTGCAATAAGCAAATAAAAGTATCAAGGAGTGGCCATTGTCCATCGTATAGCTGGACAAGCTAAATCCAAAGGAGCAGAGGCTCCAACCCTGCTGACTCCCTAACCAAGCATATAGTAGAAGATAGCAGAAGTAGATAGACAGATAGTGGAAGGCCACATGGTTTTCATGACTCTAGTGCCTTTACTTTATTCATCCCTGGAAATGTCCTCGTGACCCTTCACCTTGATGGGGTCCTGCAAATCCTGAATATCACATGGATTTTGAGATGATACTCAGAGTGGCCCTTCTGAACCTTCTTCCTGTACTCTATCACCTCTATATCAAGGCTTCCTGAAAGATGTTCCAGCACACAGGCAGCTTCTTCTCCCTTTCTGAGGTATTACAGTTAGGATTTCAACCTGTAAATTTTTTGAGAGTATGCAATTCATCCCAGAATAAATGACTATAAACATTTTAAAGATGCAATGACTTTTTATCAAATACTCCCACAAATCATAAATTGCATTCCAAACCAAATTAAGGACAGTAATACAATTCCAAGTCAGGAAGACTCAAAGCAAAATTACTATTACTTTAAGTGAATAAATGCCTGGAAAATCATTCTAAGAAATGTAACTGCTCTAAAAATTTAGACAAAGTCTACCTATTTTGACCTTCTCAATTCATAGAGCATATTTGACTGCAGAACTTATTTGTTATACATTTAATACAATGGGAAACTTTGCAGAAACACCGCTTATGTTATTCCTCGGTTTGGAGGGAAATAAATTATAATCACCTTATCTGAATGTTTAATATTAATTTATTTAATATATTTGTATGATATACTTTGTCAATATGTTATGGCTTTTGACAGATAAGACATTTAGATTGACTTTTCACACATTTCTTCTGCCATATTTTAACTGCTTCTTGCAATCAGGCAATAAAATGAAAGGCAACTAAAGAAGCCCAACACAGCTGCTAGAATAATCTTTTATAAGTGTTGTTTGGATAACATCATCCTCTCTCTTAGAAAGCTACAGTGACTTTCAACTTCCTTTTGTTCTGAACATGAACTTCGATATACTTGCTACAAGGTTTGGAAAATTTCAGGCCCACCAAAAACTTTTACAGAGCCTTTGTCTTTGCCTGATGACTCACAAATTCTTACTACTGACTTTTTGGTTCCACTGTTCCCACCAGTGAAAATCTCTTTTTTGTTGCATGTTTGTTTTTGTTTTTGTTTTCTCTAATTTTATGTTATTTTTTTTTCAGTTCTGGGGATTGAACCCAGAGAGTTGATCATAGTACGCTCTACCACTGAACTGTATCTCTAACCCCCAAATCTCTTTTCTATAAACTAAAACCCTTCTTTTTCACCAAAATTCTTTTACCCACCCCATAATGTCTTTTTATGAAACAAATTTGTCCCATCAAAATACTTGAACAAAGGGGATCCAAGATGGTGAGGCAGAGGGAGGCATCGTTCTGTGTCACTCCGTGACCTGGGTCTAAACTAGTGGGAATACTGCTTTGCTGAGAGTGATGGAGGACCACTCCATAGCTGCTCCAGTGCAGGCATCACGGCCACCAAGCCACGCAGGGCTCTGGGCCTCAGCGTTAGAAAAGGACTCCCAACTTCTGACTACTAGCTCATACAGGTCTCCCGGGTAACTTAGTGGGACCACCGGCATCAGCACCAGCACAGAATTCCCAGACGCTGCTCCCATAAAGGACACTCAGCCTGTACCCATATGCAGGAACTCTATGGGCACTTCCATGTGGACCCCCATCTACCAACATGGGGCTCCCCCAATCTCCTCCATCTTGGGACTCCGCAGCTACTGCCATAGTCCCCTACTTATGGTAGCCTGCCTGCACCTGGGGACATCACAGACTCTGAAGAAAGCCAACAGCCACAACACTGCACACCACAGGGCTCATCTCTGAATGCATGACAAAACACCACGTCCCGGCTCCCCCGACCCAACCAAATAAACATCCCATTGCTGAAAGCAGCAGCCTCCATCTTAGGTCACCTTCATCACCTTCTTTAGCTGGGAAAACTACTAATTTGGAACACTGGGTAGCCAGGTACCCATAGTTTCCTAATTACCCCAATCCCCATCAGCCAAAAACTAAGCAGAATGACTGCCCAATTCAAAATAGCCCTCCGTGAAAGGTGCATAGGCATCAGAATACAACACACAAGACCCCCAGAGACAAAGGTTCCTGATTAGGAAGTAGAAAGAGAGAGGGTGGGGGAGATAGAGTTTAGAGACTAAGTTAGAGGGCAAAAACTGTGAGGTTTACAGGCAAGATTAGGAGGTAAGACACAGCGCCTATACCACAGGAGCAGACCCCAAAGGAGATCCTTAAGGTGCAGTCTCCCAATGGGATCAGAGGGTACCATACCCCACTTCTAGATGCCCAGACCCAAGACCAACCCTCACATCCTGGTAACCACCACCATCCTGAGAGCAGAGATATGAACTAAGAACAGACAACACCATCTATAGGATCAGAAGGGAAGCAGGAAAGATACTGATGTCCAAAAATACAATCCTTGTTTCTTTCTTCAAGATTTTTTTTCTTTCTTCTCCTTCTTTATTCTCCTGTTCTCATATCCTCAACATATGTAAAATCAAGTACGTTGCATGAATCAAGATATCCAGGACTGAGAAAACTGAATACAACACAATGACAACAACAGTTGTGTTGTATATTCATTTATTCCTCTCCAATTCTTACTATTTCAACATTTTTTATTTTTCTTAATATGCATGTGTTGTGTTTTTATTTTATAAACTCTACTGTCTTTCCTCTTACTTGTCTACCCAAAATTACTACCTCTCTATTATCCTGATATTAACCTTCTTCTTTAAATTTCTCTTTTACACTTCATAAGAATAACTCTATATGCTTATCTCATACCACATCAGCATATCTTCCTAAATTTCACCCTCAGTTCTTTGCCCACCATCAGAAACTGTGAACCCTTTTACAAACCTATTGATTATATTGTAGATAATAATTGAATTCACCATTTCTGTACATTGTGAAAAACTGTGAATGTCTACATAACAACTATTTGCTTTTAGGTGGTATTTTATTTATATTGGGCTCTGTTAACATTGTCCTTCCCTTCAAAGGAGAGATATTGGAACCCTGCATGGGCACTTTAAGTCTAAAGGGTAAAAATGGTAACGAATCAGACCCACAGAGCTAGATAGGAAGACACACGAACAACATGAAAAGGCAAGGGAAGAAAGTGCCCCAAACAAATCAAGATACCACATGGTCAGCACAGCAGATTAGACTACTTGGAAGACAGGACCTCAGACAATCAAGACAAAATATATAATCTTGAGAAGAATGTAGACCGAATGGTGAAAATGGTAAGAAACCATGAGCAAAACAGTCAAGAAATATGGAATAGCATAAAAAGACCAAATTTAAGAGTTATTGGGATGAGGAAGGCATAAAGTTCCAAACCAAAGGAATGAATAACCTATTCAATGAAATAATATCAGAAAACTATTCAAACATGAAGAATGAAATTAGAAAACCAAATTCAAGAGGCTTAAAGGACACCAAATGTACAAAATCACAACAAATCCACACCAAGGTACATTATAATGAAAATGACTAGCATACTGAATAAGGAGAGAATATTAAAAGTCATGACAGAAAGGAATCAGATTACATATAGGGGGAAACCAATTAGGTCATGTGCAGATTTTTCATCCCAGAATTTGAAAGCTAGAAGATCCTGGAACAACATATATCAAGCTCTGAAAGAAAATGGATGATAACCAAGAACTTTGTATCCAACAAAATTAAGCTTTAGATTTGATCTTGAAATAAAAATCTTCCATGATAAATAAAAATTAAAAGAATTTACAGCTAGGAAGCCTGCACTACAGAACATCCTTGGCAAAATATTCTATGTAGAGGAAATGACAACAACATTGGAAATCATCAGAAATCAGCAGAAGGAGGTATTACACTAAAGGAGACGATAATCACAGAAGAAACCAAGTCAAGTTAAATAACAAAAATGACTAGGAATACAAATCATGTCTCAATAATAACCCTGAATGTTAATGGCCTAAACTCACCAATCAAAAGACATAGGCTAGCTGATTGGATAAAAAAAATAATATCCAACTATATACTGCTTCCAAGACACTCATTTCATAGGAAAAGATATACATAGACTGAAGGTGAGAGTTTGGGAAAAATCATACCACTTAAATGGACTGCAGAAGCAAGCAGGGGCTTCCATTCTCATATCAAATAAAGTAGACTTTCAGCTAAAGTTAATCAAAAGGGACAAATAAGGACATTTCATACTGCTCAAGGTACCCATACACCAACAAGAAATAACATAGCATATAAATATATATGTTCCAAACAGTGGAGCATCTATGTTCATCAAACAAACTCTTCTCAAGTTCAAGAGTCAAATTAACCACAACACAATAATTCTGGGTGACTTTAACACACCTCTTTCACAGCTGGATAGATCTTCCAAACAATAGCTGAACAAAGAAACTATAGAACTCAATAATACAATCAATAACTTAGACTTAACTGACACATATAGAACATTTCATTCTTCAATGAGCAAATACACTTTCTTCTCAGCAGCACATGGATCCTTTTCTAAAATAGACCATATATAATGCCACAAAGCAACTCTTAACGAATAAAAAAAGTAAAGATACTACCCTGTGTTCTATCAGATCACAATGGAATGAAATTAGAAATTAATAATAAAATAAAAACTACTCCAACACCTGGGACTAAGTAAAATGCTACTGAATGAACAATGGGTTGCAAAAGACATCAAGGAGGAGATTAAAAAACTTTTAGAGGTAAATGAGAACACTGATACAACATATCAAAACTCTGGAACATTATGAAGGCCGTACTCATTGCATGGAGTTCATTCCTAAAAGAAGAAAAAGTCAACAAATGAATGACCTAACACTACATCTCAAAGCCCTAAAAAAAGAAGAAGAAATCAATACCAAAAGTAGTAGAAGACAGGAAATAATTAAAATCAGAGCTGAAATCAATGAAATGGAAACAAAAGAAACAATTGAAAAAAATTGACTAAACAAAAAGTTAGTTATTAAAAAAAATATTAAATTGACAAATCCTTAGCCATGCTAGCAAAGAGAGAGAGAAAACTCAAATCACTAACATACATGAAAAAAAGGAAATATTACAACAGACACTACAGAAATACAGAAGATAATTAGAAATTATTTTGAAAACTTGTACTCTAATAAAATAGAGAATATTGAAGGCATCAACAAACTTCTTGAGGCATATGAGTTGCCCAAATTGAATCAGGATGATATACACAATTTAAACAGATCAATTTGAAGTAAGGAAATAGAAGATGCCATCAGAAGCCTACCAACCAAGAAAAGCCCAGGACCAGATGGATACACAGCTGAGTTCTACAAGACCTATAAAGAAGAACTGATACCAATACTCTACAAATTATTTCATGAAATAGAAAAAGAAGGAGAACTTCCAAACTCATTCTATGAGGCCAATATCACACTGATTCCAAAACCAGGCAAAGACTCATCAAAGAAAGAAAACTTCAGACCAATATCTCTAATGAACATAGATACAAAAATTATCAATAAAATTCTGACAAATCAAATACAAAAACATATCAAAAAGATTGTGTACCACAATCAAGTGGGGTTCATCTTAGGGATGCAAGTTTGGTTCAACATGGAAATCAATAAACATAATTCATCACATCAATAGACTTAAAGATAAGAATCATATGATCATTTCAACTGACGCAGAAAAAGCATTCAGCAAAATACAGCACATCACACATGTTCAAAACACTAGAAAAAACAGGGAGAACAAGAACGTATCTCAACATGATAAAAGCTATCTACGCTAAGCCCCAGGCCAACATCATTCTCAATGGAGAAAAATGGAAAGCATTCTCTCTAAAAATTGAACATGTCAGAGATACATGCCCTCTGTCACCACTTCTATTTAACGTAGTTCTTGAAACACTTGCCAGAGTAATTAGATAGATGAAATAAATTAAAGGGATACAGATAAGAAAAGAAGAACTCAAATTAGCACCAGTTGATGATGCTATGATTCTATAGCTAGAAGGCCCAAAAAATTCCACCAGAAAACTTCTAGAACTAATAAATAAATTCAGCAAAGTAGCAGGATACAAAAACAACACCTATAAATCAAAAGATGTTCTGTATATCAGTGACAAATCCTCTGAAAGAGAAATGAGGAAACTACCCCATTTACAATAATCTCAAAAAAAAACAAAAACTTGGGAATCAACCTAACAAAAGAGGTGAAAGACCTCTACAACAAAAACTACAGAAAACTAAAGAAAGACATTTTAAAAGACTTTGGAATATGGGAACATCTCCCTGGTTCTTGGATAGGCAGAATTAATATTGTCAAAATGACCATACTACCAAAAGCACTATACAGATTTAATGCGATTCCAATCTAAATCCCAAGACATTCCTCATAGAAAGAGAAAAAGCAGTCATGAAATTCATCTGGAAAAATAAGAGACCCAGGATAGCTAAAGCAATCCTTAGCAAGAAGTGTGAAGCAGGTGGTATAGTATACCAGACCTTATACTATACTGCAGAGCAAAAGTAACAAAAACAGCATGGTATTGGCACCAAAATAGACAAGTAGACCAATGGTACAGAATAGAGGACACAGAGACTAACCCACATAATTACAGTTATACTAGACAAAGGCACCAAAAACATACATTGGAGAAAAGATAACCTCTTCAACAAATGGTGCTGGGAAAACTGGAAATCCATATGTAACAAAATGAAATTAAACCCCTTTCATCATGCACAAAACTCAACTCAAAGTGGATAAAAGACCAAGGAATTAAACCAGAAACACTGTGCCTATTAGAAGAAAAAGTAGGTCCAAATCTCCTTCAGGTTGGATTAGACCCCAACTTGCTTAATGAGACTCCTATAGCACAAGAATGAAAATCAAGAATGAATAAATGGGATGGATTCAAACTAAAAATTTCTTCTTGGCAAAGAAACAATCAGTGAGGTTAACAGAGAACTTACATCTTTGGAGCAAATTTTTAACAGTCACACATCAGATAGAGCACTTATCTCTAGGATATATAAAGAACTCAAAAATCTAAACACCAAAAAAAAAAAAAAAAAGCCCAATCAATGGACAAGGAACTGAACAGACACTTCTCAGGAGATGATATATAATCAATCAACAAATATATGAAAAAAAGTTCAATATCTCTAGCAATTAGAGAAACGCAAATCAAAACTAAAGATTTCATCTCACTCCAGTCAGAATGACAGCTATTAAGAATATAAACAATAAGTGTTGGCGAGGATTTGGGGAAAAAGGTTCACTCATACATTGCTGGTGGGACTGCAAATTGGTTCAGCCATTATGAAAAGCAGTATGGAGATTCCTTGGAAAGCTGGGAATGGAACCACCATTTGACCCTGCTATCCCTCTCCTTCGCCAAAGGACTTAAAAACAGAATAGTACAAGAACATAGCCTCATTAATGTTTATAGCAGCACAATTCACAATAGCTAAAATGTAGAACCAACCTAGATGCCCTTCAGTAGATGAATGGATAAAGAAAATGTGGTATATATACACAATGGAATACTACTCAGCAATAAAAGAGAATAAAATCATGGCATTTGCAGGTAAATGGATGGAGTTGGAGAAAATAATGCTAAGTGAAGTTAGCCAATCCCAAAACAAACAAATGCAGAATGTTTTCTCTGATACAAGAAGGCTGATTTATACTGGGGTTGGGAGGGGGAGCATGGGAGGATTAGACAAACTCTAGAGAGGGCAGAAGGGTGGGAAGGGAAGGGAGGGTGCATGGGGTTAGAAATGAGGGTGGAATGAGATGGACACTATTACCCTAAGTACATGTATGAAGGCATGAGTAATGTAAATAACTTTATATGCAACCAGAGATATGAAAAATTGGGCTCTGTATGTATAATATGAATTGTAATGCATTTTGCTGTCATATATAACAAATTAGAATAAAAATAAATAAATAAATAAGAGGATAGATAAAAAATACTGGAAGAAATTCTAATGCTTAAGTAAATTTTAAGACCGGTAATAAAATATATTTGCCCAGGTCTCATCTGTCTTTTCAAAAATGTAATCCTTGCTGAAGTTGAAGTGACTCGTTGGCTTGCTTTCGTAAATCTTTTAATATTATTCAAAATATTTTATATTAACTAAAATTATTATAGTGTACCCACCATATGTAGTTTAGTATTTTTATTTTTGAATTGATAATATACTGTATATTATTCATAAGTACTATTGTTTGAGTATAAATTTGTACATTTTTTCAGTTTTTCTGCACTGTTTACCCAAAAACATTTTTAACATCTCTATTTCAATGCAACAGTGAATTACACTGGATACAGTCTACATGCTCAAACAAAGCTGTTTAATTCTATTAGTAGTATCTTTGTTTGGTTCAAAAAGATTATTTAACAGGAAAGTCATGGAAAATTATCCAGCTATTTAAAAATTATAAATGAAGTAGACTGTATACTGATAAAGAGAGGCCTAGTAGATTTAGTATAGCAAACAAAGCTCCTTGCAGAACCATACATGGAGAATCAGACATTTTGTTCAAAATAGTGTTAGAAGTGCTCTCTTCCAGGAAGTATAGTATTTTTCATTTCCCTTTTTCAATTAGATTTGAGCATCTGTTACTCTTACAGTATAAATTATAGAAGCAGGGTTGGCTTGTCAGACTGAAAGTGTGGAGGAGTAGGTGGTGAACAGGAAAAGACCAATATGGGAGGTGGACAGAGGAGAAGATGGAGAGAAAAAAAAATGGAGGAGAAAGAAGAGGAAAGAAGAACAAGTAGGAAAAGGGGGGAAAGACAAAGTAGAAGAGAAAGGGGAGACGGTAAGAAAAAAAAACAACAACAGAAATTAAGAACAAAGCAGAAGGGACAAAAGAGAAGACAAACAGTCCGAGCTACAAGCATAAGAAGTGACTTTTGACAGAATGATTTCTGCTTTATGGTACTAGGAATAAAGACAGACCCGTGGATCAGAGGACACAGAGACAAATCCACACAGTCTTGACAAAGATGCCAAAAATACACTGGAGAACGGACAACCTCTTTAACAAATGGTGCCAGGAAAACTGGCCAGACCCAGTAAAAGCTGTGACCTTGAACAAGGCCATTCTCTGCAGCGAAGGCAAGCCTTTCAGGGAGGCTTTCTGGGACCACTTGAAGCATCAAAAGGGAGTAAGGGCTTCATTCCCGGAAGAAGGATATTGGCATCACTTTATATCACCAACTGCATAGCCACTGTTACCAAATTACCCACAGTTGATGGTTAACTTCAGCAAAACAAAAGGAGTATATTACATATCTAGGAACTTATTTTTTGAAATAATGAACTCTGTAATATGAATAAATTAAATCTATTTTTTAATTTTTCTTTTAGTACTTTAAATAATACTTTAAATATCAAGTTATTTAGGGGCAGTCTAATGGGGTACACAAAAGCTTTAAAAATTTACCTATCGAATTACTTAACTAAATTTAAATATTCATATTTTTTTATTGAACACTTTGTAGGGTAAGTATTTCAATGGATAAAGTCATTTGGAGACAGTTAAATACTCTAGAAAAAAATCTTAAAGGCATCCATGAGTTTTTGTTGACGTGGACACAACACTCCTGGAAAACCTTCATATGTCAACAAAAGAGACACAGTTTCTTAGAAAGAGAAACTCTTTCATCTCTAAATGACCTACACATGACTTTTTGCTTCATAAATTTTAAACTAGTTGTTGCATATAGCCATTCTTTGTCTCTTCTCTCTTCCTTTTCTCTCTACTTCCATTTTTGGGATTTAAGTTTATTACTTTCAATATCCTATTCAAATACCCTCAAATCTTTCTATAAAGAAGCTTAACAAGCTGTAATATATTTAACTTTAATTAAAAGTTTTAAAATCTTATTACATGTTTTGGTTTGGATGTAAGGTGTCCCTGAAAGACTCATTTGTCCCCAATGCAGCAGTGTTCAGAGGTGGAGCTTTTGGGAAGCAATTAGACCATGAAGGCTCTGACCTGTCAGTGGATTAATCCATAGATAACTAAACTGATTACGGGAAGGTGGTAGAAACTGCAGGAGGTGGGGAAGGGTTGGAGGAAGTAGATCACTGGGGATATGCCCTTGAAGACTGTATCTTGTTGTTTTCGTCATTGCGTCCTCCTCCTCCTCCTCCTCCTCCTCTTCTTCCTCGGTCTCTTTCCCTTCCCCCCCCCACCCTCTCTCCCTCTCTCTCTCCCCCTTTCTGGCTGACATAGCTGAGCCATAAATTCCTCCACACCTTCCCACCACAATTTTTGCCAGAATGATTTTGCTCTGTTACATTTCTGATATAGGACAATTGTTTCTTTTGCATTTTCTTTCATTATTTTTTTTTTTTTTTGGTTTTGTTTAGTTTTGCTGGAGTTAAGCCTCAAGTAATCTCCCCAATACAAAATCTCCATTGCATTAAGCCTTCTAAGCCGTTGCCAGTTGCAAAAGATCTTTGTTTTTCCACTTGGTAGTTTGGCATTATTCCTTGCAATATGCCTTAGCAAAGAGGACAAACTAGCAAGTCCTGGAAATCACTGATCAAGTTGCAAGTTTTGCATTATCTTAGAGGTGACTTGTTAGCACTTGAACCCAAGTAACCAGCCAAACAATGACCACAGGAAAATATTAATGCCCTACTCTCCAGAACCTATTAATATATGCAAAAGAGATTTTTCAGTCATAGTTAAGGTTACAGACCTTGAAATAGAGAAAATATCCTAGATTACTCAAGTGGGCTAAATCTAATGACATGAGCACTAAAAGCAGGGAATTGTCTTTGGCTGAAATAAGAAGAAATGGAGAAAAAACAATGTGAAAAGTACTAAATGTGCTCTTCTTGGTTTGAAGATGAAGGCAAGTGATGAGGAATGTAGGTGATCAGAAGCTGTCACTCTCAACTGATGGCCAGTAAGGAAACAGGACTTTAGTCCTACCAACAAAAGGAACCAAATCGGCTAACAACCCAAGTGAGCTTAAAAGTGGATTCTTTCCCAGAGTCTCCAGATGAAACTCCAGACTGGCTTATACTGTGATTTGGTCTTGTGAAAATGAGCCAAGAAGTGAGGAAAATGGTTGAACCCACCCGGATTTCTGTCCTACAGAACTGTGACATAATAAATGTGCATGGTTTTAACCCACAAAATAGATGGTAATTTGTTATTGCAACAATCAAAAACCAATACATCAAGGCCTTACTAGAAAATTCTTTGAAAACTTTAACAGCAAAAACAACAAATAGAAAATACAATATCCAGGAAAATACAAAAATTTTACAAGAAGATACACTAAGTTAGCTAGTTAACAGTCTTCTAAGGGCTTGTTGCAAGCTGTTTCTCTGGAAAGAGGTGGAGATAGTATACAAGAAGTTTATTAGGTAACCACACTGCAGAAAGGAATGGAAGAAAGAATTAACTAGTGATAACTAATTAATTAAACTAACCTTTAATGCAGTCTAAATGGAGGCTTCTGTGAACCCTACTGAGAGTTCTTAAGTTGGATGAACCTTCAGAATTGTTCTGAGTTAGAGTGAAAACTTCAGATTATATATTCTACCCTTGTCAGTTACATCAAGGCAATTGACGTTGTTGTTCAGATTTTTGAGGTCTTTACTAATTTTGTTGTTTTATCAATTACTCAACGAGGGCAAAATTCTCTAATTTGGATTTATTGTTACAGTCTGGTGTATTTCTCCCTTTAATTATATCAACTTTTTCTTGGAGCCAGATATATATATATATATATATATATATATATATATATATATATATATATATATATATAGATCAAAGATGTAGGTAAATGTTGCACAGAAAATGCGGACATACCTTTGCTGTCTTCTTTCTAGTACATTCTCCCCTTACTTTCTAGTTGCTGTGGTTGCCCTAATCCCTGTCCTCTAGTTATTAAAATCTGTAAACCTCTGAGTCTTCTAAAGGAATATTTTCTACTAGGCCCTTTAGTGAAGGCTTGAAAGTAGAGTTACAAGAATGGTACAGGCTTGAACTGACAGCTGTGAACTGACTTATTTCTTGAAACTAGGTGACAGGTGATGGTGACAGAATTCAGGTCTTCTGATACCAGATTTAGAGATTTACCCACTGTATAGGGTAAAAAACAGTTTAGTAGATCGCCTGTCCATTTCATTCCCAAGTCCTCTGTACTCATGCAGACACAAAAATCTTTAGGGACAAAGGCAATCTTCTTTCTTGTAAGTCTTTGCTGCATCATACTGGTTGACATGCTCATGTTTCTGTGATAATTAAATATGGTAACTTCACCTCTGCCATTATGGGATATATCATCACAGTGAAATTACAAGAGCATCTCCATATTGATATCCCTTCCAGTCATATCTGTCCTACAAAGGAAACCAACCACAGAGATTTTCAAATATTCATGTCCTCCTCTCATGAATATGAATGCTTGAGGAAAACAATTTTTTCTGTGACTTCTCATGGAACATAGTAGGAGACGATCCAATAGATCGTACATAATAAAACCAGTTCAACTTCCCTATCTCAGTAGATCTAAGGATTCTCTCTTCTCCATCATGCCAAAGGAACCCTAAAATCTTAATCTCATTACATATAAAGCAACTGAGCCCAAATTCAGTTAACCAACATAGTAAACTATTAAAGCCACCTGCTCATGCTAACACATGAACATTTAAATATCTTATAAATAATGTCAATAAATTTGACTGAGCCTGGGGTTATATTTTGCTTTCTTTGGTCTAACAACTTAAAACCAAACTCTTTACGTGTTCCCCATACTTTTGTTAATAGGTTAACAAAGTCTTGAAATTCCTTTGACATATAGACTATGTTCTTCTGACTTATAACGTGTAATTATTTGTCTGCAGCAGTAATTATCAACTAGTAGCGATTTTTGCCCCCAAGAAATATTTGGCAGTTTCTGGAGATATTTTTGGGGGAGAGGGTCCTGATTTTTAGTAGCTAACGGCTGAGTATTCTGCTAAATAAGTTATATTGCAAATCACAAAGAACTGTCCATTTCAATATGTTAATCATGGTGAGAATGAGAAAAACCCACCCAAGAGGATGCTGAGGTTTAAACTGTTTATAAGTTTAATGCAAACATGGGTTACTTATGATGGACATTAAAGAGAAGAAACATCCCCTTCCAAAGCATCTGTCTCAGCGTGTTTATCATATGATTTTGTTAAGCAGCAATCAACTATTTCCTTCAACATTGGAGGGCAAGATATTTTCACTGACAAGGTGGGCACAGAATAGGATGTGGATTCAAGATCGTTAGTTTCATTAGGTTGCAACTAAATGTCTGCATTTGCATGTTTTAGAACCTCATTCCTTCCAATTGATGCTGTTTCACATGAAACAGATTTATCTATCATTTTACTTCATCAACCCACACAATTAAATTTTGCTTCTGATTTCACCAGTATCAGCCCTATAGGTATAACAAATAAGGTTTTTTTAGGGATATTATAGAGAAACTCTCATTATCAAGTTATGAATTGAATTGAGAAATAATGGTCTCAAGATTATCATTACTTTATCATCACTCAAGTGCTCATAAGAATAGTTTGTCTTACATTCCAGTCATTGACACTGCTATTTGGTTAACTTTAGAGGTTCTTAGTTTTCTATTGCTGTGACAAAGCATCTGAGGAAAGCAACTGATAAAGATGAAAAATTTGTTTTGGCTCACAATTGTCTCAATAGGTCAATGGGTTCTGTTTCTTTGTCCCTGTGGTGACACAGTATATCATGGTGAAAGTGCATGGCAGAGGAGACCTGTTCACTTCATGGCAGTTGGGAAGCAAAAGCAGAAAGAGGAAGTAGCCAGATTCCAATATCCCTGTGAAGGGCATGACCCTAACGACCTAACTACCTCCAACGGGGCCACACATTTTCAAGGTTCTACTTTTCAGAAACTGGAAACCAGGCCATTACTACTTGGGCCTTTGAGTGGTGTTTCAATTTTAAACTCAATACTGCAAAGGCATGTGCTTCAATTGGTGCTTTATCACAATCAATCACAGTTGGTAACAGTTGTGATGCCAGCAGAAGCCATTAGATACTGCCATTCATTTTCCATTGACAAGAATCTCAGTACCATGCTAAGGTTCAAAATCCCATTCAGAATTATCTACCTCCTGGGACCTCCTGAATCAGTTTGGCATATATGATCTGGCATATATGAAGATAGAAAGAATACAGTGATTTAAAGAGGAGTTAATATAAAGAATTACTAAATTGTGATTAAAGAGTAACTCTAAGATCAAAGAGAATGCCATGTCTTCCAAGGGCTGGCCAGGAGATGTGAGGGGGGATGCCTAAAGAAATATGAACACGGAAGGAGACTCCATCCATAAAATAATGCTTCAGATTTTATTGGAAAAGGAATAGTCTCATTCCAATTAAAGACACAAGAATTCTCAGATTTTCCAAGATGAAAAATGGTCTACAGTTACTAGTTAAGGAGGGATTAATATTGCGGGACAAAACAAAGTCAATGACCAGGTGTGAGGACATACATAGTAAAATGGTGCTATGGGGCCACAAAAGTCAGGAAAAATGTGTCGACAATGCTACAGAAAGCTAATTAGCAGACCAAGATGGCTCTTGGAGATTGATAAGGCACTGCACATTATGGTCGGTATGATGAGAGAGGGAACCATTGAACAGCCTCCCACCTGAACCAATGGGAGAATCTCCTTTCTGCAACATCCATTTACGGGAGTTTACTGAGAAAGTGTAACACTGTATTCACTTTAAAGGAACAATGATGAAAAGAATTTTGTCCATTGATGAAGAGGAGGTACCAGAGTGAGAAAAAATGAGTGGAGAGGCAGTAAACTAGTATCAGAACTGGTATCAGGTACAGCTCATATCTTTCACTATCTCCACTTTGCAATTCATTTATTATTCAATTAATTTAATCAACCTTATCATGAACAATCCCATGTCTCAGATATGCTCTTCAGTTCTGGAGAAAACATGCTGGATAAACACAGACTCCAACTTGGTGACATCTGATAAGAGGAGACAGCAAACAAACAACAAACAAAAAACAATCAATAATATATTCCCACAGAATGATATGAAGAAACTAAATAAAATATCATGCCTCTCAAAGATTACTTTTTAAAAAAGGAAATCAGGGTAAGAAGACAGAATGTGACAAATGGCTACTTTAGATGGCATGATCACCTAAGATTTTTAAAGAAGTTACTTTAGAACAGCACATATACTAACCACAGTGCCTACCAACCAGCACTCTCCCAGTTATGAATAAAACATCATCATCAAAATCATGTCATCTCCCCTGCAAAAAAAAATAATTTCTAACTCACTACATATCTGTAGATTAAGCAGATCAATGCCACATTCAATTGAAAAAAAAAAACTTGAAACGATGTGCTAAACAAGATATAAAGATAGAAGCCTGTTTAGAATGAGTAATCCCAGAAAGTGAGGAAATGTCGTGTCTTTGGTTGGAACTCAGTTGCCTATGATCCACATTAGGGAGATAGTAACAGATCCATGGAGAACTGCAAAATTCTAGACACTACATTTACATTTAGTACTGGTTTCCAACCTACTTCCTGTTAAGACTTATTCAAATTCAGTATTTGATGAATGGAAGTGAGTTTGAAGGTTTCAAATGTTTAAAACTCAACCTGGACACATATTTTAATGTGCAAAATTGGAAGGAAAGGGAATTGATGCTACAAAGCAGCTAGTATAGCCTATTCCATGTCCTTTGTACAGATTATTTACACTTTACAATACGTATAATAGGTAATTTCTAAACTTTTAACCTATGTGTGAAAATAAAGCATTTATCCAACATTTATGTTTCCTTCCTTCAATGGCTTGACACACCAGGCAGGAAATTCTGATTTTGATTGACAAACTTGAAAAGATTACCTTGTATTAATTAGCAGAATTTCTTTGTTTTAACCCCTCTTAGTTCTCTATGTTTGGGAAAACATATCCTGTTCCCTCTCCTAGAGTGGAACCTGCTATATCATACTCTCTGGATGCAGACAATCCACTGTCTAAATGGAAAAATTGCACACAGATTGAAATGGTCCATCAATGTCTGGCCTTAGGTTCGATTTTCAGGTTCATTTGTCCTTCACTCTGATCCATCTTCCCACTGACAGTCACTAGAAATAACATGTTTTAATTTCCATCTGACTTTTACATTATTTATCATTATTTTTCCTGAAACTTGAAAAAAAATCCAAGTTGAATCTTTACTGGTCCCAATTAGAGGTACAAATATGACATTGTGAAAGACTAAGCATCTTCCCCAAGAACACATAAGTTAATTGGTGGCAACCAGGATTCAAATCCAATTTTCACTCTACAATAATTGTTAAAGTATATACTGTCCATGATAACTTTGTTCTTAGAGAATTCGCATGGAAAAATGTATAGTCAAATAAATTTAGGAGTCACTGCATACTATACCTTCCTCTTAGAAAATTGGATTGTACATTTGCATACTAAAAGCTCTGAAAAGTTCAGGACATGGAATTTTTTTTTACTTTTTCATTCATTCAACACAAATATATTGATATTATAAAGAAAATAAAAAATAAATACTGACCTCTCACCAAATTCGGGACATGCCAAGGCCAAGAAAGGTCTTAAGTTAAGAAAAACCTGGCTTTAATATGATGAACTGAAAAAATTTGATGTCAGAGTGTAGAAGAGACAGAAGAAGAGTAAGAGATAAGGTTACAGAAGCTGGAAAGGCTAGCTCATGCAGGAATCAATAGCCCACCACAACAAAACTTGGTTTTTATTTAAAATAAAATCAGAAACCATAGAAAAGGCTTTGCCTAACATATAATGTATTTGGCCAAAATACTATTTAACGACATAATAATATTTTAATAAACACATCACTTTACAGTGTCCTGAGCCCATTATGTTAGACTGAATGGATTGTAACCAAAATATGCTCCCCAGGGTGGAGATGGTTTCATAGTCACTATAAACCCAACACCCATCATAGATCTTCCACATAGAGCTACTCAATGAAGGATTTGTTCAATGAATCAAAATTATGAAGAAATAGAAACGTATTCCACAAATGTTTAAAAGAAACAAAAGTGTCTTTCACCGATATCTAGGAAATTTATGATCATGGAAGAATACATAAGTTTTCAAATATTCACAATGATGACAGAAGTCAGCTTGGATTCACCCTGTAAGCTATAAGGTGGAGGAGAAATAAAGGGAGGTTACTAAGAAACAGACCACAAAATGAACTCATAGTGAGATAGTAAATTTCTACTTAACCTGTTGTCAAACAGAATAGGAAACAGACATGGGCCACATCCCAGGAAGGATGTGTTCAACAACTGAATGAATGTACTTTGAAAGTCTTGTTTAACTCTAAGAATCTAGAAAGAATTCAAAGACAGAAAAAAGATCAGATGAAGAAATGGATATGGCTAGAGAGAACATTTGAACAACAAACACTTTTAATTTTACAAAAGGTTTATCTAGGACAGAATGAAGAGAATTATTTAAAACCATGGGATGAAGAAGAGGAAACATCTATTAAAAGCTGACTGTATCCTCTTATTCTACTTCTTCATCTAACACTAATAAAAACACAAATGTACACAAAGAATTAAAACTATTTTAAAATTGTCAGTAAAGTTTATAAAACTCCCCAAAGTCTAAATCAAAACTTACAAAATCTGTTGGCTAAATTAAGGGAGGATTCCAAGAGTTCATACATATGTGTACTAATTTCATGTTGATCAAGAGATACTCCATCAACAAACCTTTACTTAGAAGTACTAATTCCGGAGCATGAGGAAGCCAAGGAAAGTGAGGCCAGGGAACTAAATCAGGGAAAACAAGATGTGAGAAAGCGATGACGAGAATGTAAGCTCCCTGAGAAATCACAGAATTCTTGAAATATTTCTGGTAGAATGCAGAAAATTTGTTAATATTAGATGTTTTAGGGAGGGTGATTAGATGCCTAGAAAAGAGCTGCTTCTACCTTTTGCTTTGTAACTTTGCCCTTTGAGGGATTTTTGGTGAAGATGAATGCATCTTATATTTTAAACCAATTTCAAAAAGATAAAAGCAGTGGAAGGAAATATAACAGAACATTTGAATTTTTTTCAAGGAAACTTATCTTCAGAGTTATTATAAATCCATTTGAGTAAATAAACAAAGAGGAGGCAAAGGAATTGTCAGTGTGAAATACATTCTCCTTTTAAAGTCTACAGATAAACCCCTGAATTTTTAATTTTATTTTGAAGAATTAGATTCCCATAACTCTTTATAGAAATATTTGGCTGCTATCAGAAACTACAAGTACTCATTAATAAATATCCAGCCCTCCCATTAACAATGAGCACAAGCAGTTAGGTGCAGTGGCACAGGCCTGTAATTGCTGCAATGCAAGAAGCTGAAGCAGGGAGATCACAAGACCTGGGGGGTTGAATTCCCAGTATTAGAAAATCCAAAAACCAAACAAAAGCAGAAACCCATGTACAAAGTTTAGATCTAGGCAGAGCAATAGCTGAAATTCTAACAGCATCTTTTTTTCAACCTCCAGAGTTTAGATATATTGTCTATGAGGAGTCCCTCAAGAGACAGATCTCATGGAAGAAAAAAAAAAAAAAGAAAAGAAAATCTACATAGGGCAGGTGACTTTACCACATTTTAAGTTTCAGGTAAATTTCAGATGAAGAGCACATTGAAGAGCATATTTTGTCTTAAACTAAATTTATTACTTGGGGAATATAATCACAAATGCAAAGTCATATTTTAAAAGAAAATTTTATTTTAATTCCATTTATAAGAAATGACCTGGAGGTTTGCCAAAGTAATTCCATTGGACTTTCTCTTTTAAGAAATCTACATTCCACCCAAAGCATCTGTAGGCTACAGAATATTATCAGACAACTAATACATCCCAATCAGACTGAATTTATTTATAGACAACGTTCTTTTTGCAATGTTAGATGCCTCATTAACTTGATTCAGCTTGTGCATAGCAAAAATATTCCCTCCCTCTTCAGATTTTTGATAGAGTGAATTATAATTTCTTGTCTCACTCATTATAAACCTTTAGTTTGGAGGACATTTCAGAAATGTGTAGTGCCACTTATGTGAATCCTGGATTACTTTCTTGGATTAATTATGTGCTTTATTTGTTTTTCTTTGGGAGGAAAATGAAGTGGAATAGTGACCATTTTTACTTTTTACTTAACATGGAAAATAAGTTGAAATTTAATTTTGCCATAACTTTTCCTTGGAAAAATGAAATGTGAATTTGTATTTGAGTAGATTCCATTATTGTTGAGTTAGTGGGGTATGAGCAGGAAAGTTGGGATTTAAAACATCTGGGGGTCTTACTAATTATGCTCACTTTAAAAACATGTTCATCTTAGAACAAAGCTAGAGAGATACTGTGAAAAATGAGCACATATAACTCCCGTATGTGAGCTACATCTTCAAAATTTAAATTTTCCTTCTGAATGTCACTATGCAATTTGGTTGCATGCTCTTTTAATTTGATTTATACATCTGTAGGTGCAAGAGAGAAAGGAGCTTCCTTTCCAAATTTTCCATTGCAACTACTTCTGATATATCTTTTCTTTAAACTAGGTTTAACATGTTTCATGTTTAATGGAGCTCAGGAAAAAAATGATATAATTAAAAAGCTATCTGCTCTTTTTTAAAAATTTAACATTCCATGTTTTTAATGAATTTTACACAAATAGAAGAGTTTTGAATTATTGATGTAAAGTAGCCACAATATATAGTGAGAAATGGTTCCACATTTTATTTTAAATAAAATAGTAACCTTATGAAGAAAACGAGTTTAGGTATATATAAATTATAGCCTCCAACGTTTTAAGTCTACTCATTATTATTATATTAACCATTATACATATGGGAATATACCAAACATTAAAATATCCAGTATGCATTGTTTTTCTTGTCTGCCAGCTGATTGAGAATATGCTTATCTTGTGGTTCTTATACTACCACAATTATTTTAATTGAAGTTTATCATGTAACTAGAAAAAGAAATGGTTTTACAGCTGAATCTTAACATTTAAAAATGTGTAGCAGAACTGTGAACACCTTAAGTGTCAGGATTTCTGTTTCTAGTCAAGAAAAATTTTCCTATTCTCCAAAGCAGATTTTTTTCAAAACCTTTATTATGTATAATCTAAGAAAACTCATGTTCAGAAGAAAAGCTAGAGTGATATCTCTATTCAATCCCCTAAATTATTTTTTTTTAAGTACAGAATAAGTTTTTAAGCATTTGTACTCAAAAGTTTTGTCATCAAGGACCATAATATTAACTTTAAAAAATTTCCCATTCTCAACATAAGCAGTCCTGAATCCATACTGTTTTGATAAAAATTCCAATTCTCGCAAGAAACTGAGAGTTCAGACAGAGTATTTTTCTTTGTGATGGAGGGGGGCGGGGAATGGAGAGTTGAAGGGGTTTAAAATTAAAGCGGAGTTCCTGCACTTGTAATATTGCCCTAATGGGTACCAAATAGTGCATACTGTGGTTCAAGCCTGTGTGGCTAGCGTGTTGATGAGCTGCCTCTTTCAGAATATATATATGACATGTTATTTGTCAGCTAATTTTTTTGGTCCTAGAGAAGCTTCAAGTTGACCCGATGATGAGGCTTCAAGGCTTTAGGGTACATATGGCATGCCCAAACTAAGGACCATCCTCTATTCTAATCACAGCTGAAGTCAGCTGTGGGAGGCTACCGCCCTTGAACAGTTTATAATCAGCCTGAGACATGAAACTGACTCATTTCTGGAAGTGTGGGGGCTGCTCTTTCACTCTTTTCAGCACATGAATGCCACTGTAAAATAAGATTAAAATGCTCTGAGGTCTCCCCCACCTCCTGATTTCCTTCTCTATTTGTTAATTTTTCATGGTATGTAGACTCATACGGTCTGTTTTTTCAGCTTTATATCATCTCACCCACTATTTTGCATTGAGCAAGCTGATTTGCCATATTTCTAAAATGGGACATACATTCATATTAAGCTATGTTTCTATTACATCGCTTTAAAGAAATGAACACCTTACACAAATAAATTACTTAAACTCATGAAGATTGTAATATCTTCCATAGTGCCACAATTCATTCAATTTCGTCTCTTGGGAGACAACTTGTGAACTGCTTTCACGTTGTTTAAAGGTAGCTGTAAACTTGTCCTCTAAAATACTATTATTAGCGAATCACACTGAAATTATAGACTTTCTTCCTGAAGCTTCTAAACTTCAAGTTATAGTGTTTAATTTTCTTCTTTTAAAAGTGTTCCTGGTCTCCTAAATTATGGACACATATCTTCTAGAACTTTATGGAGATTTACCTTACTTGAGTTATTGTTGTTTTAGATTTTGAAAAATGTTGCAAAGATCTATGTTAAAGTTGCTTTTGCCTTGAACTTCAAATAATCTTACTGAGCAACTTTATAAAAGTAAAAAAAAAATGATATAACTGTATTAATCTAAAAATTATCCAAAGATAATTCAATTGACTTGTATCTATAAAACTATATAGCATACTGGTAAGTTACAGCAGAATAAATATCTAATGAGGTAAATAGGAAGGTACTTTTAAACTTTTTATTTACCATAGACACAAAGCACGGTTGAAATTTTTGAAACCCAAATCCTTAACATAATTTTTGTTGTCAGAGTGTCAGCTATGGATTAACCTGTGTTGGTTTCACACTAAGGAAAATGCTGTTTGTTTTATTTTTGTTTAGTTCTTGCTGTGGTAGAATGAGATAGAAGTTCTCTTCAATTCCAAGACGCTCCTGTCTTTGGCATGGTACCTGTGATTCTTACCTGGCCTGGAGTAATTGTCCCATTTGAATAAATTGCTCTCTGCATGCTTCTCAGTTTCTAAGCAATCGCTCAGCTCTGTCACCTCTGTTCTCCAACTCTAACCGCCATCACGGACACTCTCCCTCATTTTTGACAGTGCCTTCACCCTGATTATGCAATCATTACCAATCTCCATCTGGATCTTTAAACCTATAATTTTAATCTCACACTACCGATCATCCAGTATCCACAGTATGTTGGAGATATATGTTCCACTGAGTTAAAAGTTTTGTAAACTACAACTCATAATAGCATTAAAGCATGGCTCTCTGTGGACATTAAAGCATCAGCAAATTGATTCTTGCTTCAGGTATTAACAAAACTGCAGAAATCAGGATCCTGAACATCTTTTCTTAAATTAAGTGAAAATCAGTACAAAGAATAAAACCCCAAAACACTCAGAACTCCAATTTGGATGAAAGTAGAAGAGAGTTATAATAAATAACTTCCAAATAGATAAAACAGATTACCAAGTCTGTATGGGATAAAGCAGAAATTTAAAGCAATAGAGAGGAATCTCAGCAGAGAGTGAGACTTGGAACATCAAATCTAAAAAAAGTTCCAGCAAAAAATACACTTCCCAAAGGGAACAGACATGCACCAAAATGCAAAATCTGTAATCCTGATTTTGCTGTGGGTGCATGAACTGGATGATCTGGCTGCCAGCAACAGCATTACTGAACACAGTCTGATTCCAACTACAGAGGAGGAAAGAATATACAGAGAATAACAGACTCCACACGTGTTCTATAAGTGTCTTCCTGTGGCATTTGAGCAGAAAGGAGACTGTGTTGTGAAAACTTGCAAACTTACAATTCAATTCTTACAGTTCTCCAGCAAAAGAATCTTTTGCAAATAATCTTGTAAATACAAAATCATTCAAATATGAATAATAAAAAATAACACAGACATATAAGGAGGGAAGCAAAATATAGGCAACCAAAGAGAAGTACTACACACACACACACACACACACACACACACACACACGCACACACACACACATACAAAGAAATTTTTTAAAAAAATATAACATTGTGAAAACAAAATCAGAGAAAAATACTTTAGCAAGAATTTTAAAATAATAAAGCAAATTCCTCTCTGAAGGAAGATAGAAAAGAAATACAGAACTCGAAGAATAGATGGCAAAACAATAGAAATAAATGGATTGTGAGCTGGCAGGAGTTGAAAAAAAATTAGAGGAAAGAAACCATAATTGACTGTGACAGAATGCAGATGAACAAGGGGTGTATGCTCCCCTGATGGGGTAAATGGAAAGAGACTTACCCATCCACCACACCCAACAAAAAATGGGGGAACTGCAAGACATCGTTTTCACATATTTTGCAACAGGCACTGTATGATTATAATCACTAAGAGAAAAAAATTGGGGGAACCTTTTGACCACATTAAATTTCTGCCTGGAAGAACTTTCAGGACCACACCGTGAGAGGTAGATCTCAAGCAGAACCCAGAGGTCATCTTGAGAAATGGAGGTGGAGCTCAGAGTGCCTGGAGGAATTTGTGGCTGGAATTGTTTTAGGAAGCATCAGGAACCGAGAGGGCATAAAAGCAAACATTCAGAAAATCTGCAAAACTCAGTCACTTGTTGAACACCTTTATTCATGTAGGTTGAGGCATAGAGTGAAGGACCTGTGCCCAAAACAACTTCCATCATTCTCACAGAGCTGGGACAAGTCCAAGTTTCCAGAATCCAGAGTATATATTCCTCTCTGAGCACCCAGAACTTTCTGTAGGGACACCAAGAGGCTTAAACTAGGTCTAAAGTAAAGACTATTCTAAACTCACTCCATCAAAGCTTCAAAAGCTTTTAATGGACAAAACTGAACTACAGATAACTTAACCATTTGCCAGAACATTTTGAAGGAAGACCAATATATATATATATATATATATATATATATATATATATATATATATATATATATATAAATTATGAATTTTATTGGATATATATATCCAATAAAATTCATAATGTCTAACATCCAACCAAATACTATTATACATGTGAGGAAGCAAATAAATAGATAAATACACAACTAGAAGAAAAGTCGATCATTCCAAATAGACTACAAAGATAGAGATAAAGCAGTTAGCAAATTTTTTTAATTTAAATTTTTAAAAAGCTATAAAAATGCTAAAAATTTTAAAGAGCATGAATATGATGAGAAAAAGTATGAAATATTCAACAAAAATATGAATATTCTAGAGAAATAAATATATTAAAGGATAAATTGAATGAAATTAATGGTGGGTTAGACATGATGGGAAGAATACCAACAAACCTGAAAATATAATAGTAGCAACTATCCAAATTGCATATCAGTGAGAAAAAAAATCCAGAAATAATAGAGTCTAATGATTTATGTGGCAATATATCAACTATCATAATGAGTATCAATTTAATTCAAGAAAGAAAGGAATCACTAAAGTGTCAGAAAAAAAATTGAAAGAAAAAATAGCCAAATTATTTCCTAAAATTAATAAAAAGTCTATATTAACAAGATTGCTGATTTCCAGAAGGATAAACACAAAGAAAAACATACCAAAGCATATAATAATCAAATTTTTAAAACTGATAATCATGAGAAAATTTTTAAAGCACTCAAAAGAGAAAAGACACATACAAAAGAACAAAAATGAAAATGAATACAGACTTCTAGTCAGAAACTATCCAAATCAGAGGACAATGAAACATTTTAAAATGCTGGAAAAAAAATATACTTCAATCTAGAATTCTGTATCCCCAGTGCAAGATCCTTCAAATTTGAAGGCAAAATTTAGATTTCTTTTTATAGACAAAGAGTGAATCTACATTTTTTTAAAAAATGGAAGCTCTTCAGAGAGTAGGAAAAATACCAAATGGAAACTTTATGTAAAGGGATGCTGAGCACTTGAAATGGTAAATATTTTGGCAAGTGTATGTGCCTTTTAAAAAATATTTAATTTAGTTAATGCACAGTTGAATGCTTAAGGAAAATATAAAATAAAGTGAGTTTAAAATTTTTATTGAAACAAAATGCATGACACAAATAGCAAAAAGAATGGTAGGCAAGAAATGGTATATTATTATTTAAAGATATTCTGTGATAAAAGTGTATCAGTAAGGGGCAAGTCAGGAGAGAGAAACTACATGCAGTAAGCATAATATAAAGTTTGAACAGAGTAAATATGAAAAAATTCATATATAGTACATATTTTTAAAATTCAAATCTGTTGTGATTTTTTTAAAGACAGGAAATATAAACCAAAGAAGAATAAAGTAGGTTAACTGCATGAGGAAATAAAAGAATCAGAAGAGATGTGGGATAAAGTGGCACTGTTCTCCCATGTGTACTTGAATAGTTTTTGTTTGGGAAATATTCTTCGTTTTCAAAAACTTAAATCAATATTTAATATGAAAGGAGAAAGCTTCTAAAACTAAAGTCAAACAAAAACGAATGAACCCAACTGTATTTAAAATAAAGTGCACTGACTGTACTAAAGGGAAAAAAATACAAGACATTAACCAAGTAACTTTTGGACACAGTACTTTGACTATATATCCGCAATCTAGGGACAAGAAAAAAAAACAAAAACTGTTAACAAATCCTGACATCTTCTTAGTAGGTTTGTTATTCATGTGGTATAAGCTATTGAAAAGCGAATTGAGTTGTGAGTAAGGGTTTTCACTGGGGAGACGGGGAGATTAAAATATAGAAAAATACTGCAGGATTGGTTTACAGTTGAAAGATTCAGACTGAACTTTCAATTTATTACATATACAATAAATACTTGCATGCATACATGCATGCATATAAATAAATATATCTTAGTTCTGTTTGTAGACACGGTCTAGAAATAATAACACATCAATAATGGGCATAACTACAACACAGATCTTGGTTTCTAAATGCTTATTTGCCACTATAGAAACCCAAAGTGGGTCAGGGATAGTACAAAATAAGTCTGAAACCTCTTATTGTGTCAGGGGACAGTGCTCCATGAAACAATGGGATAAATGTCATGAACACACAGAGGCCAGCCTGGTCAAATCCAGGGCAATTTGAGCACTAAAATAAATCAGGTGATAATGGAGTATGACACAATGATTAAATAATGATAGATACAGGAAGGAAGGAAAGAAGGGAGAAAAGGGGAAGAAAGAAGGAAATAAAAGACCAAAAGGAGGAAAGGGGGAAGGAAGGAATTTCATTACAGTAAGATGAGGCTGACAAATGTAGATGTAAGGTGATTGTGTTCAAAAATCACTATTAGTTAAAACTAATTATGAGAAGACCCAAATGTGGTGGGGCATGCCTGAAATCCCAGTGACTGGGAAAGCTCAGATAGGAGGATTGAAAGCTTAAAACCAGCCTCAGCAACTAAACCAGGCCCTAAGCAACTTAGTGAGACCTTGCTCAAAAATAAAATAAAGGTCAAATGTTCTCTCTGATTATGTGGATGCTAACACACTACAGGGGGAATGGAGAATAAAAGTTCAGTGGACTAGACAAAAGGAAATGAAGGAGAGAGATAGGAATAGGAAACACAATGGAATAAAAGTGACATGAATTTCCTATGAATACATGAATATATGAATACACCACAGTGAATCTCAACATCATGTACATTCACAAGACTGGGATCCTAATTAGAATAAGACATACTTCATGTTTGCATAAGTATGCCAAAATATAATCTACTGTTATGTTTAACTAAAAAAAAATAAAATAAACTTTAAAAACAGAAAAATAAAAAGGACTGGGTATGTTGCTCAGTGGTTAAGCTCCTCTGAGTTTAATCCCCAGCACCAAAAAAAAAAAAAAAAAAAAAAATCAATGAATGGCTAAACATAGGGGTAAAATTATTATGTAATTTATGCTAATTAAATGGTTGTTAAGTGTCTCCCTACAGATAACTTATTTAGTTACATAAGAGAAAATAGAAGCCATAGAGCAAAGAACTGGATATTTTGACTGAGGGATTAAAATTTTAATCAACAATATGAGCCTATCAACATGATACCTTAAGATGATATTGATTTTATAGCATTTCAGTCAGTTGTACATACATAACTTGAGTCTAGTCATAAAGAAATATCAGTCAATTGTACATTGAGGAACATTCTATAAAATAACAGACCGGAACTCTTTAAATAAGCTCATGTTATAAACATTTTTTGTAAATATTGAGGAAATTTCTAGTTTAAAAGGTAAACAAAGATATTGTAATTAAATTTTTAATATATGATCCTGGACTGGATACTGTACTGGTGTTCGATACTACAAAAGACATTGTTGATAACATTAATTTAAAAGACACAAAAGCATTCTATCAGATTAAATTTCCTAAATTGATACCTATGTGTGGATTACTTAAGATGTTTTTCTTAGGATAGTAATGCTAATGACTGAAATTTAAGAAGGGAATTAAAATAGGCAACCAATTCTCAAATGAGTTAGAAAAATAAACCATAAATAAATACAAGTATACTTAGTTATTGTGTGTGTATTGAAAATATTCAAGATCTACTCTCAACAAATTTTAAGTATACATGACTATAGTCACCAGGTTGTAAACTAGATTACTGAAAGTTTGTGTTCTTTGGAGGACATCTCTTCATTTGCCCCATGCCAAAGCCCCTACTCTCTGATTCTGTTAGTTTGACATTTTAGATTCCAAATAACATCAGGCAGATTTTTCTTTCTGTATCTGACTTATTCACAAAGCATACTGACCGACAGCTTCATCCATTTTGTTCCAAGTGGCAGGGTTTCCTTGCTTTTATGGTCAAATACTATTCCCTTGCATGTGAATACCACATTTTCATCATCCATTCACACATTAGCAGACGGTTGGTTTCCATTTCTTGGTTATCATTAATAATGCTGCAGTGGACATGGAGGGCAGATATCTCTTAGACATCATTTCTTTGGATAAATAGGCAGTAGAGGGATTGCTGAACTATATGGTAGTTCTGTTAACATTTTAGGAACATTCTTACTGGTTTTTTTTTATAAGTAATGTACCAAATTGCATTCCCACCAACAGTATGTAAGTGTTCCAGTTTTCCTATACCCTTGCCAACACTTATCTTTTGTCTTTTTTATAATAACCATCCTAACAAATGTGAGGTGATACTACATGGTGATTTTTACTTACATTTCCTATACAGTCAAAGATGATGAGAACCTGTTTATATATATGGATGTCTTCTTTGGAAAACTGTCTATTAAGGTCCTTGTTCTATTAATTTTATTTGGTTTTGTGTGCGTGTCTGCCATTGAGTCATATGCATGCCTTATATATTTTGGATTTTGATCTCTTGTTAGATATATGGTTATATATTTTCTTCCATTCCACATGTTGCCTTTTATTCTGTTTTCCCCTTTGCTGTGCAGAAGATTTTTGGTTTTATGTTTAATCCCATTTATCTATTTTGCTTTTATCACCACTGTTTTGGGGTTCATATAAAAATAAAATAATTCTAAAGGCCAATACCAAGAAAATTTTGGTTACATTTTCTTCTAAAAGTTTTATGGCTTCAGGTATTACGAGTAAGTCTTAACCCATGTAGGGTTTCTTTTTGTGTATGGTATAAAATAAGGGTCCAACTACAGTCTCTTGCACGTGTATATTCAATTTTCCAAACACAATTTATTGAAGAACATTATTCCCCCCTTGTATATTTTTGGCATCCTTGTCAAAATTTAATTGAGCATAAATGCATAGGTTTATTTCTGTGCTCTCTATTCTGGTTCCATTTGTCTTGTGCCTGATTTATTCAGTACTATTCCATTTCGATTACTCTAGCTTTGTAATATAGTTTGAAATCAGGAAGTATAATGCCTCCAGTATTGTTATTCTTTCTCAAGACAGTTTTGACTATTCAGTGTCTTTTGTGGCTCCATACACATTTTAAGATTATTTTTTTATATTTCTTTGAAAAATATCATTCGATAGAGATTGTGCTGAATCTGTAGATTGCTTTGAGTGGTATAGATGTTTTAACAATATTAAAACTTCCAGTTTATGAGCAGATGATATTGTTTCACTTATTTAGGTCTTCTTCCATTTTTTTTTCTTCAGTATCATAGTTTTCCATGTACAGAATTTTTATCTTTTGATTAAATCTATCCTTAAATATTTTATTCTTTGATGCTATTTTGACATTTTTTTAAATCAGTAAATCTGGGGGGAAATGTCTAGGAGTTTCTGTACTGTTCCTATAGCATTCCTATAAGTTTAAAATTATTTCAAAGTCTAAAATTTAAAATGCATAGGAATCATTTCATTTACAATTATGTGACAAATAATATAATTAATGTTTCAACTGATACTATGATAATAATAACAATAAAACTAAAAACATCTATAATGTGAAGTGAAATAATAATCCCAACATGGGGTCCTTATGCCAAATTCCTTCTTTCATATCAAGGATTGAGTAAGTTATTGTGTAAAATTTGGTATCAAGACAAAGAGATACAAGTTGATTTGATGAGTTTGAGATGATAAAAATCAGAACACAATATTTTAAATTGGTGGCATAGGAGTTCTTATAGAGAAAAGTAAGAGAGTTTAAATAAGCAAAGCAGTGGCAACATACAGACACTTATCTAAAAATAAACCTTATGATGCACTTGAAGTCTTCAAAGTAGTCACTCTCAGAGGTTTAGATGCAGCTCATGTTAAATGTTCAGTGAAAGTGTAAGCAGTTGAGGGAAAAGAGCATGAGAGAGAGAAAAGATATATAGCTCTAGGGATTTTTAATAGCATTGTTTACTTTTTTACATTTTTATTGGTTCATGATAGTTACATGTAACATTAGGATTCATTTTGACATAAATATAAATGCATAAAATAGAATTTCTTCCAATTCAGTCCCCAGTACCTGCCCTTTCCCTCCCCCTCCTCCCTCCCCCATTCATTCCCCTCTGCTGATATTTCTATTTATTTACATTTTTTATACTAGTGTCCTGTAGATATACATAACAGTGAAATTCACTCTAGTATATTCATATATGTGCATTGTAAAGATGGGTCTGAGTCATTACACTGTTTTTGCCCTGTCACATCTCTTCTCCCACCCTCTCAACCCCCTTCTTCTATTCCTCCGTTCTTTTATTTTAATGGAATCCCCCCCCCATTTTTCTTCATATCTCTCTCTCTCTCTCTCTCTCTCTCTCTCTCTCTCTCTCTCTCTCTCTCTCTCGTGTGTATGTCTGTGTGTGTGTGTGTGTGTGTGTGTCTTTCTTATTCTAGACTAGCTTTTGCATATCAGAGAAAACATTTGACCTTTGATTTTTCTAGGTCTGGCTTATTTCACTTACCATTATAGTCTCCAGTTCCATCCACTTACCAGCAAATGACATTATCTCATTTTTTTCATGGCTGAGTAATAGTCCATTGTGTATACATACATTTTCTTTATCCATTCATTTGTTGAAGGGCACCTAGCTTGGTTCCATAGTCTGGCTACTGTGAATTGTGCTGTGATAAACATTAATGTGACTGTGTCACTGTAGTATGCTGATTTTAAATCCTTTGGATATATGCTGAAGAGTAGGATATCTGTGGTGATTCTATTCTTAGTTATTTGAGGAAACTCCATACTACCTTCCACAGTAGTTGCACTAATTTGCAGTTCCACCAACAATGTGTGAGTGTACCATTCACCCTATTTCCTTGCCAACACTTATTATTATTTGTATTCTTGATAATTATCATTCTGACTGGAGTGAAATGAAATCTAAATGTGGTTTTGATTTGCATTTCCTAATTGCTAGAGATGCGGAACATTTTCTCAAATATTTGTTGACCATTTTTATTTCTTCTCTCAAGAAGTGTCTATTTAGTTTTTGTGCCCATTTATTAATTGTGTTATTGCTTTTTTGGTGTTATTTTTTTTTTAGTTCTTTATATATTCTGGATAGTAATGCCCTGAGGAGCAGGTGGCAAAGATCTCCAATCTGTAAGATCTCTCCCCATGCTCTTAGTTATTTCCTTTGCTGTGCAGAAGCATTTTGGTTTGATGACATCTCACCTAGTTATTTTTAACAAGAAACCTGAAGCAGTTGACTGTCAGTTTAAGTTGCTCTCACCTTCTCTCCACAAACTGCAGAACTAGAGATTCACTGGAAACTCAGTCTGGCATGGTAGAGTGCTGAAATGGGATTCAGCCGAGTGTTTAGTATTTGTCTACATAAACTTATTTTTTAAAAGTTTTAGATTTACTGAAAAGTTGTAAAGATTATACAGAGAATTCTAGAATACCTCATAGCATTTCTCCTATTGTAAAGTGAATATGGTATATTTGTCCACAAGTAATAAATACATATGGATATTTTGTTAACTGAGTCCATATTTCATGTCCTTCCTAGTTTTTTGTGCCCCTGATAGTTGGGGCAGTATTGGTCAAGTGTTTTCTGCATGTCCCACTGCTGGGCTTTACCTGTGACACTGAAGTTGTGTGCTTTGGAAAGGAAGCCATACGAGCGCCATTCTTATAACATTATATGAAGAATACCTGTTATTAGTGTCACTGTTGATATTAATCTGGATCCCCTGGCTGAGGCAGTGTTTGTCAGGTTCCTCAACTACAAAATGACCTTCCCCTTCTTTCCATACTGTACCCTTTAGAAGGAAGTTACTCTGTATCACCCACACTTAAGAAGCAAGTAATTATGCTCCATCTTCTTGAAGGTAGAGTATTTACATAATTATTTGAAATCTTTCTGCACAGGAGATTTGTCTATTCTCCATTTCTTTATTTACTCAATTATTTATTTATATCATTACAGACCCTTGAATATTTATCTTATACTTTTGGTTATAACTCAATACAACTTTTATTTATTTTGTTGCTCAAATCATTCTAGCTTTGGTCGTTGAGAGTTCTTTTGGTTGGCCTCTGTGTCCCTTTGAAATAGTCTTATTTGTTGTGGTGGTGATGGTGGCGATGTGTGTGTGTTGAGCCCATTCTTACCTTCCAACATTATAGAAGTTTCTCCAGGCATCTTGCGTGTTCCTTGTTCCAGCCTAGAACAAGGCATTTCTCTAAGGAGCCCTAGTTCCTTAATTTGGAAGATGGTTCTAGAAACCAATATCTGGGTGATGAGTAAGGAAATATGTATGTGATAACCTTTTTATTCATGCATATTTATAAATATTTCTATGTGTACTCTTTTCAGTCTATATTAAACTAGAATTCGTTCATTCTTATGTCTCCAACTCTACAACCAGATAGATCACTCTGTTTTCTCTTGCTTATCTGTATCTTTCAGTTCCAGCAGTGAGAAACTTGAATCAACCAACACTTACCAACCGTTCATTTAAATGCTCAATTTTAGTATACATATGTAGTGATTTTAGAGCTGTTAACTTATGCCACTGTGGGAAACATCTATTAACTGAAGTACACTGCTCACGTGAAGTTCCTTTGCCTTGGGTCTTACAGAATCCACACTTCTAAACTTCCTTAGATCAGAACTTTATCTCCTTGACCTTTCAGTGAGGTTGTTTAGTACAAGTAATACAACTAGATTCTTTCGTTACAGTAAACATTCTTTTCTGGAAACTCTCCATCTTCCTAATTAATTTTTTAATTTGTATTCATTAAAGTTGACTCTGTACTATAAAGTTTTATGGGATTTTGACAAATTCATAGTGCTGTTTTTCCATCGCTTCAATATTATAATAGGTTCACCATCCCTAAAAAATTCCTAAATCTATAACGTAGCACATTCATTCTTACTAATTGGATCTAGAAAGTCCTACTAACTCAGGAATCTGAACATGCAATATTTTATCATGTCTTCATCTATACATTAAAAAAGATAGGCAGTTTTCTCTTAATAGCTTAGATTTCTTGTTTTAAAGTGCTGCAGGAAATTTTGAATATACATTTCTATGTCCAAAATAAGAAAAAAAAATATTCACAAATTTTATCTTCTGCAATTTGAAAAATGTTGTTCCTATAGGCAAACAAGGTCAAACTTATAATTTTCATAAATGTAATTTTCTAAATCTCATAAAAGCTAAAACTCCTTACTTAATGTAATGAACAGATGATGGTGGCATGCATAATGCAATTTTAGCAAATGAAGGTAAACCTAAGTTCATATTTCTGCATTCAAGAAAAATGTGAACTAACTCAATAAAGATGAGCAATATTAACCTTAAGGAGTTAATCATCAAAGTGAATGAGGGAAAATAGTATAATTAGCAATATATGAAGGTAGTCATTAAGGTGAACCAAGGTACATAATATAGTTTGCAATATAATGTAAACAAAAGCCAAAGTTCCCATAGCAACGCAAACTTTTCTCTAATGTATACATACTATACTTTATATTACTGGTTAGGGTTCTAAATTTATAGCCTCTTGTGCATTCATATAATAAAGGGGCATGTCAGCCTGGTTCTGAGAACAATAAGATTTATATATTCAGATTCAGATGTGTTTTGATTTGCAAGCTCCATATTTAATTTTCTATATCCTTGACATCCCCTAAAATTATGCTAGCATTTCAGGTCAATGTCATGAAATTACATTTATCTGATTTGTAGCAATGTTTGCAAGCATTTTTATTGTTTTAGCTTAAACAATAAGCTTGTATATTTAGGATGCACATATTATGTGGCATGTCAAATTCACCTGTAAGAACTTTGATCATTAAATCTAGTGAGGTTAAAATATAAAGTTATGTAAAGATTAGGAAGTACAACAGCCAGTTCTAAATTATTTCACGTAAGATGGCAAATATTAGATACAATAAAGTTATATATTTTTCTCAACATGGACAATTTTTGTGTTGTTATTTTTTTCTGTAGGAAAATTATTTTCTTCTATAATTCTGGCTCAAATAATCCACCCCATTTAAGTTGTATGTTTACTTTGAATTTCTTCTTGAGAAAATAAAATAGGCTGTTAAAACACTTATATTTACAAAGTGTTCTACAATCATTTATGTAGTAATATTTGTAAGATTTTTATGAAATATGCTAGGCAGGTGATAACTGCAATTACTCATAGTTTAAATATGGAGAAAGAAGTAAACATACAAGGTTACACAGCAGTGATAAATTGGCAATATAATAGTTATTCAGAATGTCAGCTTTACTGGGGGGAAAATCCTGTATTTTATTTCATATTCACATATTTTATTTGTTTCTACGTAAACTCATGTATTTTGATTAAGAATTGACAATTAAATGCTTAACATGTTCTGGGGCATCCCATTGGCTCTCTATTTCAAAGAAAAATTGAACTTTTGAGATATAAATTATTGATATATTTTTCTCATTATGAAATGGAAAGAGTTTAAAAGAAGCTTTAGCTTTACAATCTGTTTCTAATTTTAATGCTATCAATTTGTTACCTCTTTTGAAATATGGACAGAAGAATCAATCATTAGGTGAAGTTTAGTTTGAAGACTCAAAATTAAGCCATTTTGATATTCAAAATCTCTATAGTATATAATTCATTATCAGATATAGGAAATATGATTTTCCTACAATTGGAATAGGAAGAATAAAAATATATAAATCCTATTAAACTTGACAGAAAATATAAATTTATAGCTTTTCATTAGTTAATATATTTATTTAACAATACATAATTTATGAAGACATGATAAAATATTGCATGTTCGGATTCCTGAGTTAGTAGGACTTTCTAGATCCAGTTAGTAAGAATGAAAAACGCTGAAGAGAAGGTTGTAAGTTAAAATTCCAGTTCAATTTCAAAAATGAATAGATCAAATAATCTCTTTTTTTGTATTATTTTTTAACTGACACCTAAAATCACAAGAGTTGCACATGTTAATGGGGTACTATACCACTTTTGACATGGTATACACCACTATCTCTTTTTTATGCTTAAAATATTTGCCTATTATGTTTGTTTGTTTGTTTTGAGAGAGAAAGAGAGAGAGAGAGAGAGAGAGAGAGAGAGAGAGAAAATTTTAATATTTATTTTTTAGTTTTCGGCGGACACAACATCTTTGTTTGGTGCTGAGGATGGAACCAGGGCCGCACGCATGTCAGGTGAGCACACTACCACTTGAGCCACATCCCCAGCCCTGCCTATTATGTTTACTCAGTTTTTTAAAAAAACTGTGCTCTATGTTTCTTAGGTTGTACTTTCAGAGTGTTTATTTTTCTTTGATCTATTTCCAATTTGATTTTCATTTTTGTGATACTTTTTCTCTTCTTGTACTTCCTTGATGAGATAATTTAGCTTGCTTTTCACCTTGTAAATGAAATAAATATGATAAGAGCATGTATAGATTTTAGCATTTTCCAGCACCTACAGAAATTTTTATTGTGGTATGAAGATAAATGGTTTCATTCATGTTGCTATGAAAATGGAAACACATGTGTCAGTATGTAAATTTTAAAGCAAGGATGTCCAATTTCAAGGGGAAAAAATCATCCCTTTTGAAGACAATGATAAATATTCAAGTTTTCCTTCACGAAGGTAATATTTTTTGTCTAAGTCAACATACTTTACCATTTTTAAACTTTTCTCATCATATTTTTGACAGCAGGTTTTCCAATTTTGACAGCTCTTTAAAAGTAATTTTAACAGCCGAGTGATTTCTCTTCTAAGCAAAGTCAGATTATGTGAAATGTCAATGTAAAAACTATACACTTTGACACATAATCATTTTTAGTTGAATTTACTTATTAATTTTGCTTGCTATTACTAATAAAATATAAGTGCTTAGCTAATTGTATTGCTTTTTGAAATGTTTTAAAGGTTTTTAAAACTGTATCTTTTTTTCACTACAAAATGTCTCATTTCATCACAATTGGTTGCCCTTCTAAAAGTGAAGAGGAGGGCAGAATATCAGTGCTGAATAGATCCCAAGCAATCAAGAGAGAAAAGCAGCTAAGGTAAAGTACAAGTCTAGCCCTTGCTCAGGATGGAGGCGTGTCTGCATCCCTGGAGGACCTTTTACAAAACAGATGCACAACCTTCTCCATGTTCCCACCCAACCTACCACCAACACCACAGCAGGGATTTGAATATACTCCCACAGCCAGAGGATAAATATCTTTTTCCCAACCACCCTCTTACCTGCTCGAAAACCCTGGAAGAAATTTAAATAAAAACCAGCAATATTTGTTACTAAATTAATCTAGCTAATTTTTCCAGCCTTTATTCCACAAAGTGTTGCAGGAGGTGAAATAGTTGTCTAATAAACACAAATAGATGGATATTATCAGCTCAAATATCATCTTCTCTTTATAACATTTACTCTAGTCTCCTATTTCCTGATCATTTGCTTTGGCAATTGAAAACTAATTTCTCCACAAAATGCCATAGAAAGAAGAAAAAAATTTTACAAAAGAGGATTTTATTTTAGTCAATGATTCCCACTGTGTTAAGTACCATCTGAGCACTATTTTAAGTAGAATAAAATGTAGCTCAGTGGCAGAGGCTTGCTTAGCACATGTGAACCACGAGGTTCAATCCTTAGTATCGCATTAAAATACATACATAAATAAAATAATAAATGTAAAATTTTCATTCAATGCATACAAAAAGAAATTCCAATAAACCTAATGAAATTTAGAAAAGTCAGATAACTTTTATGGGATAAATTCCTTCAGAAATATACATTATTTGGAATTTAATTCAGCTTCTAAGCTATCCTGTGTTCCCAGTCATTTCAGAAATACTCTGCTTCATTTTGAATGAGTAAATTTGCCCTAGAAGAACTGAACCATTAGTTACACTTTTTAGTGTAAACAAGTAAACAAAAAACAGTTTAAAATAACAAAATCTGGAAATTGGAAGCCAAGTCCTTTACTCTAATCTCCTCGTACAGGATATCACTGAGAAGTGTGCCTCATCTTCTATTTGATTCCTTTTATTGATGGGAAAGAGATTATCACCTTATAAGGTAATATATCACTTTTCAGTGAAGCTTTTAGTTTTAGAAAATATTTTCTTATATTACAGAACCACCATTTACCACCAAGCAATTTCTGCTTGTTGGTCTTACTGGTTCCATGTCCCAATTATGTCAGTCACTTTCTTTGTTTCTTTAAGTCTCCCTGACTCTCTGAGTCCCCACTTCATGCTTCATGTAGGCAAGGGTCACCCTTCAACTGATACCTTCAATTCCATGATCACTGTTCTAATTTATCCTGAAGTCTGCATCATCTTGCTTCTCTTCTCAGCCTTCAATGGCTCTTCTTTTCCAAATTAATTAAGTATAGCACTCCTTGAAGAAAGTTAAAATTCTACGCATGTAAAGTTTGCTGTCCCAGGAGGAGTGCTGATGGTTTGATGGGGTGAATAGACATCTTCACTTCTCTGTCAAACATTTTAGCAGAATTCTGAAAAGCTTAGAGGACTGGGCACCTATGACTTACAGGGCCACATGGTTTAAAATGCTTTGCTCAATTCAACAGCCAGTTTCGACAGCCAGAACAGTCCCCTGCCTCGCATTCCAGCTCAGTTACTGTCACTGGGGTCACCCATGACATCCAAATAGTCAAATCATTCTGGACCTCATCTTTCTTGATAGTCTCTTTTTTCTTGAAAATCTTCATTGACCTCAGGACACATTTCTCCTTGTTTTTTCTTCCACTACTCTTTTACTACTCCTTCCTCGTCTTCTTAGGCTCTTCTGCCTTTGCCCATTCTACAACTGCTGATCCTCCCCAGAGTTCCGAATCAGGTTTCCCTTATTGTAACTCCCTTAACTCTCTTTGGTTCTTAATTTGTTTCCACCATAGCAGTTGACACAGTAGATGCTAAGTCAACTACTTAAAGGCAAACCAACTATTTTTAAAATTATTTGGTAATGAGTGAATTACTACTGTGGTAAATTAAAGCTGAATCCATTAGAAATCCCTTAAGGCATCAAGTAAAAAGTGTCTCAAAGACATTCAATTGAAATGATAAGAAATTTAGGTATTTATTCCCTGGCTCCCATTTCAGTGCTTAAGATTGTCCCCTGAGGACATTAAATCCCTGCTACCATGTATGGTAGCTGATTGAGCTCTTAGGGCATTGGAGGAAGCTCTCAAGCAGAGAAACATGGAAAGACTCAGGAGCTTAAGACAGAAACTGAAATTGTCCCAGAGATTTGGGAGGGTGAGGTGAGAGGATCAAAAGTTTGAGGCCAGCCTCAGCAATTTAATTAGACTCTAAGCAACTTGGTGAGTCATTGTCTGAAAAGAAAAAAAAGGGCTAGGACTCCAGCTCAGTGGTAAAGTACCCCCAGGTTCAATATCAATATTAAAAAAAAAAAGAAAAGAAAAGAAAAGAAAAGAAACTGAGACTGCAAGTGAACACAGAGATGGGGCCAGAGACTGTGAGGTGGAGGGTTATAGCATCTGCCACATAGAAAGACCTTGTACACACTCACATCTTCACAAGACACCTGTTTTCTGAACATTAATGAATACTCATTTGCAGTCCTGATCTCTGTTTTAAGTCCAATTGCCTATTGGAATTTGACATCTAAATACTAATCAATCAATCAACATCACAAAATTTATTTCATCATCTTTTACTCAGAATCTTTTCCCTATCTTTAAAAGTCCTCCCAGATCTCTTCCTTTACTTTCCCACTGTGTCTACCATCACAGATGTTATCAGATCAACATCTTAATTTCTTTTAAAGTTACTTTCAATGCCCCCATTGCTAGTATCTTAGTTTAGGTCTTCATTTAAAAAAAAAATCCTTTTTTCCAGAATTACCTTTTTCTAGTAGGCAAAATTGATCTTATCATGTCAAGTCAAAATACTTCAATAGATCATCAGCCCCTCTAGGAGAAATTAGAATGACCTATGAGACTCTTTGTGATATTTCTTTTTAAAATTTCTTTTAATTTTAATTTGTTACATATGACAACAGAATACATGACAATTCATATTACACCTATAGAGCATAATTTTTCATATCTCTGGTTGTACACATAGTAGAATCACATTCTTTGTGTCTTCATACATGTACTTAGGGTAATGATGACCATCACATTCCACCATGTTTCCTACCCCTATACCCCCTCCCTTTCCCTCCCTTCCCTTTTCCCCTTTGCCCTATCTAGAGTTCATTTAATCCTCCTATCTCCACCCTCCCCCGCAGCATATTATGAATCAGCCTCCTTAAATCAGAGTAATCATTCAGCATTTGGTTTTTTGGGAATGGCTAACTTCACTTAGCATTATATTCTCCAGCTCCATCCATTTACTTGCAAATGCCATGATTTTATACCTTTACTTTCTTTCTTCTTTCTTTCTTTCTTTCCTTTTTATATACATGAAAATAGTGCAATGCATTACACTCATCATTACCCATATACAGCACAATTTTTCGTAACTCTGTATATAAAGTATGTTTGCGCCAAATTATGCCATTATGTGATATTTCTTTTGACAACTTCTCTGGGTTTATCTTATGCAAAACTCTCGTACACTTCCGTGACATTGAATGTGCAGGTCCCAAATCTGGAGTTTCCTTGCTTATCTTGTCTATCTCACTAACTTCTACTCAGGCATTAAGACCCAGTTTGTTAACTTCTTTGGAAAGCACTTCCTAAGTCTAGCAAACAGAATTAAATGCAAATAGCATAAGGATAAAAGCTTCTTTGGTGAGGGTAACAAACTGAAAAACCCAAAGGATCCTGGTTATAAAGTCAAAAATTATTTCCACATTCTAATCAAGAAGTTGGGGAGGAAAGACAAAAAAGCTGACCCAACAGCCGAGCATTCCTGAAGCCCCACCTAGGTACTTTTACCTAAAACTTAGTTGACCATAACTTTGTCATATGGCTAAGGCGCTGAGATCTTACAGATGTTTTTAGTTGAATACCTATCCACAGTAAAGTCAGGATTTTGTTAGTAAGGATTGAGATTAATTGATATTTTGCAGTTAACTATCAGTGTCTTTAGGAACAGGTGGCATTAATTCATTCTTGATACAAATGAGGAAATTCAGATGTAGAGAGCTTAAGTAATTTATCAAGAACACAACTAGTAATTAAAGATTAAATTCAGATTGTGTGACTCTTAGTCACACTGCTCATAGCCATGTATTGAGCTTTTCCATATATTTAGGTGCTAAGATAAGAATTATTCCTTAATATCACTACATTGCCTAGTATGGGACATTGCACACAGAAACATTTTAAAACATACTTCTGGATGATGATGATGATGATGGTGGTGGTGGTGGTGATGATGATAAAAACTATTTCACTTTTTAAAAAATCACTGACAACTTGCAGGTGAAAATCTGCCTGTTTCTTTGATTGAATCCATACCCTAAAACTAATTTTTCCAAAGTGTACAACTCTTTGTTTTTATTGTAGTCAGAGTTGTGTAACAATTACCAATAGCTAAACTTAAAATATTTTCATTACTCCAAAAAGAAACTTCATACCAAGACTAGTCTTACATACTTACTCCATGTATGTATAATATGTCAAAATATACTCTACTATCAGGTATATCTAAAAACAACAAATAAAAAACAATAAGCATATACTTACCCTGTGACATATTAATAAAAAAAATACTCTCTTTTCTCCCAACCACTATCAGTCTATAAGCTACTTGCTATCTGATGGCATGGCCATCAGATAAGAAGAAAATTGTGGGCATAATGGTAGTGGGTGGTAGGTTATAGGTTTCTGTTTGTTTAGTTGTTGTTGTTGTTGTTGTTTGAGATGGCAATTGGACACAGGGCCTCAGGCATACTAGGCAAGCACTGTACCACTGAGCTATAGCCCCAGATCTCTACTTACTATCTCTACAGTTTTACCTATTTATAGACATTTCTTTTAAATGGAATTATACAATATATAGTCTTTTGTGACTGGCTTCTTTAACTTAATACAATGTTTTTGATATTCAAATATGTTGAATATTGAAACTTGATAAAAATTGGATGCATCAGTACTTTATTTTTATGGCCAAATGATATTCTTTTGTTAGATATACCATACTTTGTTTATTCTCTCAACTTTTGATAGACACGCATGCCGTTTCTATCTTTGGCCTTTTATAAATCATAATTCTATTAATATTTATATGCAAGTTTTTGAGTGAACATATTTTTATGTCTTTGGGGTAGATATCTAAGACTGGAATTTCTAGTTCATATGGTAACTGTTCAACATTTTGTAGAATTGCCAAACTGATTTACAAAGTGGCTGCAGAATTTTACCATCTCACCAGCACTGCACGAGAGTTTCAGTTTCTCCATGTTCTTCTCAATACTTGTTATTATCTATCTTTTTTATTCCATCCATCTGTATGAATGTGAATTGATATTATATAGTGGTTTTGTTTGACAAGAGCCCTACAACTGAGCTAGCTCCCAGCTCCTTCACTGTAGTTACGATTTGTATTTCTCTAATGGCTGATCACCTCATTCATCTTTTCTTGGCTTATTTGCCACTTAAATATCATCTTTAAAGAAATGTCTATTCCAATTTATTGCACATTTTTAAGTTGAACGATTGTTTATTATGCTTGTACGAATTCTTTACGTATTTTGGATATGTATCCTTTATTGTATGTGGTTTATGAATGTTTTCTTCTAATCTGTGGATAATGACATTCTTTCAACCTAAAATGTTCTTATGATTATATTTTTGTAATAGAGTTATGGACAGTGACTCTGGTGTGTGTGTGTGTGTGTGTGTGTTTTGAGCTTGGAAAGCATATTAACTTACCCACCAATTATGTGGACTTGAGAATAGAACAACCACCAGCAGATCCAACTCCAGAAATTGAGTGATCTGGTTGCTTTTATATTGTGAAAATAAAAAGGAGTTGGTGAAAGGAAATTTTGAATGCCCCTCCCTCTGTTTTTCCACATTTTCTACTCTTCCACATCTAGTCTTTGTCCCTTAGTCTACAGAAATATAATAGGGAGTGGAGATAGAGAAAAATTGGGCACTACTTAAACTGCCACCACAATGACAAAATAAAAAATCATCTACAAAAATCAAACAGTCTGAAAGAAACTAGAAAATATGACAAATTAGCCTTTTGCAAATTGGCTCTTGGAGAAAAAGAATTTCCTTAAAATATCCTGGAGGAATACAACTTTCTCATTTAAGATATTCTCAGTATTTTAAAAGAAAACATGAGTCTAGAAGAAATTAAAGATTTTTACCAAAAATGTAGATCTGTGTGATTCACTTGTTCTGAGTTAATGGAATGCGTTTACCAAGTGATAGTTCTTATCATTATAGACAGTAGGAGGAAATGGTATGCCTCAGAGTGACTACATTCAATGTTGATTTCATTGTGTTGAATTGTATTCATTTACATCCATGTAGTAAGTACATACAGACCCCAAATTGTAGCATCCAATCCCTGTCCCATCCTCTTAAGAGTTTCCATTGAACTGATCCAGTCCCTTCCCTGGAGATGTGCCTAGCTAGCATTGAAGACCCTTATTAATGTTTGTATACATCTCAGGAAATAAATTGTATGATGGGCATACTAAAAATACTAGGAAGAATCCCTGCCTCCAATGTTTTCAAGTCAATTATTATGATACTGAACAATAAACAGATGTTTCAACCAGTGTGGTAAGTGCCTCAAGAGATGTAAGTACAGCACTTACCCCAGAATGCTATGCGAGGCTTCAGGGACAAGGTTGAAAAGTTGAAAAAAGAGTGAGAGTACACTGGACCAAGGGAAAATTGGGTGCAAAGGTCTAGGGGAAGAAATCATCACTCATTCCCACATACTTCCCAATTACAATTTTAAACATTACAGACTAGATAATTCTAAATTACTCTCATCATCCATAATGAATTTCTTAAATAGTCCCAAACTAGCATTTATTTCCAATTAGGAAGTCTAGGGTATATAAGAAGATTACTACATGCCTAATATCAGAGACTTTGAAATTAACTAGTGTATGTCCGAGGACAGGACAGAAAAATCAGAGAATAAAATAATTATTATTTCCTCAGTTTGTCAAATACCTTACTCTTTATATACAATTATAAAAAAAATAATGTGTTCTTTTTTACAGCTCTTCCCAAGTTTTTGATTCATTCATTCATTCATTCATTCATTCATCTTTTTCATTAAACAGATAAATATCAATGTATCTTAGGCCAAGGGATAAGCACTGAAGATTTATCAATGAGAAAATAAGATGAAAACAGAAAGTAAAAGAAATTTGCTTCTTCTGGAGAAAAAGAAAAGCCAGGAAAATAAGGCAGCTCACAGGGGGCCTTCTATATCTTTGAAAACATTTTGGCTTTCAGACTGAGTGAGATAAAAATTAGTACTAGAAAAATGAGACCTACTGAGGTAGACATAAGCATTTCTTTGAAATGGTTTGAGAAAAAAAAAACTAAAGAAAAACAAGGGCAAAAGCAAAGGCTGCTGTGATAATTTGTGTAAGTGATGAATGACTTGGACCTGGGTTGTGGCAATAATGGTGGGAAGAAATGGATCAATCTCGAATGTATTTTGAAAATTTTACCAGCAAAATCATTGACAAATTGGGTAACGTATGTGAAAGACAAATAACAGCCAAAGACAATTCTAAAGAATTTTGGTTTGTCTGAATGGAAGCATGGAGTTGCCTTTCCCCCTAAAGGAAAAGACTCGGTGAACAAGTCATGGGAGAATACCAGAAGGTTAATTCTAGACTTGTTGAGCTTAAGATGTAGATTTGTGCTGGGTGCGGTGACGCACACCTGTAATCCCAGTGACTGAGGATTGAGGCAGGATGATCATGAGTTCAAAGCCAGCCTCGGCAACTCTGCAAAGTCCTAAGCAACTCAGCAAGATCTGTCTCTAATAAAATATTAAAAAGGGTTGGGTATGTGGCTCAGTGGTTCAGTGCCCCTGGATTCAATTCCTGGTGCCCCACTCAAAAAAAGATGTAGTTTTGCTATCTAAGTGTTATATTTTGGATATGTGGTGCCCCCCCAAAAGCTCAAGTGTGAGGCAATGGAAGATTCAGGGGTGAAATGATTGGGTTTTGAGAGCCTTAACCCAGTCAGTGAATTAATCTTTTGACAGGGATAAACTGAGTGGTAACTGAAAGCACATAGGGTGTGTCTGGAGGAGGTGGGCATTGGGGGGTGTGCCTTTGGGGTGTGTATTTTGTACCTGGTGAGTGGAGTCTCTCTGTTTCTTGATCATCATGTGAGCCACTTGCCTCCAACACACTCTTCTGTTATGATGTTCTGCCTCACCTTGAGCCCTGAGGAATGGAACTGGCTCTGGACTGAGACCTCTGAAACTGTGAGCCCCCAAATAAAGTTTTCCTCCTTAAAATTATTCTTGTCAGGTTTTTTTTAGTTACAGCAGTGAAAAAAGCTGACTAAAACATCAAATAAAGGCTTCTTAGAAAAGCTATAAAGAACGAAGATCAGAAGATCAGAAAAGACATCTGAACTGAGAGCATATATTTTTATATGCATATTAACATGTTTATCCACTTTATACATCGTGTTATAATTATGCAGTTTATATTACATTTGCATATTTATGTATATTGTATTATATGTATACATGTATATAATCTATATCTTAGATATCATATGAACATACACATGGCAGTTAAACCCTTGACAGCGAGAATGGATGGAGTGCTGAACCTAGGGACACTGTGACATTAGAATGCCAGAGAGATTGGAAGGAAAAAATAATACTAATAAATAAACAGAGATGGAACAGACAAACATTGTAAGCCTTATGTCTTGGAAGCCAAGTGAAGAAAGTGCTTTAAGAAGGGGATACTGATCAGTTTTGTCAAATGTGAATGAGAGTTCAAGTAAAATGAAGACTGAGCATCGAACACTATGATTCAGCAACATAAAGTTCATGGGTGACCTGAATAAAAGCAGTTTGTCTCATTCTGGTGTTGAAAATCTGTTTGGAATGAATTCAAGAAAGAAAAAGAGGGGAGAAATAGCACACACTACATGAAAAAATTATTTTTGACGTTTTTATACAAACATGGAGTGTATCTTATTCTAAGTAGGATCCCAGACTTGTGGTTGCACAAGATGGTGAGATTCACTGTGGTGTAATCATATATGTACATAGGGAAGTTATGTCAGATTCATTTCACTGTTTTTCCTATTCCTGTCCACCACTCCCTTCCTTTCAACAGATAAATAGATAAAGAAAGTGTGGTGTGTATCTACAACAGAATATTACTCAGTCATTAAAAAGGATAACTTTATGACATTTGCCAGAAAATGGATGGATCTGAATACTATCATGCTAAGTGAAATAAACCAATCCCAAATCTAAAATGTTCTTTCTGATATGTGAATCCTAACACACAGGAGTAGGGTAGGAGAGAAAGAGAAGTTCAGTGGATTAGACAAAGAAGAATAAAGAAAAATCATTTTTAAAGTAATTTTGTTGTGGCTGGACATGGTGGTGAATGCCTGTAGTTCCAGCAACTCAGGAGCTTGAGGCACATTTGAGGCCAGTCTGGGCAACTCAAGAGATCCTGTCCCAAAATAAAAATAAAAAGAATTGGGAATATAACTGTGTGGTAGAGCACTCTTCTACCAGTTCAAACTTCAGTACTGCATAAATAAATAACAAATTTTATTGTAAAAGAAAAGAGAGCTGAGAAAATGGAATGAGCCAGAGGGGAAGTAGAGTCAGAATCAAGGTTTTATAGAAATAGAAGCAACAACAGCATGTTTATGTGCCAAGTGAAAACTACCCAGTAGCAAGGAGGCTATAAACAGCAAAGAATAAAAAAGAGAATTGCTGAGGCCACATTTTAGAGTAGGTAGGAGAGGAATACAAAATAGTACAAAAGTAGAAGGCTAACCTTTTCTAAGAATATGCTAAAAAAATCAAGTAAATAAGCACAAGTAAATTGACAAATATAGGTATGTCAATCCAGGTCAAGGCAGGAGTTCATAATAAGTCTCTTCTGTTTGCTCCACTTTTCTTAGTGAAGGAGAAATTATAGTCAACACCTTGGAATATGGATGCAGAAAGGTGTGTTGGAGATTCCTAGAGAGAATTTGTAAAATGATCACCAAAGTCTGTTAAATGATCAGTATGATTGCTAGTCAACATAAAGGAACTGCCTGAGATCAGAGATCCTAAATTTAAGGTGAGGTCAGCATTGTTTTGTATTTATTTTTTTCTCCAACTGCCTTCAATAGCAAGAGGACCCATGCAGAGTAAGTTGAGGCCTTAATTCTGTTTTGTTAGCTGAGCATGATGAAGCAAGAGCAGTGCAAAGGAGAGGATGCTAGGATGTATTTGCAAGGAACTGTTTATGATTGATAGAAGGTCTCTAGAAACATACCATCTTTAAACCCAAGACAGGTTCATCAATTGCTAAGTTTTATGGTATACTTTGACAACACAGGAAAGAACCAACAAAAAACTATGTGAACCTTTTCATTCTGTGGTTCTAGAAAAGCTGCTTTTATTGTCTGCCAGCCTTTAAACTATATCCTTTGAAAATCAGAGTCTTCCATTATCAATAGTATTGTGATAGGCACTGCTCCAGAATAGTAGAAAGTTTTTTAAAAAGGAAAAAAAAAAAGCTTAAAATCAAACAACCAGTAATGTTAAATTATCCCTGAGTGCACATTATTTAGTTCCTCATTAACTTAATTGTTTTCCACTAAAAGTGAAATGTGCAATATGCAAATTAAATAATATTATGTGTCAGAGTTTGAAAGAAATATTCATTTAACATTGGAAGAGGGTTTTTTTTTCTCCCAGGAAATCTTGTTCATTTATTTTGTGAGAATTTTTGTTTGTCGCTATTTGTTCAAAACATAATACAATTGTGAGACCCAGTGCCTGCTGGCAAAGTTGGAATAGCTGTCAGCAGGAAATGGCAAACTAATAATAAGTGCTGGTAAAATATTTATATTATAGTTTACTGGGAAGCTGAATGTAGTTTTGTATTTCATTAGTGCTTGAGGCAGTACATAGTAACATATTTGTGCTCTAAAATAAGTGGATAGAATTCTAAATATTATAGTAACTTATCTTTCAGCTATCTGCTGGGGAGAAAAGAATTAATAATAATAAAGCCTTTTACTAGTTGAAATTTAAGAAATCTTAAACAAGGTCCATAGGGTAGTAATTAGCAGCATCTCACATTCAGTGTTATTGGACACTAGGCTGCTGGATCAACCACTTCTGTATGTGGCCTCGTAATTTAGCTCTGGTTCATAATTTTCAATAACAGAGCCATTCAAGAGGGAGGGGTGGCCTTAAACCACCAGAGGACTCAAAAGTGTGGTGATGTTCAAGTACAGCACTGTGTTTATGTACTCCCCAAAGTGTATCAAAGCTCAGATCCAGAGAAATAAAAGAAAAGTCAAACAAAACAAGCATTAGACTGCGTAAAATAAGGTATGGACAAGGCAAACAGGTGAGGCATTGTTTAGGTGGCTAAGGTAGATCAATATCTATTCTTGCAAGCCAGGAATCCTGCCTGCTTTCCTCTGGTGCCCTGCAGATCATCTTACCGCGTGCAGACAGACTGTCGCCTAACCCCAACTGACAGACAACCTATTTCGCCCCTGTAAAAATCATACCCATCTTCTTTTCTTTGTGATTCACTGAGGGGAGAAAAAAATGTAACTGCCAAAATAAAATAATACCAGATTGGTTTTACTATACTTTCACACACCCCTTTTCTCTAACAATTTTAAAAGACCCCCTCTTAAATTCTCTTTCATAAATGATTTTTATTTACTCAATAAAGTATATTGTGAATATGACAATGTGCATATGTGCAGGTGTATGCACATGTATGGATGTTTGGTGTTTATGGTGAACTGACCAAGTTGATCCGAATAGTAAATAAACCTAAAGTGCTGGCACATAATAATCACTCAATAAATATCAGCTTATATCAATATCCCTATCCTATTTTTTCAAACCTAACATAAAACTAATTAGAGATTGAAGGAACAGATGTTTATGTCCACCTTGTAACTCATAGAATACACAGGCAATATCTCAACAATATTGGAAACATATTTAACAGCTCTGTAATAGCTGAACTTTGACTATTGGTTATATTTTAGGACATAGTTACCTCAATTTGTCTCATTCTGATCAACTACAAGTTCTCACATAATCTTTTATATTTCCTATGCAGCACAGTGTTTTAATTACAATCAGAAAACCAAAGCCAGAAATATTTTCTCTACAAAAAGTATTATACTTTAATATAAAACCTATCTTCTAGTTTCCATCAAATTTAGATTATCCAGACTTCCATGCAAACTGTTTGTAATATAATTTTTTAACTTTACATACATAATTTTTATTGTTATCTTTTTCACCTCATAAATACAGCTAAAAAAGTTGAGAGAATACCTTTTCCTAATATAAAGACTATGGTGGGGCTAGGATTGTGGCTCAGCAGTAGAGCGCTCGCCCAGCACGGGCGGGACCTAGGTTCAATCCTCAACATCACATAAAAATAAAGGCATTGTGTTAAAAAAAAGTTTAAAAAATAAAATACAATAAAGACTATTTATGTGTAATTGTAGGTGTTTCCTACATTACAAAAGCTCTTTGTAAAGAAGAAACTATAAAGAAGCTCACATAATGAAATTTTAAAAAATGATTTAAAAATGTACATAGTTCACCTAATTTTGTTTTGGCATATTAGGGATGTTTCTGGTTTTATTCTTGAGTATAGCGTTTACTGAAATAGTGTTTCATATGTGTACAACTTACAGATGTCAATTTATTCAGATTTTCATATCCAAGTTATCTTGCTATTGTTTTCCTTCTCTGAGTTGACCAGCAAAAGCAATGGCAATTTTTACAAAGTATTTAAAATACCAAAAGCTGAGACTGATCTCTTTACTTTGCTTACTGTAATAATTTTTGCCTTAATCTTGAAAGTGGGAAAGGTCATATTTTGTAGGCTGGTGCATACCATATCCCCGAAAAAATAGGAAAATGTCTTTTCATTACTGCTTACAGTTTTCTGCTTCCCTCTTTATGGTGGAAGAAGTTTACTTCTCAAATTGAAATACTTGAGATAAATTCTCCTATCTTTTGAATTAGTATTTTTGAAACATTACATTATAAACAAATAGCATGTTTAATTAAACAGCTACTTTACTCCTAACTGCACAAAAGTGTGATTGTATTAAGAGCAATCCATGTGAGTAGAATTTAAAGAAAATATTTTTGATTCAGCAAGAAAGTATAATTACACCAATTTAAAATCAAAACATGTGACTAGAATGTAAACAACATATTTTAAGTTGTCTCTACAATATCAGAATTGTTTTACGAATTAAAACATTCATTTCTGATGAGCCTTTGTATTATTCAATGATCTTACACTTTATCGTTCATAGTTAATGCCCACTCACTGCATAATAGTTGGTTTGCATGATTTTGAAAAATGACAAATAAATGTTCATACATTTAATTTTTAAAAAGAATTAAAACTAAGGTGATTCAGAAATATTAGTTCACATTAAAATTTTCTCTTCAACCTACCAATTTACTTGCTGAGCTAAATATAAAAATCAACTAGTTTATAATGGTATAAAAACTTATTTTAAATATGAACCATTGTCATTTTACCAAGGGGTTTATTTCACTTTTGCCTGTGTGACTTGTTTTTCAGTTAAAGGTTGGTAGTTCTGAAATGTGTTTGCTCAGTTACAATGACATTTAAAAAATGGTAAGGTAAATTAAAATGAATAATCAGGCATACTATAATGTCCATGATTATATGTGTGTGTGTATATATAAAATATATATTTAAATATGTAGGATGTATAACAGTTTGGAAGCCAAGCACTAATTTTATCTTTGTATTTAAAACGCAAAATAATGTATTTTCTGTAACCACTCAAAGGCCTGTTTTGAAGGCCAACTCATTTTACTAATTTGTAGGAATGAAGAAAAATTAAAAGTTAGGTTCTGACCTAATCAGAGCCATAAGTTGTTTGTTAAAGCATGCATTGTTAGCATCCTAATGATCTCTATTTGTGTTTGTTTAGTTAGATAAACAGATGAAACACTTCTGATCCAGATGTGACAATCTCAGTGCTGTCATTTACCTTTCAAGGATCATAGAATTTTTGCTTTTAACACATTCCCTAGAGTACCTACATGTTTTCATTATAAACCAGTAGTTGAGAAAACATGTCAGATACTAAATTCAAAATCCACCATGCAGGAAACATGGAGAAATGTAACAACTGTTTTAGAAGAAAATGTCGTGAAGTCAACTTACATTAAAATCTTAAATGATTTGCCAATGAATTTTAATTAGCATTTACATTGCACTCAGCTTCAAATGCTAAATTATTTCTGCTTAACAACTATAGGACTGAAATTATTTTTGCCAAATATGCATAAAATCTTAAGCTAAAATGTCTATGTTCTAGAATATAGAAGTTTAGTGGTAAAATGTAGAATTTGTAATACCAATTAAGATAGAAACAAAGGGAATAAAATAGTTTGTCTAGAGCACTTAAACCCTTTTAATGCTTAATACATTATATGAAATCTCATGTAAAATATGCAGCACTCAAGTTAGTAATTTCTCATGTGAATATTCAGTAACTTGTGTGTCCAAGTAGACTGCAAACTTTAAAATTCTTTTATGGTTTCACGTTCACTGCAATAGAAGAAAATATAAATTGAGGGGGGTAGTTGTGTAAAGACTAAAATAACTCAAATTGTTTTTTTTTAGATTTTTTAAATTATGTATTAATAGTGAATTAAAATTTTACATAATGGTGGAGTTCATTTTGAAATATTCATAAATGTATATAACATAATTTTCTCCATTTTAATCCCCAATACTATCCACTTCCCTCTCTCCTCCCTTTTTCTGAACCCTTTGCTACTCTATTGGTCGTCCTTCTTAATTTATTTTTTAATTAGTTAGTTATAGCTATACATAAAAGCAAAATTCATTATGATATATTCAGACAGACACATAGCATAGTTTGGTCAAGTTGATTCCAGTTTCTCTTCCCCTTCCTCCCCCTCAATCTCCTTCCTCTACTCCATTGTTTGCCCTTGTATTTTCATGAGATCCCTCCATTTAAAAAAAATTCATTCTCTCTCTCTCCCTCTCTCTCTCTCTCTCTCTCTAGCTTCCATATATGAGAAAAAAATCCACATCTTCATCGATATTATTCCTAAATATCAAGAAAATCTGTTACGTAATACAAAAAAATAGTCCATAAAAAAACTGTATATAGGGCTGGGGATGTGGCTCAGTTGATAGACTGCTTGCCTAGCATGCACAAGGCCCTGGGTTCAATCCTCAGAACAACAACAACAAAAAACTATATACAATGATAGACAATGTAAGATGAATGAGCTTATAATGTATAATGCAGAAAAAATTCACCACAGTTCTTATATGACTACTGCTTGAAATATATTTCTACTTAAAATATGGTAAACATGCTGATTTATGTTATTTAAAATGTGTATTTCTCTAACATTTTCTCCCACAAATTGCTCAAAAAAATAATATGCATTTTCAATTATAGAAGTGATGAAATTTTGGACATTGAATTGTTTTTGTTTTTGTTTTCTTAATATTTATTATTTGGTTGGACACAATATCTTTATTTATTTATTTATTTTTATGTGGTGCTGAGGATCGAACCCAGGGCCTCTCATGTGCTAGGCGAGTGCTCTACCACTGAGCCACAACCCCAGCCCCTGAACATTAAATTGTTAAAAAAATTTTTTAATGGTTGGTGGACCTTTATTTTAATCATTTATCTATATGCAGTGCTGAGAATCGAACCCAGTGCCTCACACATACGAAGCAAGTGCTCTACCACTGAGCCAGAACCCCAGCCCGTTGGACATTGGTTTTTGACATCTAATTAATAAAGAATGTCAATCTTTAATTTTACTTAATAATTAAAATGGTCACTTAAAATGGATCCTAATGAGTATCACAAATCTTTCTTTTAATGAAACATGGGTAAAAGATAGTTTGATCTCTAATAAAAATTTCAAAATATAATAATATTTTCACATACACATATTAATTAAGAGAAAATGACTTAAATATTGATTCCTTATGCAATAGTATCACTATAATAAAAAATACTCAGTAGAAAGGAAACCATTATATTACACAGTCAGTCTCAAACAGATTATTGGTATGCTAGATTGTATGGTCTGGAATGTTATTCGTTATTAATTGCAATTTGTTGAGTAAAGTGTAAAACAAACAAAAATTGGAATCTATGTCCTTAAACTTGATGAAAACATTAAAAGTATCATTTGGAGAAACCCTGAGAATCCATGTATTGGATGGGTTCTAGTATAGGGAATTCTCTCATTGGTGAAGTGGAACTTTTTTTTTTTATAAAAAGTCATAGTTTGGAGTATCATAGCAAAGCTTACACTCTGTGTAAAGTTTACTATCACAGCAATTCTTCATAGAAAAAAAAATTCTTAGATCTGAGGTTGTCAATCTGCTTCCTTTTGAGATTGTAGTCACTTTGAAATAGCAGTTAACAATGAAAAAAAAGTCCCTTAAAAGCATTGACTTTTATACTTCATTCCAACAAAACAATTTGCTATTTACTTATTTTACAGTTAATCTCCATGCTAAATCTGAAAGTATGCTCTCAATAACAACTATAATAAAAGAATGTTGGGATAATGACACATGATGATAAAAGCAGGGAAAATGCTCATTTGAAGATGTAATCTCTTTCACATATATGAGCTGTAAGTAGAAACGAAGTAGGATAAATGCTTCACACAAAGTTACTGAGAGAATTCCTATGGAACAAAGTTATCCAAAGATGGTAGAAACCCTTCCTAACTCCCATCCCTGCGGACAAAGCCTTTCTAACATAAGATGTATTGCTCTGTAAAATAATGTGCAAATGAATGTATAGCCAAGTATTCTTACCCATCTTTCATAGTTGATGAAAATTTAGAGAAGACTCTTAAGACTTAGTTTTCTCCTGGGCTGTGTTTGGTTTGTTGGCAAAAACAGAGGTAGTGCCATGTATTCAATAAATTCATTTCTTCTTCCTCCTAAATACACGTCTGTATAACATTCCCAAGCCTTCCCTGCAGTTAAATTGGGAAATATGACTAACTTCAGGTTAATGGGATTAGGGTTTATTTTATAGGATCCACAATAAACTTTCTTCCTCCCTACCTTTAAGTAGAGCATGCAGTGAAATAGCCCAATGTCCTAAAAGAAGGCAGAGCCACTCCTAGGTTCCTGAATGACTGAATGGGACTGACTGGAGCAAAGACCCAGAGTACCCCCACAGGCCATCCAAACTGGTATTATTAAGCTACTAAGATTGAAGGAAGCTAGGGTATTCTTCAGTCATTAATTTATTCCTCCAATATAACTAATAAAAATGTATAAGGGATAAAAATAAAATCTGGATTTCAGAGCAAAGCAAAGGTGGCAATTGTACTGAATATGTAAGAGTGGGAAGAGCTTTTAGAAACTGTAGGATCTCAAATATTCAAATGGTACCGGTCAAAGTCCTGTTTCCCCAATCATATCCCGAATCTATACCATCTTATGATAATATTACCCTCTTAGTAGTAAATGGCTAAGGCATTATTTTCTGTTGATTTCTTTTATAATGTATTTTTTATTTTTAATTGACATATAGTAGTTGTACAGATATATAGTGTACACTGTGACATTTCACTACATGTATACAATATGTAATGATCAAATCAGGGTAATTGGCATATCTATCACCTCAGAATTTATCATTTCTTTGTGTTGGGAACATTCAAAATCATCTCTACTAGCTATTTTGAAACATACAATTAATTGTTGTCAATCATAGTTATCCTGTGGTGCTAGAGAATATTAGAAGTTGTTCCTGTTATCCAATTGCACCTTTCAACTTGTTTTCTATTCTTTCTCTTTCCCCCCTCCCATACACCTTCTCAAGCTCTGGTAACCTATATTCTACTCTATACTTCTATGAGATGGACTTTTCTGGATTCTACATATAAACTATAACATGCAGCAATTGTCTTTCTGTATCTGATTTACTTTACTTGATATAATATCTGTTTCTATCCATGTTGCTGCAAATGACAGAATTTATCCTTTTACATGGCTGGATAATATTTCATTGTGTGTGTGTGTGTGTGTGTGTGTGTGTGTGTGTGTGTGTGTATTTTATGTATAGATACGTGTGTATCACATTTCTTTTATCCATTCATCTATTAATAGGCACATATGTTGATCTCTTACCTTGGCTATTATAAATAATGCTGCAATGAAAATGTGAGTAGAGCTATTTCTTCTGCATACTGATTTCAGTTATTTTGAATATACATCCAGTAGTGGGATTGCTGGATCATTGGCAGTTCTAGGTCTAGTTTATTGAGGAACCCCCATACTGTTTTCCATAATGATTGTAATAGTCTACATTCCCACCAACAGTGTTTGAGTGTTCGCCTTTCTTTCCATTCTTATTAGTATTTGTTGTTTTTTACTTTTCTAGCATTTTTTACCTTTGTTTTTTTTGATAACTACCATTTTAACTGGGGTGAGATAATATGTCACTGTGGTATTGATTTGTCTGTCCTAATATACTCCAGGCATAGAGCTAAGTACTTTATGTGAATTATCTTATTTAATTTCCTATGTGAGTGTTTTAATAATATTTTCAATTTAGAGAAGAAATTGATACCTATAAAAGTTAAAATGATCTCAGAGATAATCAATAAGAAGTGAATCTAGGATTTAAATGGTCTTTTTATTCCATGTCCATCTTTAAATGCAAAATTTTAATCATGGGTAATATTTGGTCCCAACAAGTTTTTGTTTGAGCAATGGTAATTTACCTCAACTACTATCCTGTCACAAATAGAATCATACAGTTGCATGTGAATCTTTTTATGTGACAGGAAAAGCTGACAGGAAGGGCTGAACTTGGCAAACATTATTTGAATCTGCTTCATACTGAAAACTATATCCTGATTTTTATGGACTTGCCAAAAAATTATCCATCAAAAATACACATAGTAAAGAAATCATTAATATTTTGACCCAGAATCAAATTATTCTTTTATTACAAACAACTTAAGTAAAAGAAAAACTTCATGGAAAGCTTAGGACATTGCTCACTTAAAGGTACTACAATTATAAAGAGTATATTTGAAATTTGTATAATTATTTTCTTTTCTAAGTAATTCAAATAATAATCAGATTTCCTGAAAAAAAAACATGAATTCACAATGAAAATATTTTATGGATACAATAATTAGTTTACATTGCCTGATATTCATTCACAATAGGATTGGCCTTGTAAAAGGAACTGAAGTCCAATGAAATGGAGTTCCCTTCCTCATCTCTGAGCCATATTTGAGTAGGTTTTTTTTCTACTTGCTTCTAACTTTCCCTTATCTGTTTTCATGGCTAATTTTTTTTCTGTCGATGTATTAATACTTTCAATTAGTTTAAATCAAGCTCTGCTTCGGAGTAATTAATCTGTTCTGTTAAGATAGTTTTGCTTTTTTAAAAAATAGTGTCCTGTAGATACACCTGATATCAGGACCCAAGGTGCCACATCCATGCATGGACATATGAAAGGTTGGTGGAAGGCAAGGAGGTAGGTAGTGCCAGGGACTGAACTGCAGTGGGTTGTATTCCAAGCTTTTGTGACTATGTCAGGGTGTATTCTGATATTGAATATAACTAAGATTTTTTAATTAAAAGGAAGAGGAAACATAAGAAATTGAAGGAAAATTAAAATTAAAATATTGCAGTTATAATAAATTCATTAAATATTCTAATAAAAGATAACTTTGCACATTTTTTAAAATTTATTTTGTGTTGATCTTGAAGTTTAACAAAAGACAATCTTGTGCTCTTTCTTTCAAATTTCTCCTTGGCACCATACTCCTTATAAATCTGTAAGAGACTACAAGAACTGAAATAATTCATTCCAGGATAAGATACTGTACACTAGAAAGTCCTACTTATGAAAATTGAGTGGGAGTATATAATAACATAAAGAAATGTTTTCATTTTCTTCACTTGGGATAAGAGCACTATATCCACAGGATTCAATTAACCATCTTAACGCCAATTTGATTGCTAGGATAAGCTCTCCAAACTTCCCATATAAGAGGTACTAGGTTTCTTTATAGGGTTACCAATCCCAAACCCCATATTAAGCAAGAACTCTTGCTCAGGAAAGAGGTGTGGCCAAGAGTAAATAAAAGCTAGAATATAACATCAGGAAAAGATGGTGCTGTGGCACTTCCAGCCTATGAATGAAAAAAGTAAGTTTTGCTCTGCCACAGAACCATGAACTTAAAGAGTGAAGTCCAAAGTCATAGTCCTTCCACCAACTAAGAAAATGCCAAGAGGAGCACTTTCCCACAAATAAGTGTGGGCTAGTAAATGTAACAATAAAGTTAATTAATCCACCAGAGTGCTTCAAGACTGGAATGACTCACTGAGACAGGAACAAACAATTTTTATTTATTTATTATTATTTCTTCTTTATCTTTGGAGCCAGAAGGTGGCAAAATGACCAAGAACACAGACATGGCCAGACACAGTATGAACACCTGTAATTTCTAATTACTGGGGAGGTTGAGGCAGGAGGACTGCAAGTTTGAGGCCAGCCTGGACAACACAGCAAGACTGTCTCAAAATAAAAGAAGTGGGAAATGTTACTGATTTTAATTCCCAGTATACTCCCCCAAACACACACACACACACACACACACACACACACACACACACACACACAGTATTCTGAATATTCTGACATGGAGGAGATCTGGATGAACTTAAGAAACCTACTATTAGTTTAGAGTCTGGAGGATACTATAGGAGAAAATATTTTTTTAAAAAAGAATGCTGGAATGTTTGGGGATATGGCTCAGTAGTAGAGTGCTTGCCTGGCATGCAAGAGGCCATGGGTTTGATACCCACTACTACCACCAAAAAAAAAAAATTTTTTTTAACTGCTGAAGTAACTTTTTCTTGAAAAATATCTTCCTCCAAGATGAATTTTCTGCTTGGAAACTTGTTTGATATCAGCATATCCTTGAGTAGGTATCCTTGGATGCGAAGTAGAAGACCATGGCAACCTTCATTGTACTGACCGATAAAAAAAGTCTGAAAGTAACAACACGAAAAGAACAAGAAAATGGACAATCAGTAGAGGTAAAATTTCTTAATAAGCATAGAGAGATACAGACATCAACAGGATTACAAAAAGCAAAAATAATTGTTAAAGTACAATTAATACTGTATAACATTTTAATTGTGATATTTCAGTACATTGTTAATTTTTTTAAAAAAATGTTTTAGTAGCAGAATCCATTTAATTGATAACAAATGAGAAAATGCCACTGGAATATACAATGCCTATGGTGTCCCTGTAAAAATTTGGTAAAACCTGAATACCCAAACTACATTAAATAAAGCAAAAAAGAACACATGTGAACAACTTTTTATGTATAATTGAGCATATCCAAAGTTTACCTCCCACATACAAACATACACAAATCTGATGACTAAAGAAATTAAAGGAATTTAAAAGAAAAATGGCGAAAAGAGTGATTGGGGCAATGTATATTATAGACATTAAAATTTAATTATCTAACACCATTCAAATCTTAGAAGTCGTACAACTGCAAAATATGAGACGTGGAAAAGCAAACTCACCTACTATCATGTTTTCACTTGCTTTTACTGAGTAACAGTAACAAGCCAAACCATATTAATGAAGAAAAATATTTTTTAAAAACCTACATATTCCACCCATAATAAGATATAACAACTATGTAGTGGAACGAATGAATGGGGAAAAGAATCAAAGAGGAATGAAAACTTCCTTATGTCTCTACTGCTGCTAAGTAACAGCTCTGGATACAGGTCCAAAAGCTATACTTTTAGACAGTCACTTTTGGTTCATGGTTTTATTTCCAAAAACTATAACTTAATGGTATGTGAATAATAAATAAAATAGTAGACCATTAAACATTCCTAAGAGTTTAAAATGATTATTTCAAGAAATCACTTCAAGCTTGTTTGTAATAGTGGAAGAAGCTTTGTTTTAGAGAACACCTTCTTAGTCCTATGTAGTTATATTCTGAGACAGCATTTGACTTTCAAGTCCTACAAAGTTACTACCACGAGCCCCTATTTTGGTCATGTAACTGCAAATTTGATGAGGGTTTTTATTTTTTCTACAAACAGAAAATCAAAAAGAATAAAGAATCAGCCAAACCTACAATCTTTTCTTTAAAGTTATGGGAGATAAATCCCTGTTGTTTATTATTGGAGTGAGACGTTTGTCTACAACAATTTAATGGCAGTAATACACAAAGATGATGGTCCATTTAATCTTTCACATTTTTTAAAGTGAAAAACATACTTAGAGCCTGAAAATTACCTGTCCTGTTTCACAGGTTGCACCTGTATTGCTGCCACACATCTGTGGAAGTGCAATATCAGCCAACTGTTAATCAAGGATCACTTCCCTTCAAAGTGACTGATGATCCACTGTTTAAAAAGCTCACAAAAATAACTTCTTCAAAAAGTGCTTCAAGGGTTTCACACACATCTTACCAGGCCTGCTAGCCTATGTCTGGAAGCTAATTTCTTGTTAATATTTAAAGAACGAATGGCTTCAGAACAAAATTTAAATAATCCATTACATTTGAGAAATAAAATATTATTGGCATTATTTTCATTTCGATTGCAAGAAATGATAATGTCCAAGATTGGCTTTTAAAACTGTTAATGAGCCCTGGCAATGTGAAAAAGATATGGATTAGGTAGATGTAATGAGATATGATTAAAGGGTGCAGGCAGTGAAGGGTGTTGGAGAAATTCTTTTCAGAAAGAGTATAATTAGTGTCTGATAAAAGTACTTAGTAGATAAGATTTTTGAAGAAGAAAGGTTAAGATAAACATATACTTTATGACAAACCTGCTTAATTTTTCCCCTTTGGTTCTCTTACATACTCAATATTATGTTGAAGTTTCATACATAAATAATGTTTGTCGAATACTTGATGCAATTCTACCAGACAATTAGAGTGTTTTAATTGCCAGACACGGAGAGCAGAAAATGTGTTGAAACATCTTATTCCATTTTCAGTGTACATTTCTTTGTTGATTTATGTAATGTAGCTAATAATATGCAACCTACCCTGGTTTTAAACAAACAAATGAACTTTTAGAAAGCTCTCCATAAGTTGCTAAGCAACTCCAAAGGCACATTTTATTAATTTAATAAATAACATTTAGATGACAAATCCTTAAGGATGATATCAAACTCCACTGTAAAAGAAGTAGAAAATACAAAGCAGGTACCCTTCTGATTTTCCTGTTTCTAAGGCCTCAGAGCTAGGCAGGGATATACCCATCTTTGGAGTTACATCTGTCTCACTAAGCAAAACGTTTTTCAATTGAAATTGTTATTATAATAGAAGTTAGGTCGGTTCTGGGACTCATAGTGGGTACTTTTCCAGAGTTAGAGATCATGTGTCATTCTCATAACAGAGGGTTTCAACCTCAACACTATTGACATGTTGGACAGGAAAATATGAAGTTTCAGGGAGCTAGCCTGTGAAATGTAGGGTGTTTAGCAATATCCCCATCCTGTACCTACTAGATGCCAGTAGTGGATAAAGAATTGCTAGAACTATAAATTTCTGCAGACATTGCTAAGATGTCCACAGAGGGTGGGGTAGGAGGGCAATATCACCCCCAGTTAAAAACCCCTTCAACTGAATATAGGTAGATTAGCTAAATACAAAAAAAAAAAAAAAGTCTTTATCTAGCATCCCCTAACACTATGAATAATGAAGAATAAGGAGGTAGTACCCATTTCAGTAGTACTGTGACTTTTGTTCCATTTAACACTCATTTCCAAGTTCATTGTTTCAATATTATTTCCTCTGTCTATAAATTGAGGGAAGAAACCGGATGATGGCTCTAACTATAACCCCTCTCTAGCAATATCATGTTCCAGAACTGCACCAAAATATTTCCTCCTACTCCTTCTCCCTCGATTTTCTGTATATCCAGGAGCTAGATAGAATCATTTTTAAAATAAATTTCAACATTAAATATACATCCTCTGCTCAAAGGGCCACCACAGTTCTTTAATTTTTTTCTATTAAACATAAACTCCACTGCATGATCTTTAAGATTTTCTACAATTTACCATTGAACTCCTTCTAATCAAACATCTTTATCATTTTCTACTTTGACCACCGTTATCCTTCACACACAAATCGCTTACATAGCCCAGTCTCCACGTATGATATAAAAAGGACAAATTTGTTTTCTCCATTAAAGTTTTCTTAATTAATCCTTCCTTTACTTATCAGTATTATATTTCTGTTAAAGGAATGACATGACTGCAAATTAATGTGAGGCAATCATTTACTGAATGTCTTCAATATGCCAGACACTGAACATTGCTTAGTGGCTGTTTCTTTCAATTTACATTTCATTATTTATGCCCAACTAGATTGTAAGTTCCCAGAGGATAGGAACAGGTTTTATTCGTATCCCTCTGGCATCTTTTAATAATGATGCTAATAAATATGCTTTACATTTGATTAGTAATTATAATCTTTCAAATTACTTTCACGGTTATTGGCTCATTGGTTATATGATTTCACTATTTTACAATCAATGAAAGTAGGACATAAAATGACCTAGGGAATAACCTATGGGCTACACAAGTGGTGCTCAGTAAAATATGCATTTACTATATGCTGGCTGACTGAATTCAGTCTTACAATTTCATGACCTTAAAATTTCTCTCCTGGTTACAAAAAGTTCTTATGGTGTTTAAAAACAAGAACTGCTGGATGATGCAGGAGACACAATATGGAAACGAATTAAAGTTGACAAAGGTTAAATGGTAATATAGCAGCAGGAAAGCAAAAGAGAAATCTCTTAGCTTCTGCTTCAAATTGGCTATAAAGATGAACTTCATTTCATAAGGCCTTGACCTCTTACCAGGGAAAGTAAAATTGTTTTAAAAGAAAACAAAATGGGAAGGAAAAGTCTTACAGAAAGGTTAACTCCCAAATTCTAAAAATCATAGCATTTTATCTCATAAGTTAATAAGTTAAGAAAATATTTTCAACAATTCTTAGGAATCTCCTAAAACACGTTTGGGGAATTCTCTAAAATAATATCAAAGTAATTGTAAAAAGCATTTATCAGTCTCTCAAATGAATTCAACAAAACACCACAAGTCAGCCAGCTGATTAGACATTCACTAGCCCTAAGCACCATGAGCCTAAAGAAGATATCTTTTCTATCCAGTAATCTTTTCACCATTTACTGCATACCTACTAAGGGTAGATGCTGGCCTGGGCCCTGGGGGGAAAGAGACTGAAGCCTCATTTGCTAGTGTGAATTTGTGCAGGGAATTCAGAAAAAAATACACCCCCCCCCCAAAAAAAAAAATGTTCATGATGGGCCTTTCGCTATACCTTTGGTCTTTTCAACTCTCAAATCTAAGGAATTGAATAAATCGAAGAAAATTCAACAATGAAGAAAACAAGTTAAGACCCCCGCCAGCCACCCTAAAGATGCAGGAAACGGCTCTCCCAAGCGACCCCAATCCACGTGACCAGGCATAAGTGCTGGAGAGCACCGGGTAGGGACTGTAGGGCTAGTGGGGAAGAGGGGATGCTGAGAGGGAAGGTCATGGCCTGCCGGGGAGGGCCGGAAGTGCAGGGCCACCCGTGCGCAGGAGGACTGTCCCTGAGCTGCGCGCGACTCTGCACTCCCGGCCCCACGCGGCCTTGACTCAGGGGATCCTCCCACCACCACAACGTCGCATCACCTCACAGCGAGCTTCCTGCAAAATAAGGGATTTTGGAGATTTTCCGGAGGTTCCCAAGCCTTGGTGGTAACCTTGACCTGAGGTTTGCAGGGTCGAGTCCGCGCTGCTCTCCTGCGTTTTCTCAGAATGTCTGCACCCCGGAGCCACGCAGGACCGAGGACCGGGAGCCCAGCGGAGTCCGGGCCTGGGGGGCGCCCCGCGGGCCGACTGTGAGCGCTGGCCGGCCGGGGAGGGAGGGGGACCGGCCCGGACCCTGGAGACCTCACGGGGCAGACCCTCAGGGGCGCCGAAAATGAAAATGTGTCCGACCCCGGCCTGGGTGGGGTTAGTGGGCAGGGGCGCTTAATTCCCGCCGACCCCCTTCCTTCCCCCAGTCGCGCGGCGGGCTGCGATCCCGGCCGAGGACCGGCTCTGGCCGTGCACTCCCCGGGCCAGGGCGGCGCTCCGTGGGCAGCCGCTGCAGCCCGGGCCGGTCCCGGTCCCGGAGCTCGTTTTGAATTAAATTATTAAGAATAACGTCCTCTCCGAGTTTTTGTTTGTTTGTTTGCTTGCTTGCTTGTTTGCTCTTGTTTTTATCCAGGGCGTAGAAAAGAAGACAGAAACTCGGAGTCTGTCTGCCCTCGCCCTGCCCCAAACCAATTCTCAAACTCAAGCCTGGCCTGCAAATTCGGGAACTGGAGAAAGGGAGCTCCTCTCTTTTTCTACTTTTAATCTCTCTCTTCCCTTTTCTCCCCGCCCCCCCCACCAGCCCCCGTCGCCCACGGAGTCGTTCCTGCTCCCACCTGCGTCCCACACACTTTACTAGCACATTTCAGGAGTCCCTTACGTAGTCCACAAAACAAAACTTCCACACGGAGCCTCCGCACTTGTCAGCATTAGGTGACTGACATCGGAATGGAACTAGACAGTTTTTTTTTTTTTTTTTTTTGCTGGTCTTCCCATAATTAAAATTCACCGTCCCTGCGTGCCCCTATTTGTTCCCAAAGGCGTGTGTGGGGGTGGGAGGGGTGTTGCTTTGGCGCTGAAGTAAGTCTTCACTACATGGTTTATAAGATCCGTTAAGCTTAGCCTAGTCATACTGAGAATTCGGTTGTGAGAAGGGAAAGGCTTTCCAGATGATTTTTCGTGTTGTTAAACTTATGTCTCTTTTCTCACCCTCTATCCCTGTGCGGGTCCAAAGATGGAATAGAAACTTTACATTAATTTCAGAGGGTCCAATGTCCCAGAGGAGCCCTAACTCCTAACTCTGGTCCTGCATGCTGCCCCCTACCATCCTGGGAATGGGAAGAAGCCCTGGATTGGTGACTGCAGAACTGAGTTTCCTAACAACTTATGATTGTTGACAGGGGGAGGAGGGAATGGAGGAGAGAAATGGAAAGGAAAAGAAAAAAACATTTGTGTTCATTTACACATTTCCTGTGCAGAACAAAAAAGTCCCACCATCAGCAAAAGAAGTCTCTTCCTCCAAAATAGCAGCCAAAGAGGGAAAATTAGAATATGCATAAATTCCTTCATTTTCATTCGCACAGAGCATGATTTCCGGCAGATTTGTATTTAAACTGCTCGATTAATCCCAATCTCTGAACAGCATTTTACTTAGCATCTTCCCAAAACTCACCTAAAGCCTATTACTCTCCTCCCACTACCCTAATTTGGAGCTTCCCTTTTCCCTATTCTCTCTGTCTGCCAATGAAAATTTCATTGATAAGGTTGTAACTTTTTCCTGTCCATTGTTTCCCTTGGACTGGACTGCTACATTGAACCACACTTTAATGCAAGTTAGCTGCTGCCTGTGAAGCTGACTGCAAGTGAGAGCCTAGTGGAAAGTATGTTTTTGAAATGTGTACATAAAAGAAAATAAATGTGATAAGACCAATAGACTTCTGCAGATCCATGCATGTCATAGAAACATTTCCTGTGGTCCCCAGTTATATCTTTTCACCATTATCAACTGTTAAGATGCTTGGACATATCCACACCCCAATACCCGCCTCCACAAACCCTTTTCAAAGGAGCTTTATAATCATACAACCTTATTCAGAGGAATATTGCACTTCACATATATTCAAAGAGTGAGTGCCAGTCCATTAAATCTCCCTACAGCCCATTACTAAAAAAAAAAAAAAAAAAAAAAAAAAAAATTTGCTTTGCCACTTAAGAAACAGAGCTGGTGGTATCTGTCTTGAAAAATCCTTTGTTGAAGAAAACATTAGGGAGCATCATTTAAAACCATTCCTTTTCTAAAATATTGTATCTCGATTTGGGTTTACCTCTCCTTTCTACTCTTCTTTTATTTAATAGTAAAATGTGAATGTTTGAAATAGAATTTCTACATCTTGGCTTAACGAAAATGTATATAGATCTTAAATTCGTTCAACCCTGAATTCCTGGCTCTTACACATCCCAAGACAGAAAGAAAACCTCTATTTGCTTCATAATACAATCTAAGCAGAGTGCAGTCGTTCTGGCTTTCCTCCAATGTTATCATATTATAAGTGAATACCAATTTATGGTTAAAAAAGTTAGAAATGCTAGTATCTGTTTAGTTTTTCATTTCTATAAAAAATGAGCATAATATTTGAACCATATGCAGCATAGTGTGTATACTATGTATGCATAAGCCTTTAAATATATGTTTTACATTGACTAAAGATTTATTAAGATATTAGGCTATAGAAGCCTATTAATTTTGTTAAATGGGTGCATAAACTCTGCATGCATGTGAGTGTCTATATGACTATCACTATTTTTGATATAACTATTTTCATTGTTTCTTTACTTTGTCAAATATTCCCATTAGTTTCTTTTAGTTTTGCATCTCTCTATTGACTCAGAAGTTTCCCCATGATAATCGATTAAAATGAAATTCTTAAAATATAAATACTGAAAAGCCATACTTTTGAGTGCAGTTAATAACTAGGATCGAGGGTCACTTTTATTGGCAATGCTGAATCCTTTGAATTATCTTGTTGAAAAATGATAGTTTGTTTCTTAATTAAAGGAATTATATTTTAAAAAAGAAATAACCACAGTGAGAGTGTTGTCCTTTAAATGTTATTTTAATTAGAATTAAATTGTATATGGAAAGCTCCAATTCAATTTCACATTACAGAACTATACTTCCAGGAGAGTTGAAGTGAATTTGCTAGGCGTTATTAAACCCCAGGCATGGAGAAAGCCTGGGGTAACCATTGAAGAGGAGATCGATACACAGTTGCAGCCAGAACTGCTTTCTTCCCTTGCAGATTTAGAAAGGCAAGAAGGGGCTGAACATCACTTCAGTGAATTTACCCTCAGAAATGAAATATCCTTGTTTTTCCTAATCTTTAAAGCAAAAATGTTCTCATGAACTGGATTTTTTTCCCCATGCTTTTTAAAATGAAGAGACTAAAAAAGAAATTTTTTTTTTTTTTTTAAAAAAGGATTTTTCAGCTCCTCTACAGTGAAAGGTGAAGAAATAGGAGTATGGTACTAAAGCAGGGAAGTTGCATCCTCCTCCCACTTCTTCCTTTAACTACTCTGATTTTGTGTTATAGATTGTGGCGAGTTTGAAGAAGATAACTAATTTTTTTAAAAAAAATCTCTGGGATGCCTTTCATTTTGTAATGTCTAAGGTGTGCATATTGTGTTGTCTGATACGTTTTCAGGAATACATTAATTTGCAAGAAAACAGCAAAGCAGATGAATGGTATCCCTTCCCTTATCCAGAACTATCCCTTCTTCTACTGCTAAGGTCCTCCTCCACTTGGTCCTAGTCCCTGGGCTGCCAAGGAATTTCTCTCCCAGTCTCTGCTTTCCTCTCCTAACCAGTTTTCTTTTCCCTCTCACAAATGAAGGCAATTACCAAACAACCTGCTTTAACCTTAACATCTGTCTGCTAAATATTGAATCTAATCTCCCATATCCATTCTTTTTTTTTTTTTCATATCCATTCAAAGCGGGTAGAGAGGAAGACCTGGGGTTTAGGAGATGGGGAGAAGAGGGTTGGATTAATGCAGGTACTGGCTCACAAGCAGTTTCTTTCCAGCCTAGTCCTAGAAACTGGAGCCTGTTCTCTCACCTAGAACAATAAACTTTGGTAGATTACAATTCACAAAAGCATGCCTCATTCCTCCTGAGGAAATGGGATTTGCTTTACTTGCAAGAGCACTATCAATTACTAACATCTTCAACCTAATGTCACCCCTTCAATTCTACTCCAGTCCTTTGTTGTTTTCTTTACATTCCTCTGTCCCTAAAGGAATCCAGAGTGCATCCTAGGGGTTCTAATCTTTAATTTTTATGTTCTACCCTGTAGGCTAGGTTCCTTGGAATCAGTGATCTCTTGGGACTCACAAGAACCTCAGTCACTCTGCCTTTCTCAACCTCCTCAGCTTTGTGAACATTGTTTCCCAAATATGACCACTTGCTCCAGCCAGAAAGCACCCCATCCCTTTACACATCTGCCTCTGCTCCACTTGACTGATTTTGAAATGACATCTTCAGAAAACCATGTCCATAGCAATGAAGGGGAGTGGGTACAAAAGTAGTCAGTGTGATTAAAAAGACCTACCATGTTAACCAAGGTAGTTTCTATTAGAAACTAGTTGGTCTGGAAGGGGTCATTAATTTAACCACCACAACAAGAAATCAGAGGAGTGCCTGCCTGCAGCCATGAAACACAAATTTCACACTGAAATGGATTCCATCTTCATTCTGTTGGCCAGAGACATTATTTTAAGGATGTTTCTACTATTATTATTTGCATTGTTAAGTTTATTTTTGTCATCATTATTGCAGTTTTTGTTAATTTATTTTTGTTGTTGTTGTAGCTATTATACTTTTCAGCAGAAGTTTAGGAAGATTAGTCAGATTAATTAGTTTATTAGTAATTTTAAGCTGAAAACTAATAATTAAGCCAAAAACTATAAATGATCAGGGATGATTCATACCAATGTTGGATTTGGGAGTAAGAAAATCGAAATTTTGGATATAAAATTTGGCAGCTGTGAAATAAATAGGACTTGGGAATAAAAAATAAGGTAAACGAATTTTTTTAGACACTTAAACACTTCCCCTCTCCCAAATTCAGTATGAACATTCTGTGATTTGCTTGGTAAAGGAAAAAAAAAAAAATCCATGTCTTTTTGTTGATAGAGAACAAAGATCCCACATATGTTCTTCCCTTTATTTTCACTTTCACCTAGATTCCCTGTGCTCAGGACCATCCTAGCATCTAAGATGACTCCCCTCCAAGTGGGCCTTCTTCATCTCTTTGCTCTTGTTACACACCTCTCTGAAAAGAATGCATCATATAAGACAGGTATACAATTTCAACCCTCTCAGACAGATTCAACAGAATATAAATTCAATAATGCAATTCTCTCCACAACAAGCTCTCTGCTCTCTTTCAAATATAATTAATGTTTTGATAGTGTAGTTCTTTAACTACATATATACACACAACAACAGACGCACCCTCTAGCTTTGCTATTTGTGCATCTAAAACAGAAATGGATGTAGCTCTTCAGTGACTCCTAAAATTCAACTCAGTCAGCCCACAGAAGAAATCTGTTTAAAAGGAAATAACTATTGGGTATCTGAAAATATTTTCTAAAAAATTAAAGAATGTATGCTTCTAGTTTTAATAATCATTTTAATCAAATTTCCTAGAAAATAAAGAATATTCTGAATTGATAATCTGATTCAGAAATGTAATAGATAACAGTCAAAATCAACAAAAACACTGTTCTAAATCCCTGATTGTCTTTTCCAGGTTTTGTAATGGAAACAGAATTTCAACCTTTTCTCTTTTATCCAATTGGGGCTAAATTGATGCAACAATGATAGGAAAACTACAGTGACTTCCATAGGAAATGCTTACTCTGCCTCAGCTCTGTTTTAGGTGAATTACTTACTTAATTGCTATCAGTTACATATAGACCACATTCATATGTGAAATAGATGGTCAGAAAGTCACACAGATGTAGATAACAATATGTCCAATAGGAGTTAAATGAACACATTTTGAGCTTCCAAAGTTAAGTGGATTGTGTCCCTATTATGCCATATATCCAAACTGATTATAATTTAAGAGAACAAACAACCTTACAGATTATATGCACTACATATTTTCTGTCTTAGATAAAGAAAAATAAGTAATATTTAACCTGATTTAAAAAAAAAAAAACAACCTTTAGACAATGTTGTTATTGAACTGAGAAGCTAGATATGTGGATCCAATATATTGATTTCCAAACATCATAGCTATTTTGTTTGACATGTGAATATATATAAGGTGATGTCCAAGGAAACATTTTACACATTTCTTTTCACAATTTTTTTTTTAACAAGGGATATTTTGGAAAGATTTGTTTGTTTGTTTTTAATTCTTTTGAAAGTTTACTTTCTTAACTCTTCATAGTTAATGTTTGGAATTGTGAAGGAACATAAAAGAATGAAAATGGAAGGGAGCATATGTGGATGATTTCAAATAGATCTTTTTACTGAGTGGAAAACAAAATATTTCCCCAGTGGAGTTGTGCAAAAAAAGGGGAGGGGGTGATTCTTCAAGAGCTCACTCATAATTTTTGTTATTGTTTTAGATGGTGGCCCACCAGGGTTCCTTTCTCATTACTTTGCTCCAAAATGTTTTCCTTGAAAGCATAAATTTGGGGCCAATTTATGACTTCACTCTCTCACAGATTAATGTATAAATATTAAATGTCCAATTTAATATTTACAGGCTTACACATTCAGCCTCAGTACAGGACTAATAATTACAGGTTTACAGATTCAACTTTAGTACAGGACTAAATTATCAACCCAGTTGTTTAGAATAGATAACTAGATATTTGCCTCTAGAGAGCTATAAACAAATATATAAGGTAAGAATTTTACAATATTGATCACCAAGGATGGGTGAGCCATTAAAAAGAAATTCTTCCTCAGACTTTTCATACTTGTTTTGATTTCTTTCTTGTGTTTCCTTTCTTTCTATTTGTTTGGGACAGACACAACTAATTCTCAAATGAGGTTTTGTTTGGCTCAGATTAATATTAAAGAAGATCACACACACGGCTGAAAAATATTGTTATTTTTCCTTAATGGGGAAAATTGGACTCCCGCGTGTCAGATCTGTGGATTTCCGAAAGGCAATGGAAATGGTACTGACATCACTTTGCACTTTAACAATCGGATTTGGTCAGAGTACAAGTTGTTTGTTTAACCCGACAGCTCAGTGCACCCCGTCGCACGCTTTGCACACTCATTAAAACGATTATTCACGACCTGTCGAGTGTTTTCGGGTTCATTCACAGGAAAGGCTTGGAGCGAGGGAGAGCAATTCAAGTCAACACTGTCCACTACCCCGATGCACGTGAGGACGAGCTGGTGTGTACGAGGGGGGAAAAAAGACGAGGGAGGGGTTGGTGAGCACGCCTTCACTATAAGACCTGTTCATCGATGCTCTGGAATCTCAATATCTACAGAATGCCAAGAGTGCTGGTCCTACAGGGCCCATTCCACTAGTTTAGCTTCACAGGACAGAAAAATAAAATACGGCAAGTAAACAGACTCCAAACTTTGCCTCTGCTCCTCCTTTCAACCTTTGGAAAAACTTTAGGACCCAGGACTAGCCCACCTGCCAGTAGCCTTCAGATGCAACACCACCTCTCACAGCGCAGACGCTGAGGATAAGTACTTTCAGGAAAAATCGACAGGGTGAGGAGTTTAATTCCTTTTCCATCTTCCAAGGTCTTTCCTTCTTAAAAAGAATTTGGTTAATTGCCTCTTTCTATATTCCTTGCAGTGACTGGGAGGAGGAGGGCCTTCTCAAAAAAAAAAAAAAAAAAAAAAGAAGAAGAAGAAGAAGAAGAAGAATAAGAAGAATAGGACCTTTTAAAGTATTTGGTTGGTAGATGTATTCCAAACTATTAGCATGCAAGGATTCATCCTTCACGCTGGGAGAGAAAGTCCTAAAGAAGGTGAAATCCTAGATAAATTAGACTATATTTTGTAATGGCAATAAGAGGAGCACAAACATGAAAAGTGTCTTATTCTCCCACAATTTTTAGGAGTTTTTTTTTTTGTTGTTGTTGTTGTTGTCTGTTTTTCTATTTCTTCAAATGAGTCTGATAAACAACATTCATATGAGATATTAGTTGAAGAGAAATACCTATTTTCATAAGATATGTGCGCTAGGTAACAGAATATATAAAAGCATACAAACATTTAATCGACTCAAAAACTCCAGAATGTCTTGTTTGGTGTTAAGTATCCCTGGAATAATTTCGAGTTAACAGTGTTTTAAATTGAATGTCTTATATCTATGTTCAAATGATTGCTCCTTGTTTTTTCATTTATAGCATTAGTAAACCCAATGGCCAGCTTACTGTTATGAGGGTAAGCCAAATGAGTCAATTCTCACTCATCATTTTCATTCTATTAAAGCTGATATCACAAAATCATGTTTTTCTATTTTATTGAGATGAATCATCAATACAATAGGTGAAGAAAATTGTGGAAGTTTTCAAGCTGCAAGAGATTTTAATCAGAAACAAATTCCTAATTGCTAAAAAGCAAGTATGAATAAGTAATTTTGTAAACTCATTGGGTTGCTATAATTCACTATCAGGTTTACTTAAAATGGATCTGTCAAGTATGTTTCGCTTCCCACATAAGCACCTTCATTAAAAGCAACCCACGATAATAATCAAGAGGCAGATGCAGAAATATGTAAGTAAATATCTGAAAGCCTCTGCATAAATAAACACAAATCAATGTAGTAATAGACAACACTATTGATGTAGGAAAGATCGATTTTAGTCTTCCAACCTGCAATCAGAGCTTGCAATGTATAATTAAAAGTATATTTTTCAACTCCACTAATACTACTATTATTGGGGAAATAAATAAATAAATAAACAATACTTGCAGCGAGTTCTACCTTTCTACTTTATCTTTTCTAGAGTATTTTTGATGGGGTGGGAGGAGTACTCTATTTTTTTTCTAAGGAAGATTTGCCAACCTTTAAAACTACATCATTAATTATAGAAATTATTAAAGTATCAAATAATGAAATTACCACCTTATTCTTGCTCTAAATTTTCAACCTTCCTCCCAGCCTCTAATTATTCATTCAGCACAGTGTAATAGAAAAAAAATACACAATAGTGCTCATTAATTTTTTAAAAAAAGTTTTTTTTTTTCAACTACCATATTACCTTTAGGTTTAGAGATTCTTTGGGCCTTTTGTCAAAATGAATGAGAAAGATGTCATTTCCTCAATATACCATAAAAGCTTTCTCACCTATCTCTGAGTATATGCAAACATAAAATAAAAGGGGGAACCTACATTATTCTAAAATTGATTTATATAATGACTACAAAACAAACAGTGGCTGACTCAAAGAAATCAATCTACACTGGATTTCTAGAAATTCGCATCTAAAACAATGTTTCAGATTTGTTAAGAATTAAGTTTTCCTTTCAAGAATATTTATCCCTGGAGGGCAGAAATGATTTAAATTAGCAAGCATGAGTGTGTGATGAATTTAAGTGTTTAGTTAGGTTCTGGAGAATGAAAATAGTCTTCTCATTTCTTTTTAATTCGTCAACGGAGATGCTTATTTACATTCATCCTTGAGTCTAGGCTTCTAGAGCATAAGTCTTTAGAAGAATTTCCTACTTAAGAAATTCAGCTACTTTGAAAGTGATTTTCCATGAAATATCACCACACATAAATATCGATTTTGATTATCTTTGTCATAGTGCATGACCAAGCATTCTGCTTGACGACTCTCTTTCCCATCTAGGGCCAAGAATTCAGAGGCAACCAGACCCAAAAGGAAAATATCATCAGTTATTGTTTAGGTCTAATTTAACAGATAATTTAACTTCAAACAACAATGATCAGGTCATTAAATTTCAGAGGAATGAGAAAATGAAAGAACTGAGAGACAACTCTCCCTTAACCCCATTACAGTTTTTAATCTTCCTGCTCAATCAACGGAATCAAAAACACCTATGCAGGAAGATACTCCTTAAATGTTCCTTAAACACACTGACTCAAAGAATTGGATAATAGGAGATGAATTAAAGGAATAAAACTGAAGACAATGATTCCAATCCGGTAAGTGCTAGCAGTGTAGGAAAAGCCAACTGAAACAGATTATAAACATCCGAACATGCCCGGTATTTGAGCACGCCCTTTCATTCTGACAAGGATCTCAAACCTTGCAAAGTGCCCTTTCCTCCTATATGGCTTTTTCGTAAGGGAAAAAGATCATATGTATTAGGCAACACACCACGAAAAAGACCTTCACAAATATAATTTTTATAGTTACTTGTTATACATTATTTATAATCACAATTTCAGAATTTCGGATTATCTTAAATTTCACAAGAGGACCGGGGTGAGTACGGTGTCAAAGCTTAGAAATTAGCGGAGGGAGGGGAGCCAAAGGGAGGACAGAGGTGTCCCAGCCCTATTCTGCATCGCCCTTTCCTTCCAGTCGCCTTTCCAAGGCTGAAGATGACCCTGGAGAATCTCCCGCACATGAGGGGTAATCTGCCCACCGGAACCCCTGCCTTTGTCTCCCCGACCCGGGGTCCCTCTTGCCGCTAAGGAAATTCCTACCTCCGAGGTTTTTTTTTTTTTTTTTTTTTTTTTTTTTTTTTTTTTTTTTTGTTGTTGTTTTTGTTGTTGTTGTTGTTGTTGTTTCCTGTAAGGGCCCTCACCTTGGACCACAGCTTGGGCAGAGAAGCAAAACGGGCAGAGAAGTCATAGGGGGGCAACGGAGAAAAGACGTTTATTGTAAAGGACACGTTTTGATCAACTACCAGATGAGTGCTGAAAACTGCACCGGGTACACAAAAAGAAACAACTTTCAGAGGGAGAAAGAAAAGATAAAGCAGAAGACTAAGAAGAAAGGGGAAAAAGGTAGGGATGCGCGCCAGCAAGGTTCTGGAGGAGTCAATTTTCCTGGCAGCAGCCAAAGTGAGCTACTCAACTCAAACTCGATTTATCCTGGGCAAGAGCGCCCTCGCGTTGCTGCTCCCTGCGCAGCGCCCCGCTGCACCCTCTGCGGGAATCAGTGCGGCAGGGTCCCGGGATCGCCTGTCCTCCCCAGCTGCCGCGCCGGCGTCGCGGCCCCAGCTCAGTAGCCTGTTACTTCTCTACATTTACAAATGTAAATGGGGGGTGGGGGGCACGAGAAAACAAGCCGCCGGGCTCCTGCCCTACGACTTGGAGCCCCTCTATGGTGTCACCTCTGCAACTTCACCCAGGAATCCCTGAGGCGTGGGAAAAGCCAATAGGACATCACAGCAAAACCCCCAAATTCTCTCCGGGCAGAGCCAACCTGCGTCTGGCGCGAGCTCGCAGACACTCTGGGACAGCCAGGCTCTCGAGCATACATCGCTTTCTCCTAAGTGCGCATTAAGAATCAATTATTTGCCTGAGATTTCCAAAGCCGGGAACTGAGATATTCCCAGCAGGGACGAAGACAAGCCCAGAACGGTGGTGCTCATTTCCCTAGTCTTTCCAAGAGCCAGGGAAGTCTCCCACACCCGTCAGGCGCCGCACTCGACTTGGAGCAGGCCGGCTAAATCTCGTAGGGACTCTCGCCCGACCCAGGCCAAAGACTTGGAGATGTAGGGCCAGCTCTGGGGGATATTGGAAGTGTTAGTCTGAAATAGGGGGAATGAAATGTTTATTTAAAAAGAAGAAGAAGAAGAAGAAGATGATCAAAAGGAAGAAGAAAGAAAGAAACTTCAGAGAGGTAAATTCTTGACTTTGGAGCAAAGAGATTTATCTAAAACCGAGAGAGCAAATAATCCCAAATTTGAACGTTAAAAAACGTCCCGTATTTCTCGCAACACCCGTAAGACTCAGAAATTTCCATAAAATGAATTACATTACACTTTCGGGTCTATTTCACCCTCCCACCACCTTGTCCATATAGATTTGTCTTGTTTTCTATTTCCCTTTGCCCTTAAGGATGTACCAGGATTTCTGTCAACGTGGAAAAATCACACATTCTTTCATCTACGTCTGTTGGTAGCCCACTCGCTAGGAACATTTTCCAAGAAAAGAGAGACACAAACCCAGGAACCCAAAAAGTCGTGGTTCAAAACTGTCAAAAGCAGTCGGACACACTCCCCATCTCACCCAGTACCCTCGGAAAGGCACTTTCACTTACCGATCTTGGGGTAAGAGCTCTCCCAATTCTTTGGTCTTTTCCCGCGGCATCCTTCAGACAACCTCAGGCAGAGCCTTGGGTGGAGGGAAAAAAAAAACAAAGAGAAATCGGGAGGGAGAAAAGAGACAAAACACAACACTACATTTTATATTTGTCAGTCCTGAAGCCTCTTGGCCTACATCCTCAGGACAAGAGAAAAGTGTCAGTTTGGGGGACAAAAAGTAAGAGGTGGATTTTTTTTTTTTTTTTTTTAACTACTGGTGGTTGGGAGTGGGGAGTGAGGGATCCTGGAAGGAGGGTTGGGAACGATGATTGGGATGAAGAAAAGAAAGCTTTTCTTTCTTTCTTTCTTTCTTTCTCTCTCTCTCTCTCTCTCTCTCTCTCTCTCTCTCTCTCAAGGGCACAAATGAACATTGAGAACGAAGTACTAATTCAAAGATCTTTAGCGCCTTTTAACTCTTACAGGTAGGTAGCTCTTAGGAAGAATGTAGATGTGTGTGCATGAAAGAGAGAATCTAGATGACCCTATTCTTTCCACATCTCCAGGATCTGGTCTCAAGTAAAAACATAAAAAGGAGGCAACTTTAATTCAAATTTCACCTACCGTGCTGGTTGGATTGGATGCGCAGATTTTCGTGTTGGAGAGTTCCATCTGTCTGGCAGAAGCTGAAGTGGTGTTGGGGGCAGGTTATCTGGTGAAGTAGGAATGTACAGGAACCCCGCCCTCTAGGCACAGTTACACAACCCCAGCAACCCCTCTCAGCCAGCTTTAAAACCTCTAATGATCTTCACCTTCACCCTTTGTTAGCCTAATTCTCCAACAGGATTTTAGTCTCAAATACAACTTTAACTAATCATAAAATTAATTTCTCAAAAGCAAATTATTTCAATGCATGCAAATTCCTCAACAATGATGTAGAAGACACACTTCATACCACACTTTAGAGTTCTAAATATATGAAATTATCCACCTATTTGAGTGAAGTATGTAACAAATTAAATATATACTAAAATAAATACACTGCAAAACACATTTTTTTGCCTCTCTGTCCTTGATTTGATGCCAGTCAGAAACCACATGAAGGCTACCATCATCACATGGATACTTGTGTTAAGTATTGTTAGTTCTAGACTTTATGTTCATTCGAAGCCCAATTTTATAACATATTAGGAAGAAACATAGTTGGAAAAATTCCTTCACTGCTCCAGTTTACATTACTTTCTCAGTGTTTCATATATTAATATTTTTTGTTAACTTTATACCAGATAAATTCAAGTAAAACACTTTAAACCTAAATGAACTATATTTGGAGATTTCAAGTTTTAAGCTGTGGTCATTTTCAGTTTGAAAATCTCAAAAAAGACAATTGCTATTTCATTAAAACTAATTACAAGTTTCAAAGAAAATAATCTTCAAAAAGTTTTGAAGTATTTTTCTGGCATGAGTTAATTTCAACTGCCAAAAATTGGTGACAAACACATTATGCAAAAATGTATAAATGCCATGCCAGACTGTCACGTGTGAGTTTTGTTGTTTGTTTGTTTGTTTGTTTGTTTTAGAAGATACCTTGAGGAATGATAGGATAATCAAGGTAAATGAAATGTTCACATTAGGCTTCAGGAGGCCTTCACTTTTTTCCTCTGGATACCCCCCTTTTAGAATGTCTAATAACCACATTTCTAATCATATCCATTGTACATGTAATTTGGACATGTGTCCAAACACAACTTCTATTTCAGTACTTAGTTTTAGGAATGCAAAGAAATGAATTTTACCCTTGACTTCAGAATACTAAGTTTGCCATTGAAATTCAATTTCTATCATCCAAATAAACACATAATCACAAATAAGTATAGGTATTTAATTTGACCAGAAGAAAAATACCCATGGAGAAAATCTCCTATATCTCTTTATCTCAGTACAAGAGTTTGACTTTCTTTTAACTTTGGAAGGCAAAATACTGTATTTCCTCTCTGGTAGCACATTCTCATTCCACAAATAAAATCCATGGCAAAAGCAAACAATAAATCATCACCTTTTCCCCAGCTTAAACACATGCCTTTCTTGGAGCTATTTTGGTTCCCAATTGTGTAATGGGGATTTCCTTTGCCTAAGATCAGCATTTGTACTCTTTTTTAATCAGTCATAAATTTGGCTTTTAAAACAATAATTTGTGAAATTTTCTTTTCTGCTTCATTCTGAAGAACTGTTAAATTTCAGGAAACAGATCTCAAGTGAATCTGTTTTCATGCTAAGAAAATAAAATCATATTCAGTCTGCTTAAAAGAGATAATTAAACTAGTTGGTCTATTTTTTGCCCATTCCCCATTTTTGTATATTTGGTTCCAGCTCTTTTTAAATTTTCCTGGCACCTCGAGCTTGCTCCTTTGCTCTTCCCCACCTCATTCCACAACCCACACTCAAATTTTCCAATATTAACTATTCTACATTTCAAATTCACTTCAGTCAATTTGCTTGTCCCCAAAGCTTTTTTCTTTTTTTTTTTTTTCCCCCTCAGAGCAACTCTCTGTTTGCTGATAACATCTTAGGGACAGATTATTTTTCATTGGACCCATTGTAAGAAGCAGCCAGCTTATTGCATTACTGAAGAACACATTTCAGACTATACAACTATAACAAATGAACAACTTGTCCTCCATAGACTCTCCACAGGATCCAATTAGTTACTGAAACTTTTACTCAGGTTTTCTAATTTTTTTTTTTTTGAATTATAGCATTTGGGCTTCCTGAAACAATTTTTAAAATGTTTTCATTTTGTTTCATATATATGCATATATGCATAACATATGCATATTGCAAGTTAAAACAAAATTATGATTCAGTGTAAGCAAAAGGAACAAATCTCTAGATTAAATTATACAGACATTTAAAAGAGAATCAAATAAATACCTCCATGTTGTAAAAATAGGGGGAAAAGAAGAGAGGTTTTACTTCTGAATATCTAGAATTTTAAATTGTTATAATTTAAAATTAAAATATCAACATTGATCTGCAAGTCATTACAACAGGTGATCACTTCAGCAAAATCTATTGCAACTTCAGCACATCTTTATTAGAACTCTTTCATTGTGGGTAAACAGCCACAAAAATAAATGCTGACTTAGAAAGTATAAATACAAATATTTAAACAAAAATGTTTGCAGCATTCATAGCGCAAATTGTACCTGAACTGAAGGGCTCTGTGTGTCTATATATATTACATATGTGTTCATTATTCACTTCTATCTAACCATATACATATATTTATTTATAATTTGCCAAGTGCTATAAACAAGATACCTGAAACAAAATATATAAAAAGCATTCTATTAACTGTTTTAAAATAAACACAGAGTAAACAGCTATGCACATAAAATTAAATATCTCTTTTTGCTGTATATCCACAAAAACTTAAAGATATTAGCTGAAAAGCCTATACTTTGTTTAAAGCTAGTGTTTATTTAATAGCCTGCTCCGGGTAAAATTTGCCCACAAGGGGGAAAAATACTATTCTCATTTTTAGACTCTCAGTTCAAATTAAAGGAGCAGTTTAAATTTTAATTTGGCTGAAAAAGCCTTTGAATTCCCTATAAATTGAGTGGTCTTTCAAAAATTAGCTCTACTTAATAAAGAGACAAAAGTATCAAGATATATATGAATTTAGCCTATTTTTTATTTCTGTGTGTTCATAGTAAACATTTTTGTAAGTGACAAACACGGGCATATGACCACAGTATCACAATCAAGAAATTTTAAGACAACATTAACAATCACTCAAATTTATGCGGCATTTGCGCAACACAGGTTACATATTTGCAAGGTTTACCTATAAGTACAATAGGTATTAACATTTCACTACATTTAGAAAAAATAAAAGTGACCTGTTAGTGACCACATACATCAAAATATACACAACACAAACTGAAGGCAATCATTAATTTTGTCCCCTTCTGATTCAATTGAATGGGCAGTGTTGCCAACTGAAACAACTTTCCTTTTTTGTTTGTTTGTTTTAATACTTAGTATACCAAGTGCATTTTCTAGAATCCAATCTTTGGTCTAAAAGTAAACAAAAGAAAAAAACAGTTCTTTAACGAAAAGGACAAAACAATAAATGGCCAAAATAATTTTCTTGGGCACCTTTACTACGAATGCTTCTTAAATACAAATTACAGTTTAACATTTTAAAACTCTCCCCATAATTTAGGTTGTTCTCAAGGTCTGCGTCGACCAGATAAATCCATGATAACTTATAATACTGCACACATGGAAATCTGGCGGCTCTTAAGAGATAGACTTGTCAGGTTTGAGTGAAATGGCAAAGCAGTCACTATTTAGATACATATTCTACTATAATTTTGACTTCCAAACCTTATATTCTACAATGTATTCTCCCCACATTGCACCTCGCTGACACTCCACACCTTGTTAGAATAATAAACAACCCTAGAGACTGAACAAACGTACAGAAATGAGAGGGGGGGGCTTAATAAAAAATACCTGGACTTATTTTTAATTATCATTTACAATGCAAATGTGTGTAAAACGTTCACTTACAGTCTGGTCCCAGGGATGTTAATGTATTAAAGGGTTGGAAGAAGACCCCTGATTTTGATGTGTGAAATAATCAGACAGTCCCCCGGACAGTCCCGTCGTAAAACTTGGCAAAGAGGGTCTTAAAGACTCACAGGGCAGGGTCGAGGGGGCCTGCGGCGACGTGGAGGAGGACGCAGCCCTGGCGCTCATGGACGTGCTGCTCTGCGAAGTCATTGACGGGTGCGGGACGTGGGGGAAAAAGTAACTGGTCTGGCCCGCAAGCAGGTTGACGGAGCAGGGGTTGAGGGAGTAGGTCCCGGAGCAGGGCACCGACAGGCCGCAGGGCACCGAGGCGGCGAGCGCGGCGGCCGTGAGGTGGTGCGTGGCGTACGGGATCTCCCCGTTGACCAGCCGGTCCACACTCAGGCCGTTGGCTGTGGAGAAGGAGTGGTTGTTGCCCAGCGAGTTCTGAGTCAACACGGAGCTGTAGGGCATGGGGTGGCTGGGGTAGGCAGACGTGGTGCCATTGTAACTCAAAGTGCTGCTGGCGCGGGGGTGGTGCAGAGACAGGAAGGGCGACATGGGCCAGTAGAGGGAGCCGGCGCGGTCCATGAAGGTGAGGCCCGTGGAGGTGAGGCGCGCCCCGCGTTTGAAGGCCAGCTTGGCCCGCGACGTGGTGGAGCGGCGCCGCAGCTTGCCCGTGGTGCCGCCAATGAACACGTCGTCGCTTGACGGGTCCAGCATCCAGTAGTTGCCCTTGCCCGGGTCGTCGTAGTGGCGCGGCACCTTCACGAAGCACTTGTTGAGGGACAGGTTGTGGCGGATGGAGTTCTGCCAGCCCTGCTTGTTCTCGCGGTAGTAGGGGAAGTTCTTCATGATGAACTCGTAGATGCCATTGAGCGTGAGCCGCTTCTCCGGGCTCTGCCGGATGGCCATCATGATCAGCGCGTTGTAGCTGAACGGTGGCTTCTCGTACTTGCCGTTCTTCTTCTCGCCCTCCTTGCCCCCCTCCCCGTCCTTGCCGCCCTCGCCCGCCCCCTTCTTCTCCTCCCCCCCAGCGCCGGCGCCCTTCTCCTTCTCGTCCGGCCCGACGGGCGCCAGCTCCCCGGGCCCGCCGCCTGGCTCGCCCTTGCCGCCCAACCCGTCCGCTTTGGCCCCGTCCAGGGCGGCGGCCGGCGGCGGCGGCGGCGGGAGCAACAGCTGTTGGGGGCCCTTGTCGTCGTCGGCGGCGGTCGGGGCGCCCCGCGCCTGGGGGGGCTGCGGTGCCGGGGGTGGCGGTGGCGGCTGCTGCTGCTGGGGTGGCGGCGGCGGTTGCGGGGCGGGCGGCGGCGGGTGGTGGTGATGATGGTGGTGGTGATGGTGGTGCTGGGGGTGGTGGCTGTTGTGGTGGCCGTGGCTCGCGTGGTGGTTGTCGTTCTGGACCGCCTCGGGTACCAGGCTGTTGATGCTGAACGAGGACTTGGGGATCATTTTCACCTCTTTCCTATCTCCCATGTCCAGCATCACCCAGTCGTCGAGGGGAAACGGCGGCGGCGGTGGCGGCGCGGGAGCCGAGCAGCGGCGCGGCGGGCGGCGGTGACCGGTGGGTGCCGAGCGGAGCGCGGGGGGCGCGGGCGGCAGCGGCGGCACTGAGCGCTCCGGCAGCAGCGCAGTTGGACCGCAGGCTCGGGCGCTGGCAAGTCATGTAGCAAAAGCAGCAACCACCCCTCAGGAATTAGGAAAAAAAAAAAAAAAACGGGGGGGAAAGAAAAAAAGAAAGAGAAAAAAGAAACAACCACCGCCCCGGGGGTGAAGCTCCCTAGCTCCCAACTCTACTTCTCGGTCTCCCCCCCACCCCCCGCTCCCCCCCCCTGCTGCTTCCTCCTCCTCCTCCTCCTCTCGCAGCAGCAGTCACAGCAGCAGCAGCAGCAGCCCAAAGGGGGGGAGAGCCGGGCGGCGGGCGGGCGCGTCCCGGAGCGGCCGCGGCGAGGCTGGGGAGACAGCGATCGAGGCGGCTATAGCCACAATTAATTTTCCGAGCTACAGGCGCACACTAGGGCTGTAAAAAAATTTTTGGTTTAACCTTTCCTACCGCTGGGCCAATCAGAGCCGACGGCGTGCAGGAGCGTCTCTCTCACAGTCGACCAATCGGCGGGGCCGGGTCCACCCACCCCCGCCCCGCCCGCCGGCTCCCGCCCCCTCCGGCGCTCGCCTCCCCCTCTCTACGGGCCTCGGACCTTGCGGCCGTGCGGAGCCGCGTAGGGATACGCCGGCGGGAGCACGCTGTGCCGCAGCCCCGCTCCGCGCCCCCTCCACCCCCTCCACCCCGCCGGCTCTGATCAACCGAAATCCCTCTCCTAGGGCAAATATCTCACATTTCCGGCTTCCTTCTCCTTGTATTGGGTCATTTTCGTTTGAGCGTCAATATTTGTCCTTATTGATTAAAGTTTGTAGCCAATTTTATTTTTAAACGTGGGGGTGGTGGCGGTGGAGGGAAGAGTGGGAGCGCAGGGAGAGGATGCTAGGAGAGGGCTGGAAATGGAGGAGGAAGAAGCGAGGCACTACTTTTCCCGAGTCGGCCCTGCAGGCCTGGGTCTGGCATTTCTGAGCCCGTAGGAAAATTGTGTCCCTTTTAGGTAATATTCTGCCGAAGCTTTGGATCTGGGGGTGGGGGTGGGGTGGGGTGAAGGCCCACCCTTGTGGGTGGAAGGATGTCCTATACGTTGTGGGAGGAGGGCATGGGACAGGTTTGGGAGTGGTGGGATAAGGAGGAAGAATTGGGCCGGCGAGCGCGAGGCCAAACCGGGGTTACTTACTCGTTTCCTGCGGCCCGAGCAGCGGCGAGCTCGGAGCTTCGGTGCCGCGGGGAAGCCGGGCCTGGGGGGCTCCGGGTGCTGTGGCGGCGGGCAGGGGCTGCTCAGTGGTGGGCGCCTCTGATGGCCTTCCGAAATGAGAGGTGCCCAGAGAGAACACAGTACCAAACAGTCTTGAAATAAATCAGGTAACACATGCTCTGTACGTGTGTCTCTTCTTTCACCTTCTCTCTTACTCCAGACCTTCCCTCACGCGCGGGGTGACTCGCTGTCGCTTTCTCCTCGCCGCTCCAGCTTCTCTTCAGCTTCTAATCAGAATTGGAAGCTGGTAGCCGCGAGTGAGCACCCTGGAAATATTTTCATTTTGCTTGTTGACATTGGAGGGAAAATAAGTGGGAGTCTATTTCTTTCCGGGTTTAAAAAAAAAAAAATCCTTCCTATTTCTCAAATGCTTTTATTTTGTAAGGACCTCAGTCCTGAAATATCAGTATGCAGAACCCAGCCCTTACCCACCCTGAATGCTGCTGAATGGCATGTAAGAGGCCTTGGGAACGTGGATCGCACATTCCCAGCTTCTGGGGCTTTGGGATTGGAAAGGTTTGAAGGTTCAAGTGAGCGGCAAGATTGCGATTCTGGGGCTTTAAAAGGATCCCGTGGCCAGGGGCAGGGCTAAGGCCCAGCATTTCCCAGGGATTGGAATTTAGTACGGAGCACACTGATCAAAGGCTGTTTCATTCCACATGGGCACGAAACATACCACATTTTACGGAGGATGGAGTCTGAGAGAAGAGGGAGGTGGAGGCGTATAAATAAAAAGCACCTTTCCCCCTATAGTAAGGTAAATAATTATAAAATGTAAGCATCTCTTCACTTTGATAAACTCAAAATTAAATAGTCTGTCAGATTTAGTATTAAAACAGTGGAAGGAAGAGTGCCTATATGTGATGAAAGTTAAATTCTAATATAAAAATGCACTAGAAAGATACTCAGAAAATAAAGGGTTATTTTCACTCCCTCCCCCCACTTCAAAGAGAGAAAGGAAGAGAGAAACTTTGGAGGGAAACAGACAATTACAAATGGCATTGAATTTTAAATATGCATCTATAAGGAACTCCTTAAAGGAAACTTGAATATTGGACTAACTTCAAATAGCCTTACACGATATGTATTTCCTGTATCTACTTATCTCCTTACTTTAATCAAACTATTTGCGTGTGGAAAACTCAAGGGTTCCAGTCATCAGGGTTGATAATGATATGTCCCCAAGTGTTCAATTCTAAGCTCGGGATTTCTCAGAGCCCGGTGAGCTAATGGGTTTTGCCAACCGGCTGAAGAGATCTGTGGGCCTTCCTCCTCCTGTTCACTTCTCCTCCTACCACTCTTCTCCCCTCTTCAGGCTGGTTCTTCCTACTTTTCCTCAACTCCTCTTTCCTCCCTCCTCCCCTATTTCTCCCTCCTTCCCCCTTCACTTCCCCACCCCTTCCCCTCCCTCCATTCCTCTCCCTCTCTCCATTCCTCCACCTACTCCTCCCCATTTCTCCCCCCACAGCCCCCCTTCTCACCACCACTTATAATGGCACACAGGGCTCCCTCTGAGGTGGACGGCCCGGTACGTTTTCGTAGTCGGTCTAGCGTGAAATGATTCGGTGTAACCGGATTCTTGGGAAAGGACAGGTTACGTAAACATTTACTGATGTGGAGTAACTATACTATTTGTACTCTGATATGCAGGAAGGAAAGTGTTGATTAACACAGAAGAAAAAAAAAGCGAAATTAGCTGATTGCATGCTCATAAGTGCAAGCTGTCATTGAACTGCTTTTAAAATAGACACAGCTGGGTGTTTGTGTTGAAAAATTTCTTGTGTTTTTGCTAATACTGAAATAAGCATGATTTTGTATACCAAACATTTTCAGATCATTAAAATTTGTAATCTGTGCTGGTTTTAAACACAAAGAAAAGAAACAGAATCATTTCGATGTAAAATTTGCTGATATTATATTAACTCAATCAGGTCTGTACAAATTGTGCATTGTGCCTCCTAAAATCTGTTTGATCAATTTAATACACAAAGTGCCAAACGTGGGTATTGTTTGTTAACATTGGACATTTTATTCAAATCTGAGCTCAGCAGCAAACTGGAGGAGCATTCCTTGAATACAACACCAGCTCTGACTGATGAATTTTTAATGTTTTAAGGTGTTTCTTGGGTCAATGCTGAGTGTGCATTGCTTTGTAATCCTGAATAAAATTTTAGCAGGTGAAAATGAGTTTATTTTTCCTGTATACTTTCAAGTAGTAAAAACTGGGGTTTGCTGATGAAAGCTGCAATACTCTGATTTTATATGCCAAGAGCTTGTATTGACTGGGAAAACGTTTTGCATGCAAACTAAGAATGTGTTATATTATTTTAAGGATTGCGTGAATACAAGTCTCTCAAAGTATGAAATTTTATAGGAATGAATAGAGTATGCTTTAAAATAATATTAATAATCTATTCCCCTAATGCAAAGGTTATTTGCAATTTTCAAGGAAATGAGTTTGAATGCCTTTTAATGATTTTAATTGCACTTTTTGGAGAGATAGGAAGATATATGATATGTAGATTATATATATATAATATGTGTGTGTGTGTGTGTGTGTGTATATATATATATATATATATATATATATCTATATATATATATATCTTGTTCAAGAAAACATGCACTGTTTACTCAATAGCCTAAGGTTGTATCAATGAAGGCTTCTTTTTAGAACTGCTACTAGCCGAAATGGAGGGGGAAGGGTTTTTGGACAGAGTATTGTGCAAGTTGAAAGTCCCTTGATGGGGCTTTGTGTATCTTACTTGGCCAATTTGGGTGCAAATTGGATTTGAAGGCCTGCCCACATCCACCTCGGGCCTCTTCCCTCAACACCTAAAGCCATATTTTCAGCCCTCTTACTCTCTGATTACCTTCAGAAGACAGAGGGCACTGGTTATTTCAGAATGAAAACAAATTCTCCATCGTTATGATTTTTTTCATAATCAGTTTAACTTTAATCTCTTGCACACACAAATCTACAAATGTGCATGAAAAAAATCAGAAATCAGAGTGAACATACTTTTCTGGGATGTATAGATAAACTTCTCTGCCTCCAGGCTTTAGAATAACCCCCCCCCCCCAAAGAATATAGACCTTAGAAAGAGTGAGCAGTTCCAATGGAAGGATTACTTGGGATATGAATTATTCTTTCTCCCATTTTAATTCTCCACAGCATAATTCATCTAAGGAGGGAGCAGTACATTTCGTTTCTGCATCTGGCGGTGTTACATTGTCTTCCTTAGAACCTATTTCTCTCTTTCAGTTTATGTTTTGCTTCTTTTCACCTGAGGATAAAAAGGGTGGGCTATATTTAACATCCACCCTGCTGTCCATCCCTGGACAGGAGTCTCTGGAGTGTGCCCAGCACCAAACTCTAGCTAAAACTCTCTTACTGAATCATGCCCAGGGAGTTTCTGACCTGGTGATGTTTGGGAGCCAGCAGATCCCAGGCAAAGACGTCCAGGTATTTCCAGAGATTCTGTAAGGAGTGAGGTCTGCCCTCGCTAGAGCCAACTTGTCTGTAATCTCTTTCTAACAGCAGGTAATAGTGCTAACATTTAGTGATTAGAAGTTACTCTTTAGCGTGTTGTATCCTTGTTCTGTGGGTTTTGGTTACAGGTTATACGATTAGGTTTGCGAGAACAGTAGTGAACTAAACTTCCCAGTAAGAGGTCTTCACACCAGGGAAGTGCTACTTTTCTGCAGCAGCCCTGCCTCGTCACTCATTAGGAAGCTGCAGGTTGTCAGCGACTGCTCTCAGCACGCGCGCGCACCCTTAACGTTCTCGGGTGCGCGCACATGTGCGCGGCGCGCACACACACACATACACACACACACACACACACACGCACGCGCACGCGCGCGCGAACACACACACACACACACACACACACACACACCACTAAAACTAAATTAAGAAGCCGATGATTAAGACAAACGTCTACTAGGCCTGTCATTTCAGCATCCTTCCATCATAACATTGTGGCACCGGCAATTTTGCTTGAGAACCTCGAGAAGAAAAAAAAAATCTATGGGAGAGCCTCCTATTTGAGAGTGGAAATGTTTAACTTGTATAAACTAGGGAACCACTTTGGAAGCAAGGAAGTCCAAAGGAGGTTGAAGAGAAGGAGGGAGAGGAGAGGAGGAGGAAGGTCATCAGAACACAAACCCCTTGGATTCTCCAGGCAAGTCTCTCTGACACTGCCAAGAGTTCCTCTGAAGCCAAGTCCACGTGCATCCAAAGGAAGAGTCCAGAAATTTTCAGCAAAATATGCACAAAAGAGGCTTTGTACCAACATTAGCCAAAGTAGAGCAAGGCTCAGAAAAATTCATGACAAAATATTACCACCTGAAGACAAAAGACCCTTTAGCCTCTCCAAACAACTTCTTAGTAGAATACTCTGCACATCTCTTGGAAATAGAAAATGCCCACTACCCTTTTACTTCTTTCCCCATATATTTGCCAGTAGCTCGGGTTCTTAGAAGTAGACAATTTGCAGAAGTTGAGTCTTTGATAGTGTGAACATAGGCCTATTCCACTTATAGATTGTATCCAATTGGCAAAATGGTCCCATATCACCTGGACAAGTGTGCCCTGAAAGGCCAATTTCTATTTTTTCTCTAGTTGCCCAAGGAAATAGTACAGTCCATCCTTCAAAGGGGACACAGAAAGCTCAAGAGAAAGACCGAGTTGGAAAGATGGTCCTGAACTAGAATGGAAGCTAAGGCTCATGTTTCTAGATTGAACACTTTCTTTCTGAAAAAGATGAATGTGAGACTTGGAAAAGTCAGCATACAACACTATGCTGTATGCTGTCAGTGGGGGCACTAAGAGAAAAAGAGGAAGAGGGGAAGGAGGAGGAGGAGGAGGAGGAGGAGGAAGAGGAGGAGGAGGAGGAGGAGATAACTTCATAAACACCTGTCAGGCTGAAACAAAGGGTACAGGCCTCAAAATGCTGAGTTCCTAAGAGCCAGAACTCCTAAATATCCCATCTCTGTTCTTAATTGGTTGAAAGTTCAATGTGATTTCCAGTAGGAGCCTGAACCATCTACTTTGAGCATCAAAGTTCCCTCTGTTTTGAAGCATGCTTCCAAATGGTCCCCCAAAGTACAATTGTGAGAGGAAAGATGGAGTGTGGCTCAGTTGCAACTCGTGGGCAACTTGGAACTAACTGACTCTCAACACTTAAATGTACACTGGAAATCGGGGAACATCCCAAAGTCCATATATGAGGTTGTAGGAAATGCTTACCTGCACTGTAAGTCTGGGGAAGGATAAGGACAGACTAATAATAATAATAATAATAATAATAATAATAATAATAAGTGTGAGGGGACACTCAAAGAACTCTTTATCCCCAAGTTTCCCTTAGCCTGGGAAAAGTTCAAGGAGAGAAAGTAAACTGTTTACTAATGGAATACATCTTTTTTCTTCTTTATTTATTTATTTATTTTTTAAATCAACCTGAAAGTATAAACCAATGGACAAGTTTTTACTTGGTGCTCGACTCACATCCACCTGCCTCCTCACTCTCCAGCGCCGGTTTATGCAGGTCTTCCCCACCCCTGACTAACCTGAAGAAATGAAGCCTTTCCCCAAAGGTCCTGCTTTTCTCCCTCCCGGGCCTATCCCCTTGAGAGCTGTAACTGTTACGGTTCCCGGCAGACCATCGTCCCTGAGCGGGGCTCCTGGGCCTGAGTGCCGCTCCTCACTGCTCTTCCCGGCGATCTCCCCCAGAGATCCTTTGTCGTCCAGGCCTGCCACGTGCAAGGAAGCCCCAAAGAGGCCTTCCTTCTAGGTTTCCTCTCCAGATCTCCGCACCACCATCCACCCGCCTCCTGCCTGAAAAAGCAACTTTTCAGTCTCTCTCTCTCTCTCTCTCTCTCTCTCTCTCTCTCCCCCCCCCCCCAGACTGCAAGTACGCACACACAGATCAATATTTGGGGGCTTCATAGGTCATCTGCCCACCGTGAACGCGGGGCGAAAAATAACCAGTGAAATGTTTTAAGCTTCATTGATACAGTACACAACTCAGCTAAAACACCACTGTGTGCCGATCAAATTAATTCCAACAGCCAATTTTATCTAAGGAATATTGAATCCAGTAGTATACAACAGTCATACCCCTGTTTCTCTCCTGCTCTTTAGAAGGACCCGCATGCAAGAAGAGGATCTGACAGACTAAGCTAGATGCAGAAGTGAGGCAGGAACAAGTTACTATTATCATATAAAAATAAAATAACCCAACCCTTCCCTTTCAGAATCAACAACAAAGCTGGGGGTCGCTTTTATTTATAAAACAATCCTAGACAGATTCTTGTTTACCAATGTGAGTATCTTCTTCTGGGTTTGTCCTAAGGCACGTAGGAGAGAAAGCAACGTTCAAGAAGAAAGCTCAGTCGGGAAGTTTGGCTCCTGGAGCGTGTGAACTATGAATCACCACGGTGAAGAGGTTTTCTTTTTTTCTCACCCTTTTCTTTTCTCCTGGAGCGTGAACTTGTTAGATAAGATAGATGAGGCCACGAGGAAACGGAAACGCTGAAAAAGCCCAGCTCCTTTGGAGAAAGCAGCCTATACGGCTGGCAGGCGGCAGCCGCGTGCTGTCTCCGAGTGGAGGGGCGCAGGGGCGCAGGGCTCGTTCCGGAGCTGTCCCAACTCAAACCTCCTCCGCCGCCCGTGGGGCAGACGCGGTGCTCGAATTGATGCCCAAGCCATCTACTCTTTGGCCATAGAATAAACACCCCCAAAGACAAGGACGGTCCTCAATTAAGCTAAGTATATATATACATATATGCTCACCGGCTCAGAACACAAAACTGGGCTCTCAGGTTTTCCTAGAGGAAGTTCTAAGTCCCGACCACAAAATAATCAGTGGGTGGGAGATACTGTGTTTTAAGGAGGTCTGGAATTACAGATGAAACATTATTTTCCTAATTAATTAAAAGTAATTCTCCTTGCCTATTTATATGCATGTACACGCTATTGATTACACGCCCCTATTTGCTTGAAAAAATGCTTAGAGTATCTTTAGCACACACTGCTCATTCTTTGTCCCTTCGAATAGTTACAGCTGATAGTGTGGCTGGTGGAGATCAATTAGCACTGGATTTTGCCCCAGGATTGCTCCCCAGGGCGGACAAATGGAGCCAACTCATCTCCAGTGATTTTTTTTTTTTCCCTCCCATGTGCGCATCCACGCCAGGGCTTCTGAAGCAGTTCAAAATCCCCAGCCTTGGTTTCACTTAATTTTGTTGTTGTTGTTGTTGTTATTGATAAATATTGGGTCATACACAAGCCACTTGTCAGAGCCTTTGGCTCCGTGTCGCAGCTGCAGCTCCTAGCGGGTGTTTGAGTCCTGTCCTAGAAACTGGAAGGATTTACTGGAAAAGAATTACACTTTCTCTGCCCCTTTAGTTTCAGAGAGATAGTCCCCAAAGATTATAGTCCTGTCTGTAGGCTGTCTCCTTTATTTCTTAATTTGTTACAATATGTGAGAATAAGGCATATTATATATGTATATATGTGTGTGTACGTGTTCCCCACTTGAATAAAATGAAAGACTCTAAAAAAGTAGAGGGAAGAAACTATTGATCCCAATCCTCCTGGTATATCTGAAACCAAAAGAACATAAGCAGACAGATAATTGTAATTACAGGGGTGTGGGGAGCGAGTTAGTAGGTAGGGCATTTGGGGCTTGTGTAATTGGAGAAATATATACAGTTTATCTTTCTGCTGTGCTGTATATATTCTTTCCCTTGATACGTACAGCACATGAACTGAACCCATGGTCTACTTGTCTTGGCACGTTTGAAGCCCCAGACACCTAACAGTATCATTACAGGAAAGAGACAAAGCTCCAAAGACTCCAGGCAGGGAGACAACTGACTGCCTTTGGGGAGGGTGGGGGGTTTATCTTGAGGTTGAACTTTTTGAAGGAAGCTCATTCACTCATTCAGACTCTCTTTCTGTGCAGAGTTCAGGTCTTCCTCGCCATGAACTGGGGGTGTGGAAAAAAACCAGCTGATTTTCGACATTTCAAAGGGGCTCTTTCTATTTATCAGTGTTACCGAAGTGTACGTTACTGGAAAAACAACAAAACAAGCATAGAGCTGCAATTTTCAAGAAAATAGGATCCCCAAATATAAAAATAAAAAAGTAGCAGATAAGATGTATAATTCAATCAAATTACACAAAATTGCTTGAAAATCCAGAACAGTAGCGATCCATTATGCCTCTGTTTTATTAGTGACAAGTACAATTACTCTAAAATAAAGAACACTGGTGAATATATAATTGGCTGTAATCATGTTAGTGTTTGAATAAAAATGACGGGAACATTTAACACTTTGACAACAAAATGTTCAGAAATAACTTATTTATTCAAACAGTTTTTATTTTCCACCAAGTGAAGGAGAAACACAGTTTGCTTAGGAAAATCAATGACTTTTCCCTGCAATAAATAAATATCCAAAAGGGGAAAAAACAGCCCCACACCTCTATATTACTATTATTATTTTTAACCAGCAAGCAGCTTAATCCTGTGTTTGAAGTCAGCTCTTCGCCTAGCGCCTGTTTGGCACCAAAGTCCGCCACCTAGAGGAAGAGCTCTGCAGCTCAACCCAACGCCAACCCCCTTTCCCGCGGTGACCTCCGGAATCAAAGTTAATATTCCCTTGCAAATTGCTCTACCAAACTAACTCCTCCACCCCACCTCCTTGTATACCCTTCTGCCCTATAACATCGTCACAATATTTTTAGTAATTACCCTGTGCAATTGACTAAAGCACCAAGTCTCTGGTAGCGCGGTGCTCTCCTCGGAAAGCGTGAGGGTGCGTTGGGGAATCGGTCAGGGACTGGGTTTCTGAAAAGACAATCCACTTGCATCCAAAATTCATCTACAGCAGCCTGGATTAAGGTCTAATAACATGACAGCTGATGACGGGATAACCGTATTCCAGTGCGTTTCTCCCCCGGGTTTCCTCAGCGAAAACAGCCCGGATCCGGCTCCTCTCCATTTAGAACCTTGGGGGTCTCCCCCCCCCCACACACACACTTTTACTCTAGTCCACAACCTCCTCGCCCACAATACAAAGATCTGGGATCCTGGCTTCATCTAATTAGTTCTTGGAGCACAGTGGGTCGTTTTCTTGTCCCAGGTGGGTTACTTGAAATACTGAGTTAAAGGAATTAATGAGGAGGCCACGTTTGACTGCGTCCCCCTGCAGCCAGCGAGACCCACCCAGGAGAAATCCCAGATTTTTACATTGTGTACAGGAGTGCAGAGAAACTTGTGCAGTGCACAGGAGAATTTTCGGCTGTATTCGGAAGCACTATGAAACTTGTCGCATTGTAGTCTTGGTGAAGCCCATCGGTTCGGTTCTTCGCTTAAGGCAGAAAAGGGCACCCTGGCTCTCTCATCTCCCCGGGCAAATCATGGGGCAAGGGGAGGGGGATGCTAAAGAAGAGCGAATGCGGTCAGAGAAAGAGAAATAACCATTTGGTGCATTCCATGTTTAGTTAATACCTGTGCTGCAGACTTTTCCTTCCTTCCTTCCTTCCTTCCTTCCTTCCTTCCTTCCTTCCTTCCTTCCTTCCTTCCTTCCTTCCTCCCTCCCTCCCTCCCTCCCTCCCTTCCTTCCTCCCTTCCTTCCTTCCCCCTTTCCCTTTCCCTTCCGTAATATCTCACTTTTCCCTTTCTTCCCCTCCTCCATCCTTTTTTTTTTTTTTTTAATTTTCCCTAAAAAAAAGAAAAGAAGGGTGGGTGGGTGGAGGTGACCATTTTACATTCTGAGTTTAAAAAACTCCCTAAGTCAGTTCTTAGTCTGGAGACTGGAGTTTGAAAGAGACATCTGGGAAACAATTTTTCTTTCTCCCAAAGATGACCTTAGCATCATGAACTAAGAAGCTATTTTCCTACTGTAGGAATTATATTTTAAAGGCAGTTGAAGTGGTATATTTATATATATATTTTTTAAAATAACATCTGTAAAAGTAATGTTCCAGTGCATGCATCCCCTGTGGAGTGAGGCATGCACCAGACTTACTCCACCCAACCCCTAAGACCTTAAGTCCTCAGAAATGTTTTGTTTTGTTTTATGCAAAACTAGAGCTTGCTTCCACTCTCCACTCCCAGGTCTATCATTCCTCTCCTGCATTATATTAACAGGCAATGTTAGCCTTCCCCTACGTGTTTAGGCTGCTAATGCAGGCCACTTAATGCAACAAAAATGCTCATCTGTGGAGATTTTCCCAAGGCTAGCTGTGATGTTGGCTCCTTTTCTTTCTTTTAAAGCTTTTCAGGGCACGTCCATTCCTCCTGCCCCCCCCCCCCCCCATTCTTCTTTTCTTGAGATGGGGACTGGAAAAGGGATCCAACAAGTTTGAGCCAGTGTGTGAAGCTCCCTCCCCTTTCTACTGCCTGCCAGTCGACCTAGAGGAGGGGTGAATTTTTGGTTTCCCTTGAGAGTCCGAATATGGGAAGGCTAGGCAGGCTAACACATGGTTGCCTTTCTCAACAAAGATATAGCTAAACCAAGATTTAGCTTCATCTTTCCTTCTGTCAAGCCTCTCCTTCCTTCTCTTCTAGTCTGTGAAAGCAATTCAGGATGGCTCTCACAGCCATCTCTGCAGTGTTCCCAGCCAGCCCCAGCTTTCTGAAGAAAATTGCACTGGTTTTCCTTTTCTGTTGATAGGGAAGCTGGTTTGGAGATGCTTTTTGTATTGACTTGCTTGTGTTTGTTGTGTATGTTTGTCTAGTTTTAACAATTTCATGGGAGATGTTTTAGGCTTGGGAACATTTCCCCCACCATGGGGAAGATACTGTGGTAAGATACCTTGGAGGAAGGAATCACCCAAACTAAGTCAATGTCCTTTTCCTCTGTCCTTCTTACTCTTTCAAGTAAGTCTGGCCTAGGAAAATCATAAAGATGACCATTGTGTACCCAGTTATCAAGGACAGGTCATTAGGTATAAAGCAGAGTAAAAATTCACTCAATGTGTAATAAATATTATCCAATGGGTTTTGGTTTAGAAAATGGTGATTGTCTTCATTATTCACAGCTAGAACATCTTGCTTCTTAAAAGAGGGTGACACATACAAATGAGGACTGTTTCTACCTCTGGCTCTATCATTCCTAGATCTATCTTTTCTAGTTCTTTCTTCATCTGAAAAGTGATCGACAATCATTAAAATATAAAACATCAAATATCTTCTGTTGTACAAATACCTCTCCTCCCCCCCCAAAATACCCCAAATGATACAAAAACCCCTACAAATATTCAGAATTTTTTTTTTTGAAAGCAGGAAATAAAATCTCATTCAAACAGCAGCAGCGACATCTAGTGATCATAATGCTCAATAGTAATGGTGAAAGTATGGGATAGTTTACTGAGCAGTGGGTTTTCAGGGTAGAGAGATATGGTAATTTTTCTAATAAAACTTAGATTGCCTTTCAAAGAGTACTGCTTTGATATCAAAGAGTGTTTCTCTAAGTTTAGAGTATTAAGATCCATAAAGAAAATTATGCTTAATTCTCTCAAGTCTGCATACAGAGCAATTAGCTTTAAAGAACATTATTTCAATATTTTAAATTCTGCGTCAAAAAACTAGTTCCAAAAATGTTATATTGTGTAGAACTTTATATATCAATTTTACCATCAACAAAGGTATTTCTATACAAATACTTAACAAAATTGAAAAAGGTAGAAAATTTCTGGTATTTCTTTTTTATCTGGACCAACCATATAGTTGATTAGAGATTGCTATATAGTCAGTATCAGGAAATACACTAAAAATAACACTGTCTTAATAATTACATCTCTACTCTGTCTATATTACCTGCGCTCTAAATATTTCAAGATTCAAATAAATTAAATTCCTGTATTAGAATGGATTCTATAATTCTGCTTTCTTCTTTTGATTAAATGAATAGTCTGGGCACAATGGCAGTTTACTGAGTTCAAGAATTTTCAGATAACAAATTTAGTACCTGCTTGGCATTTAAAACTTTAGGCCAAGATAGTAAACAAATTCATCTTATTCCCTGTGACTTTGTAAACTGGCCATGTGTGTGGGTGAGTTTGTGCATGCACTTGCTGAAGTCTAAGTATGTTTAAATTCCTATTAGCAGAGCAAACGACGACTATCATCATATATGGATCTACATTTTGTGCTTTTAAAGATACAAATTTTGTTTATTCCATTTTATTTTCACCAAAACTTCTTTTGCTTTAAATATGGAATTTTTCCACTTATTGGCATGCCAACCAGCTAGTTCTAGAGTAAGATAACTGAATTAATTGTTAAAATTTGGAAGACTTTGAGCTGGTCACATCAGTTTTCTGACTTTAGTTTCCATTAAACAATAAAAAAACTTCAATCTCTCTACTATCTGGTAGAGACCAAAAGATCTGTGATCAATAAGACATCCACCTTCATTTGAGAAGGCCCTCTTCTGGTGCCTGTGCCTCTCTTCAGTGTCAGTTCTGAGTTTTCCAGTGAGACATTTCATCAGAAATAAGAATTGATAGACCCTCCTGTTTCTCAATGTCCCACCCATCTCCCCCTTTTTATGTTTTAAAAAATAGCCCAAATCTTAGACTCTGCAGTCAATATTTACTAACTCATTGGCATGTGCTCAGCTCTTCCTTGCTGTCCATCAGAACAATCACAATGTGCGAGTAGGATTAAACTGAACACAAAGCTGGAGCAGCTGTGTTTCAGTTTCCCAAATATGTTCCTGTATTCTCATGGTGATGATTAATTATTATTATTAATATTTTTAGGAACCAGAGCCAAAGTATTCTAGCTGCAGCCAACCCACATTTCCACCCTGCCTCTGTGGCCCTGAGAACAAGTTCTTTCAGGAGGTGACAATAAAATGCCTTTGAATTCTATCTGACTAGGAACATCATTACACACATATAGGGAGAAGATTTCTCACAGATTGTTTACATCACTCCATGATGTAAATATGCTTAGCACTTAAAAAAGTCTCCAGAGAGGGTGAAGATATATACTGACCTGGATTTACAGAAGGAACAGTGATCATTATGAGGAAAATTCTGAATCTGTCACAGATTTCTTCCTCATGTGTCTTACTGTTGTTTCCTAGATATATTTTTATCCTCCTTATTACTTGAATTGGTAATTAAAGTACAGGTTGAGTATCTCTCATCCAAAATTTTTAGGGTTAGAAGTCTTTCAGGTTTCAAATCCCCCCCACCATTTTATAATATTTACATGGATATTACCAGTTGAGCATTTCTAATCTAAAAACCTGAAAGTTGAAATGCTCCCAAATCCAAAAAAAATTGAGTGGCATATCAGTGCTCAATATTTTCAGATTTAGGAGCTTTTTGGATTTTGGATTTTTGAACTAGAGATTTTTAACCTGTATAAAATCAACAAGGCATGTCTTCCTCCATAGATTTCTTATATTACCCTATAAAGACAGTTACTTTATTTTAGAAGCCAGGAAACTGACTCAAGGAGTCTAAATATCTCACCTAAGGTTATACCATTAGGAAGACACAGCAAAGGAGTATGAAACCTGGCTTCAGATGGCTGCAAATTGCATTTGGTCATCCTTAGGTTTGGAGCTTTGCATTAGGTACCGAGGTTACTGACTGATGCTGCTGTTAGGCCTCACCAGGATTTCTCTGCACATATTTGAAAAATCTCAGTTTTTATTGAATTCTTGGGACTCCTTATAACATGATAGAGTTTATGCCTGCTACTCTTCTTTTAGTATGATTTTCTCCCCATAATGCCAATAATTTTAAATTACATCCACAGCAGGAATAATCTTTGCAAAAAGAAAGTACAAAACATCTTTCATTAGTGATTTTTGAATCCCCAATTTGGGAGTTGGAAGTAATCAAAGACGTCCTCAGATTTAGCAGCATTGGAGAGAGATGGCTTTCTGATTCAATGCCTCGTGGGAACTGTGCTGAGTCAAGCCTGGATGATTCTGCAGTCCTGGTATTGCTTCCTGCCTATCTCCCTGTCTTCTAGGCTTTCTGCATTTGTGTGTTTGGCTATTCTGTTACTGCAGTCCTGCCTGTGGACAAGTTTTCCAAATGGGCTGCATCTTCAGAAGCATGCTGTGGATCTGGCTAAGCATCTCCTCTCAGCTGGGAGAGGTGAAGTCTTATAGGATTCTGTATTGTTCCAAGTAGCTCTCTGCTGCCCTCAACTGGTGGTCAACACCAGAGCTAGCTAGCTTTCTGCATTTGAGCTAATCCTAACTGCAAATGGGATGTGGGAGCATAATTAACTACACTGCTTATGACTTTTATATCACAGAAAAAATATAGTACCCAGGCCTCTTAGTGTTTCCTTATACCCTCCTTTATCATTCCCTACATATTTTCTCCTGGGCCACTAAGGAAGATATCCAACTGTGCCTATTTTTGAGTATTTCTGCCTGAATACTAAGTTCTATTTAATTATCAACTCAAGTTACATTTAAGCTGACATAATGCCTTGAAGAAATTTCTCAAATTGCTGTACTTAGGCACTACTAAACATTTAATATTTATTGTTATAAGGAAAATTATATAAGATCTGCAAATGATGTGCAAGCTTTCTCACTTATTCAACAAATATGTATTGGGTACATGCTGTATTACAGACACTATTCTTTGTGCTACAAATATAGTATTGAATAAAGAATACAACGACAAAGGAAAAAACCACACTTCCACGTTTACTGAGTTTGCTCTCTATTGGGGAAGGCAGACATTAAGCAAATTAATAAGCAAAATGTCCCTTAAGGAAATGTGGCTTTCCATATGTATTTCTTAACTATAAATATGCTGTAGTGGTTCCATGTATTAAGGTTAAGAGAGACACACCCAGAAGTTAGATAAGGAGTTTGTGTGCTACAAATATTCAACACGTTGTTAACTCATTCATTTATAAATTTATTGTGACTATGTTATAGACACGTAAAAGTGACTGATGCAGATCATTGGGTCCTCTGGCCTTGGGAAAAAAGTCTTCTTTTTTTCTTTGTTTTACAATACAAGGGATTGACCCCAGGGAGGCTCAACCTCTGAGCTACATTCCCAGACATTTTAAAAATTGGTATTCTGAGACAGGGCCCAGCTAAGTTGCTGAGGCTGGCTTGGAACTGTGATTCTCCTGTACAGCCTCCTGAGTCTTTGGAAATATGGGTGAACAGGGCTGCCCCTAGCTCAATTATAATCTTTTGTTGAAATGCCTGGTGGAATGTAATTTTTGTTTTTATTAATTTATTTTTTTGTTTTAAAATTTTTGTTCTTTATTAATTTAATTAATTAATTTTTATTTGTTCTTTTTAGTTATACATGGCAGTAGAATGTATTTTGCCATCATACATACATGGGGTATAACTTCCCATTCTTGTGGTGGTACATCATGTGGAGTTACGCTGGTTGTGTATTTATATGTGAACATAGAAAAGTTATATCTGATTCATTCTTCTGTCTTTCCCATTCCCACTCCCCCTCTTTCCCCCCATTCCCCCATGTCCAATCCGATGCACATCTACTCACTATCTCCCCACCCCTCATTGTGAGTCACTATCGACATATCAGAGAGAACATTCAGCCTTGGGGTTTTGGGGATTGGCTTATTTCACTTAGCATAATAGGCTCTAGTTCTGTCCATTTACTGGCAGATGCCATAATTTTATTTTTATTTATGGCGAACTAATATCCATTGTGTATATTTACCACATTTTCTTTATCCATCTATTGAAGGACACCTAGTTTGGTTCCATATAGCTTAGCTATTGTGAATTGAACTGCTATGAACATTGATGCAGCTGCATCACTATAGTATGCTGATTTTAGAGTTTTGGAGTATATGCTGAGGAGTTCGATAGCTGGGTCAAATGGTGGTTCCATTAGAAGTTTTTGTAGGAATCTCCATACTGCTTTCCAGAGTGGTTGTACCAATTTGCAGTCCCATCAGCAATATATGAGTGTACCTTTTCCCCCACATCCTCACTAACATTTATTTACTTGTATTCTTGATAATTGCCATTCTGACTGGAGTGAGATATATCTCAGTGTAGTTTTAATTTGCATTTCTCTAAATGCTAGTGATGTTGAATATTTTTTCATATATTTGTTGGCTATTCATATTTCTTCTTTTGTAAAGTGTCTCTTCAGTTTCTTTGCCTGTTTATTGATTAGGATATTTGTTTTTGTGGTGTTAAGTTTTTTGAGATCTTTATATATCCTGGAGATTAATGCTCCATCTGAGGTACAGGTGGCAAAGATTTGAAACAATTTTAAATGGAATGTCACTTTCTTACCTTCTGTAATAGCTGTCATAGGAGATTCCCTACTGCCACTGGTGATGCTCTTTGCTCTTTTCCCCTATTCTCTATGCTTTTCTGTTGTTTTCCTGTGTCTTTTGCTTTTACCACACAGAAGTGCTGATAGATATCGCTGATTGAATGGAATATATTTTATCCCTTTCTTATGATGCAGAAGTATTGATCATAACTTTGCAGATATAATGGTCTATTCTTCTCTAGCAGTCTGTTTGAAATAGGTGTTTGTCCAGGTAAAATGTAATTAATTTAAACAACAACAACAACAACAACAAAATAACAAAGTGTCAATGGTATTAGTTATGAATACAAGGTCTTAAGAAGCCCATTTATCTTCATGTACAGCTGAATATGAGTTATGTATATTTTTATTAACAAAATATACCATATATATATGGCAACTGAATATGAGTTATGTATATTTTTATTAACAAATTATTTAAAGTGTCTTTCATTTTTGTTTATTTTTTTATTTTCACTATAAAAGACTTGCTTTAAAATTTTTCAGTAAATTATAAAAATAAAATAAATATAAGTTGAAACAAAACTCAGCCAGGCACTGTGGTGCATGCCTATAATCCCAGAAGTTCTGGAGGCTGAGGCAGGAGGATCATAAGTTCAAAGGGATCCTCAGCAACTTAGCAAAGCCCAAAGTAAGTTAGCCAGACCCTGTCTCAAAATAAAAAATAAAAAGGTATGGGGATGTGGCTTAGTGGTTAAGTGCCCCTGGATTGCAAAAAAAAAAAAAAAAAAAAAAAAAGAGCAACAAAAAAATCCCAGTGATAACTTCATTTAAAATTTTGCATATCTTTAAAAAAAACAACAAGCCTGTTCCTATGTATAAATGCATATACCCTATATAGCATATTTTAAACAATTTGAATCATCCTGTGGGTTTACTTTTTGCTGCCTTTTTTCATTTAGTGTCATATTATGAGTTTTTTCCAAAAAAAAAACATTTTGATTTTTGAAAATAACTCTGAATAAAGAATACAAGAAAAACAAAAACGAAAAACATTCTACCTTTATTGAGCTTGTTCCTGCTTGGGGAAAGTAGACACAGAGACATAGATAGTTATCTTTACAAATATCTGTATTAACTTGTGCATGAGCAACAAATAACTTAACCATTGTCTACAAACCTTGCTTCACATTTTAGTTATTTCTAGTTTTTCATTATTGATGACTTGAGATATGCATCTTTTGCTCATAAATCTTCCTCTTCACCTGTGATTATTTCACTGTTATTTTTATTGATGGTACTGGGGATTGATCCCAGGTGAGCTCTACCACTGAGCTGAGCTGTCTTCTCTCCAGTTCTTCAAAATTTTTTTTTTTTTTTGAGAGACAGCCCTAAGTTGCTTAGGTGCTTAGGGTCTTCCTATTGCCCAGGTTGGCCTGAAAATTGTAACTCTCCTGCTTCAGCCTCCTGAGTGGCTGAGATCATAGGCATGTTTTCCCTCATCCAGACATAACAGATTTTTTTTAAAATTTATTTTTTAGTTTTAGGTGGTCACAATATCTTTATTTTTATTTTTACATGGTGCTGAGAATCAAACCCAGTGCCTCACGAATGCCAGGGGAGCACGCTACCACTTGAGCCACATCCCCAGCCCCAAAACAGATTTTTTTAAAGATCACACTTTTTCCATTACAAATATTAATTTTTTCAAAGGAAATTGACACATGCTGGTATATCATGTTCCAGTAATATTGTTCTTACTCAAACTTGCCTTGGCAAATCAATGAAAGTGCCTATCCTAATGAACACTCACCAAACATTAACTATTCTTTTGCCAATTTAAGATGAAAGAGATAATGCCTAAAACTATCTTAAATGAACTTTCTTTTATCAACAATATTATTCGTTAATATTTAAATTCTGTTGTATTGGTTGTCATTTTCCCAGCAAAATATTCTGCTTTTCTTCTTAGTTTTTAATTATTTTCCTAGTAGGAATATTAACCCTTTGTCATCTGGCTTAAATATTTTTTACAGCTTTTTATTGGTCTTCTCCATCTATTATATTTTGGTTATGGACAAACATAAATTTTATCTCTGTTCAAATGTTGAAAACATAATGAGGTTACAACCTTTAAATTTCAAACACAATGGATAAAAGGCCTCAGCTCTGGAGTTATGCTGCCTGCTTTTGAATCTGATTCTATCCCCTCTGGTTGTATGACCTTGAGTTAATTATTAAACTTCTGTATATCAGTTTCACTAGGTGTAAAATGAGGATAATAGTGCTAACTACCTTATAATGTTTTTATGAGGATAAAGTGAATTAGATGATGAGAAGACATTTAGATGTATATCAGACAAATGATAAGCCTGCAATAAATATTTATCAGTCTTATTATTGTTTATAGCATCAAATTCATGAATTTTTAAGTTTTAGTTTACTTTTCCTAGTAATACTTCACATATCTAGAGATAAATTAGGTATTAACTTATTTTATTAATTTTATTAACTAAATTACAAATTTAGTTGATTTTTGAAGACATTATTATACATTAAACAAATGATCAATTTGATTGTTCTGGGGGAGATATTATGATTATTATGTCTTTTATTTATATATCTGATAATAATTTTATTAATCGATTAAACAAATATTTCTTAAATGTCTACTACATGCCAGTTAAAATAGCAAACAAAAAAGATGAAAATTTTTGTGCTTCTGGAGTTTCCATTTCATTTGGGGAGATACAAAACAAAATAAAGTAGTGTCGTAAAAATATAAAGGAGGGGCTGGGGATGGAACACAGTGGAAGAGCACTTGCCTAGCATGAGTAAGGTCCTGGGCTCAATCCCCAATACCACAAAGGAAAAAAATATATTTATATGTATATATTTTATATTTATTACAGGGGATTGTCTTCAAAAAGGAAAGTTTGCAATTTCAAATAGGTTAGCCAGGAAAGACCATAGAATATATTAGTTTTCCAATGTTGTTTAACAAATTATCACAAACTCAGTGCTTTAGAATACCATAAATCTGTTATTTTATAGCTTTTGTGAATTAAGTCAAGTGTGCAGGCATAGCCTACCTGGGTCCACTGTTCAAGATCTTACGAAGTTAAAATCAAGGTCTTGATTGTGCTCTGATTCTCATGTGAAGCTCAAAGTTCTCAGCATGGTCATTCAGGTTACTGGAATAAATTCTCTTCCTTGTGATTATAGTTCTAAGGTCCCTGCTTTCTTATTAGCTCCTCTTGATTGTGGTTACCCTCAGTTCCTATGTGGCACCTGCATTTCCTTTGCATGCTACTGCCTTTGGTGATTCACAACATGGTAGTTTGTTTTCCTTGAGGCCAACTAGATTGACTCTCTGATATTCACCTCCTTTTAAAGGCTTCTCTGAGTAGGACAGGTCCACCTATTATAATCTGAATAATCACCTTTTAGATGAACTGAAAGTCAACTGATTAGTGACTTAATCACAAGCAATCACCCATTATTCTCAAGTCCACCCACACTGAAGAGAAAGGAATTACACTGTGTGCATACTTCTGGGGAGAGGAATCTTAGTGGCTCCTTTGTAATTCTGCTTATCACAGAGAAATTGGCATTTGAACCAGATAGCTGAGAAAGTTGAGCCACGTGAGTACTGAGGGGAAGGGCATTCCAGGCAGAAGAAGCAGTCTTTCTTGCAAGAGCAATGAGACTGAAGAGTTCTGGAATGCTTAACCAAGAGCAAGATTGGTGGTAGTGTTGGTGGGGTATTATGTAACTGAGCAGAAACACTGAGGGGATTAGACATAATGGAATGCAGTCAATTTTAGGCTCTCTTTTAGGTCCATATAAGGAACCTAAAGCAGGCTCATTTAGGTCCTTATAAGGAGAACTGTTTTTATGATGAGTCAGATTGGCAATTGCATGGGCCCATTGTAGGAAATCTGGAGCTGTTGAATAATACAAGCTAACACTTACAAACATTTCTTCCTACTAACCTGCTGAAAAGAAATTGCTGAAGAACAGAGTAGGGCAGTAATAGACAAGTTAAAAGGCTATTGTAACAATTTAGATGCAAAATTATGGGGGTCTTGAACTTAGCCATGAATAATGAAGGTGATTAGGAAGAGATACCATTCTGTGGTTTATTGAAAGTAAATTCTATAGGTTTGCCTGATGGGATAAATATGACATGTGAAAGAAACAGAAGAACCAACGTTGATGAGAACACTTTTGGCCTGAAAAATGGGAAAAATAGTTCCAATTTACTGAGATGAGAGAGACATAGGGTGACCAGGTCTGGATATGACATCAACATACTGGTTTTGGCTATGTTAAGATGTCTAGCTGGGCTGGGCATTAAAGTGCTAAACAACTCAGTGAGACTCTGTCTCTGAATAAGATACAAAATAGGCCTAGGAATGTGGCTCAGTGGTTGAGTGCCCCTGAGTTCAATCTCTGGCAACTCCCCACCCCTGCAAAAAAAAATGGGTTCTCAAAAAAGAATGATAATGGATTAATATAAATTTATTACCAATATTGAATATTCAGAAAATAGATCAATGCCTTTGAGTCTATAGAGAAAACTTTGACTCTAGAATGATCTTCAGTCCAATCTCCCCCTCCCCTCACACACACACACACACACACACACACACACACACACACAGTAATTTGTCAATATGTTTAGCACATATTTTTAAAAAGTTATTTTATCTATGTTTGCTAGAAAAATTGAAAGAAGATTTAAAAAAAAAAAAAAGAAAAAAAGGAAGAGGGGAGATGGGATTCAGAATGAGAGGATCCCTCCCAGGAAAACAATGCAGGAAATTCCCAGAAGGAGGCTGTGTAGAAATTCCAGAGTAACTGAGAGTGGGAGGATGAATGGTGCCAGGAGGAGGGCAATTGAGAAAAGGCCTCAGTCTGACAATTTTGGGGAAAACATGATAAAGCTATATTTACCTCTCTAAAACATGAGAGAAAAGTTGATTACTAAGGCAAAGCAAAATCAAAGAAAAAAGTTGTGTTAAAGGGCATGGTATGATGTGGAGAAAATAAATCTTTAAGCAATTGATAAGAAATTCATTCCATTTTAGCACAGTACCTGACCCAGCATAATCAAATCAGTGTAAATTTTTTATGAGTCAGTTTATAGAAAAAGAATAAAAATTTTGATTGTTGTTCTATATCAAATTATAAATGATAATAATATCAAGCAGTAAGTTAGCTGAAACTGTTAGAAAGTGTTGGAGGAAAAAAGGTAGAAGAAAGAATATGGATGACAAAATCATACAATAGTCTATCTATCAGATATTTGTTATCACAGAAGTAATCTGTAGAAGTAATAAAATGATAAATAACTAAAATGATCAAAGGTAAAAGAATGATACAATTGAATCTTAAGATAGATTCATCAAAATAAATGGAAATAAAAATGTTTAAAACAACTTTTGCTTATAGGAAGCCAAACACCTGTTGAAGAGAAGTAATTTTGTTAGTTTTTAATCTCAAGCTCTTCTAAATTATTTGATTGTTATATTTCCATATATTACTTTGATAAATACTTAAAGTAATTTTTAAAGTCAAAGCATCAGTGAAATCTCTTTCAGAAAGATTTTTCTAAACCTGAAGACCTAGCAGCTTTCTTCTGTGGTTCCATAGTGCCCAGTTTATACATTTCAAGTGGCATTGATTCTGTGGTACACAAATTACTCTGTTCATCTCTTCCACCAAACTCTGAGTTCCACTGTAGTAGTGCCTAAATTTTATTCATCAACTTACTCTCTTCACCTGGTAGAGCATCTGGTACAAAGTAGGTAAGGACTATATATTCTTCTGGCTTTTTTTCTCTCCTCCTCCTCCTCCTCCTCCTCCTCCTCCTCCTCCTCCCCCTCCTCCTCCTCCTCCTCCTCCTCCTCCTCCTCCTCCTCCTTTACTAGAGATTGAACCCAGGTGCATATAACCACTGGGCCATAAACCCAACACTTTTTATGTTTTATTTTGAGGCAGGTCTCACTAAGGTGCTTAGGGCCTCACTAAGTTGCCGAGGCTGGCTTTAAACTTTCAATTCTCCTGTCTGATCCTCCTGAGCTGCTGGGATTTCATGCATGTGCCATTATGCCTGTCTATATATTCATTTAATGAGCAAATAATCAACCATATGAAGCAATCTATACTAGATTTAGTGTCTATTCATCTATGTAAGTTAATATAGATACTTCCGTTTTTATAGTTTATTTTAGCTTTTTAGTAAGAGTGGAATAAGATAAAGATAATATAAAACTGTGTTGTTTTGAAATCACCAGAAATTTATAAGACACTCTAAGGATATCTGAACTGTAACATAATATTAAAAATCCTTCATAACTAGAACTTAAATATAAATCAAAAGTTGCTTCAAAGTCTATCTGGTTTTAAATCAACTTTACTGTGTTCAAAAATGTTAATATTCCTCACTAACTTACAACGTGCCACTATTGGTCTGAATTTGGTATTATTTCATAGAAATGTTGCAATTACAATTTAGTCCACATTGGTCAGTAAAAGTTAAAGGGAAAAATTAATTAATGAAAATAGTAAAGGGATAAAAAATTAATATGATGACACATACAAAATGCCTAAAACATAGAAAGGCAGTTTAGTTTTGAGTGATTCATGTTGATCTGCAAAAGAACAGAAGGAGATATCTGTGAATAAAGCTGAATTTCAACACACTAAACTGTATGTCAACATTAAAAAAATTACTAAAAATGACATCCACAAGTGAGTCTCATTATATATTTGAAACTTCTGACTAATAGACCTGACAGTGACTAATGACATTACAAATAAGCTGTGAAGCAAATGTATAACAGCTGCATCAGAACTGGGCCTTTCAAGTTGATGTGTGGATTTATACCAAAACCTAATAAAAAGCCTTTGTGAATCGTTTTCATTAAAATGCATGAAATGTTCGAGACTCCATTTCAAATAGATAAAAGTTTTTAAGTTGAGAAAATTTTTTTGGTAAATTTTATTTTGTACGTAACAGTACAGGATTCAAACAACTCAACATAGTTGAAGAATATATGAAGATAAAAAAAATCAATCAAGGTAAGGAGTCAGTGACAATGTTCTCATCTTTTTGGAGGGTTTCTATATTTTCACAGTGCAAACATAAACCAAATTCAGAAATAAAATAGGATCTTCCATTTGCTATTTATAAATCGTCATCACTTACATTTCCCTTGCTGTAGAGAGTAAATTTCCAGCTTAGATCTGACAGGTATTTTCAATTGTGTTTTTTTTTTGTTGTTGTTGTTGTTGTTTGTTTGTTTAGATAGTTTCTTGATATGTTTTCGAAGCTGGCCTGAAACTCCTGGGCTTAAGTGATTCTTCTGCCTTAGCCTCTTGAATAGCTGGGACTTTGTGCTTGTGCCACCATGCTCAGCTTGAACTGCATTTTAGATGGAAAGAATATGAGAGAAGTTAGAATGACAAACTTAACATCAGACAATTTTTTTAAAAAAAATAGAGTCTAGGATTTGGGTCTTCTGATGTTCAAAGGCTTTCCTCCAAATGCTGGGACCTAGTAGGTCTTTTAAGTATGAAAATAAGCATATCTTGTCAGGTCTAAATTAGTAGTCATTTTATGAAATACTTTAAATTTGTGATGGACCTTATCAAAACCAGGTAATTTTTAAATGCTTTTCCATTCTGTTACCAGGAGATGACTCATCACAAGTAAATAGGAGAAATGACAGGAGCCAACCATGAAATCTATAGCCACAACACTTTACAATTGCATGGTAAAGCAGAAGTGATAGTGTATTCTAATAGTTTACATAAGATGTTTAATAAATAAATAATTTTATAAGCTACATGTGGAAGTTTGTCTATGATGTTTGACATGATGAGTCTGAACAATTTGAGGAAGCACAAATCATGTGAGTTGCTTTAAAACCTAACAAGCCTATGTATCTTTTGGTTGTATTTATTTCACTTAGAGTTAGATCTCTTCAAAAGAGTTTACAGGAGACATTTTGCATGAGGTATTTGAAATTTAGGAACATTTTGATTCTTCATGAAGTGCAGGAAATAGATAGGCTCCCATTTAAAAAAAAAAAAAAAAAAAAAAAAAAAGGAGCTCCACCTTCAGAAACTCTTAGAAAATGGAAGTGAGCAGATGCTTCTTTTGGTGGTTGGGAGAAGGAGCCACATGTCAAAGTGGTATATGTACCACTTATATGTATATGTACTTATATGTATATGTACCTGAATATGTACCCATTAGCCAAAACAAAAACAAAAGTCCCCAACAAAACCCCCAATCCCTCTATCACCAGCCCAGTAACACAAAACTCAAAGGGATTTAGAACTCCAGTGCAGTAGAGAAAGCTTAGGAAAAGGCTTAAGGTCTGAGGATGTTAATTAAGAACAAAACAGGCCTCAAAACTCAATACCTAGGCAATTCCTACAAGAGGGCATCTCCCCTTAGAGAAGGCGCAGGCCGGGCACGGGGAAGGGGAAATTCAGTCGCTCTTTTCTGGAGGGTGCGCAAAACTTTCCAATTCCTGGTGCCTTATTTCTGGGTTTTAAGAACCAACCACAAAGGCCCAATTCCTGACAGAGACCGACAGCACATCATGGGAAGGAGATTCTGTCTCCTGTGGGCTCTGAGAGTCAGAACATCACACCAGTGGGTTTCCTCCGATTGCAATCTTGCCTCTGGGGGCAACTACACCACTTGCCCTCATCCTCACCACGGAATCTAAGTCCCTTCAGCCAATGGAGCCAAGGTCAGGGGATCCTAAGTGAGTGTGTTCCAGGGACATCAGGCCCTGTGGCCTAAAGGGCTCCAGGGGCAAACTTAATTTCCCTTCCCCCAAAGCTTGGAGGTGGGAAAGCTAAGGCTACACATTCTGCAAAGTGCTGGTACTTACGCTCATCACACAGAGGCTGATGACTGATTCATATGAGTTGGTGACATCCCATCATCAAATGGTATCATAGTTTAGAATGTTCATTATGGCTGAGGACCTGGTTAGAAGTATAAAAGCCTTTTTGTCCCCCACTATTACCTATTTTTCCTCATTTAAAGGATTTTCTTTTTTCTTTTCTTTCTTCTTCTTCTTTTTTTTAGTGTGTTGTACAATACAATATTTTTTCACTAATTTATTCCTTCAGTAGATATGGTTTGGTCAATGTACAATGGTTGCATTTCAAAAAATTAAATCATGAAAAAAAGTATGCAGTCATTACTTAGGAGGCTGAGGCAGAAAGATTGCAAAGTCAAGGCCAGCCTGGGCAATTTAGTGAGACTCTGTCTCAAAAAGAGATATAGCCCAGTGGTATAATGTCTCTGGGTTCAATCTCCAGTCTCCCCCGCCCCCAACCTCCAAAAGAAAGAGAAAGAAAGAGAGAGAGAGAGAGAGAGAGAGAGAGAGAGAGAGAGAGAGAGAAAGAGAATAGAGTCATGAGTCATCACTCATTGACAGTGGTACATTCTGACAAATGCATCATTAAGTGATTTCATCATTGTGTGAATATCACGGAGTATACTTACACAAGCCCAGATGGTATAGTCAACTAAACATCTAGGTATATGGTATAACCTATTGCTTCTAGGCTATAAAACTATATAGCATGTTACTATACTGAATGCTGTAGGCAACTGTAACACAATGGTATATATTGTGTATCTAAACATATCTAAACATAGAGAAGATACGATAAAAGTATAACCTAGGGGTTTCTCAGTGCACAGAGAATCCAGAAACCATACACATGTTCTGAACAAAAGGGGAAGAATAAAGCAAAATGTGTAGATGATGTGGTAATTAATATCCCACTCCTAGAAAACTAGAGTATGACACCTTTCTCCACCATTCCCCAACTGTGTAATACTGCTCAGGTTATTTGCTTATATAGCCTCAGTTTTCTCATCTGTAGTCAGGGGTGAGTGATGATAAAAGGAATAATAAAAGCCTTTACTTCATGGATGCTGTAAGTATGATGAAATGATTAACAGCTGGTGGAGGGTATCTCAGTGGTAGAGAGTTTCCTTAGCATGTGTGTTCAGTTCTTAGCATCACACACACAGATAAAGAATTAATAAAAATAATTACCATAGACTTAATGCAAGGCATCTGTTAATCTAGAAAGAAATCACTGAGTAGTGGCTTAAAGAGATACAGGACATAAGACACAGAAGACCCAGGAAAAGGACAAATTACTGACTTAGCTATCCATCCCTAAGTACAAATAATAGCCATCTGATATTTGTTAAAATACGGATCTGGGAACTATACTGCCTGATTCACAGATTTATAAGAGAAACTGGGGCAGCTTACTATATCTGTGCCTCAGTTTTCTCATCTGTAAAAAGAGAACTAGAAAGTAACGATAGCCCTGTGGAGTCGCTATCATGTGGATTGCTCTTCAAGCTCTTAGTAGATGACTGACATTTATTGTTTTATAGTTGTCTTTACATCAACAAATAAGTATCAGTGCCTAGAGAAGAGAAACTGGCCATCAAAAGTAATGAATATTGTGTAAGTCAGTATTTTGTCACTGTGATCAACATATCTGACATGACAACTTAAAGGATAAAAGATTTACTTTGGCTCAGTTTCAGAGGTTTTAGTCCAAGGTCCACTGGCTCCCTTGTTTAGTGACTCAGGTGAGACAGATCACCATGACAGAAAGGGTGTGGCAGGGAAAAGTTGCTTGGCTCATGAAAACCATGAAGCTGAAAGAGAAAGAGGAAAATAGGGTCCAGGGATAAGATCTAGTCCCAAGGGCATGCTTCCAAAGACTCACTCCATTCAGCCAGGTCCCACTCTCAGACTCCACCACCTTTCAGTAGTCAAGTCAGCTATCAATGGATAATCCACTGTAAGGTCAGAGCCTTCATGATCCAATAACTTCCCCAGAGCCCACCTCTGAGCCCTATTTTCTTGGAGACCAAACCCTCAATCTATGAGCCACTGGGGGACAATATAGATTCAACACATAATAAATATGTTCTTAATTGTTGTTCTCATGCAGTTTACTTCATGGATTTATTTTTGAAGATTAGACACAATGTGATTTATTTATTCTTTACGACCTTTCCATTATTCTTGATAAGATGGAAAAACCAGGACTATAGTCATTTATCCAGAATACACCAGAATATTTTGCTAACATATTACTTAAGATACTGTTTTTACTTTATTTTTAATCACTATATTATAGTATAGTTTAAGGAGATTGAATAGGGCCTTTCCATTCAAATATGTCCTTTCCTGGGCCTTCCTTAAGTCTCCTAATTGCCTTACAAAATCAAAAGCCCCTCTTGTTGCTAAATTGCAGTCCATTAACCAGTTGTAGATGGCAAATAACTTAGAGTTCTAGCCAATATGTTTTTAAATAGAGGACATTGTCAGAGTCCATCATGGGGTGTAAGGGTACAACTGTAAAATTTTTGTTTCAGTTGTATAAGTTGTGTGTGGTTATATGTATTTGTGACCTGGCTTATGATAAAAACCCCATATTTCTTACTATGAGATGAGGAAAGTTCATTCTGAAGGCTACCACTCTAATATAAATAATAACATCAAGAACTCAACCCCAGTTGGAATTATTTTACCATCATGGTTAATGGATTACTTGGTAGGACTTATTACATCACATGCAGTTTTCAAAAAAGGAAGTTTGCAGCTGGGTGTTGTGGCACACATCTATAATCCCAGTATCTTAGTAGGCTGAGGCAGGCGGATCACAAGTTCAAAGCCAGCCTCAGTAACTTAGTCAGGTCCTGAGCAACTTAGCAAGACACTGTCTCAAACAAAACAAAACAAAAGTCTGAGAAAATTACTGTGCATGGATGCTTGCTGTGAACTTGGGAAGGAAACTGCAATGGGGAAATAGAACAACCACAAGTCCTCATGAGCTGCTGAGAGCACTGGAGCTGGGGAAGCTGAAAGCAGTCATGGAGACTTAACAACACATTTCAATTTTGTACATTCTAAAGCTTTGTACAAGAATACTCTCTGTACGCCTACTTTTGAATATCTAGGCATAAAACAAAGATGTTACATCTAGATAGAAAAGCAAAGATTTTAATGTCCTGCCCTTTTCTCCTTCATATCCAGAGGGAAAGAACTATAAAAAATGAGTCATGTGGTAGGAATTACGTGCAGTCCACGAGGAATGAGGAATTAGGATGACTCAGTTCCCATATTATCAGGTTCAGCTTTAGGATCAACAGAGTGCCAGTTTTAAAGAAAGGTTTACATTAATTTATTCTAAGAATTGATCAGAGTGCCTGGTTAGGTCCTGCTTTGCATTTTTCTTTCTTCCCTGATATTCTCTTTTGTCCATGACTTAAATTCCATGACTGACCCTTGCAGTCACTCCTTTCTATATCCTTAGTTTCCATACTCCTATCCCCTCACACTCATGTGGTTGAAACACAATCTTGACCTTGGTCAGATATCATTGTCTGACTTGCAGGCTGTGGAACCCCTTCAACTAATATAGCTGAAGAAAACCTTCCTGTGTATTGTGCTTTCATTAAGTTCCTGCATGTGAGCCGTAGATAGGCTCACTGCACTGCCTGGAAATTGGAACGCCTTGACTTGTCCATTTACTCTGCACCTCTCTTCGATGGCTGCAGTGTACCCACTCTTTCCTCCTCACTTTTCCAGCACTTCCATTGTCATGCTCAGTCTCATCTGACCTTGCCCTCCAGTTCACTGAGAAAATTGGAGCTATCAGAAGAGAATATCTACACACTTCCATACCCATGCATTTTGCTCTCCCCTTCTGTGATAAAAGATGACCAATCTAAGTCCAACTCCTCCCATGTTATACATTCAATTTCATTTTATCTTCCCACTCAAAGACATTTCTCCCTTTTCTTAATAATACCATCAGATTCTCTTCTTTTCTGGGTCATTTGTCTTCATCAGTAATTAAGTACACTTTATCTCCCATAACATCTTCATTGGCTCCACTTCTCCTCTACCTAACACATTTACTTTCATTTCCCTTTCAGCAAAAGTGATCAACAAACTTTCTATACTCACTATTTCAAATTCTTCACACTCATTTTTTTTAATAATCACCCAAGAAGCTTTTGATTTCACTATTCTAATACATCTGTTATCCTCATGATTACCAGTGACCTCCATTCTGCTAAATCCAATTTCCTCTCCTCACATTAGTCTATCAGCAATGCTTGACACAGCTGATAACCAACTTCTTTCTTTGACTTTCAGGCCATCACCAACTTTTCCTTTTCTTCTGACCTCAGGTGTTGCTTCTAAGTCTCCTTGTGAGTTCTTCCTCTTTTCTCCAACTTCTTAATGTTGAAGTCCTGTAAGACTCAGTCCTGGTGCTCTTCTCTACATATCTTGCTTTGTTGATATCATACAACCTTACTGCCTTCCCTTATATTTACACTGATAATACACAAATATCAGTCCAATGCAGAACTCTCAGTCCAGTCCAGAGCTCTCCTTTCAACTCCAAACTCATATATCCAAATGTCCACTGGCCTTTCTCACTTGGATGACAAATTGACACTTTCTTTTTGGTACTGGGGTTTGGACTCAGGGACACTGGAACACTAAGCCACATCCCCAACCCTATTTTGTATTTTATTTAGAGACAGGATCTCAATGAGCTGCTTAGTGCCTCATCATCGCTGAGGCTGGCTTTGAGCTCATGGTCCTCCTGTCTCAGCCTCCCAAGCCACTGGCATTACAGGTGTGCACCACTGTGCCTGGCTAACTAACCGATTTTTAATCTTGCAAGTTTTTATGATGGTCTTAAGGTATGGGCCTTCACTATGAACATCCCCATTTTCCACTTTAAATACTCAAATTTTTAACTGAATAATTTTATGCTATTCATTCTTTGTTAATTTCCTCATCTCCATTTTTTTCACTCTTTTTTGAATTTCTATTATTTAGATGCCAGACCTCTATACTGGTCCCCTTTAACACTCACCTTTTCTCTCAAGTTTCCTGATTCTGTATTTCTGCCTGACAACAGAGAAAGTTCCTTGACTTTATTTTCTAGATCTTTATTTCCAATTTTATTTAGTTTGTTATTTTTTCTGCATCTTTTAGATATTTGTTGAAATCTCTCATTTGCTGACAATTTTTCTTCTACATTAATTTATACATTAATATGAATTAATTATATATATATACATATGTGATATATATATTATATATATATATATAATATATATATTAGTGCTATTATGGCAGAAATAAGTAGTACAGATATATTACTGACACCCAGTGTAAGTTTGGGGGGACTACAAGTAGTAGTAGGTTGTTTATTGTTGAAGTATTAGTCTAGTGAGACACGTTGCCATAGTAACAGCTAAGCATGATGTCGTGGAATACCTGTATAGACATACTACTAAGGGTCTTGGACTTGATCTTCCAGACAGTGAACATCTTAATCATGAAAGTACCATAATATGTTCATTCAAGGAAGCTATATTTAAAGACTGGAGACAGGGAGGACAGATGGAAGGCTGTTGAAAGAGTTCATAGTGGTATTGAGGATCTCATCTGAAATAGAAATATCAGAGAAAAGATAAATAAGAAAAAATAGCATAGAAAAATTATCCAAATTGATTAAAATATCAAGGCAGAAAGTGCTAAGAAACCCAAATAAGATAAATACAAATGTACATCTTGATAAAACTTCCAAAGACAAAAATAAAACCTTAAAAGCAGTCAGGAAAAAAAGAAAAAAAGAGAGAGATATGTTACCTTCACAGGAGAAAATAAAGGCAAACAAGAGTGTTAACTATTTTCTCAAAAATGAACAATGGATTACAGAAAATAATGGACTGATAATCATAAAATATTAATATATGATATGGAACAGATTATAATTGAATTATAGTGTACTTCCACTTTTGTCTAATATTCTATGCAATGAGTAAAAACAGTATTTTCCTTGTATTTTCCAGTTCCACAAAATGATAAGAAATATTTCAGAGTAAAACACTACTGAACTGAATTAAGAAAATTTGAAGATCCTTATGAAAAAGCATAATTTAAATAGTTTTGTAAAATGAATAGCTATGTAGTGTAACAGAATCTTAAATGCCACTGCTTAATATGACTAAATGGTTAAGGCTTATGCTCAATAAAGAGCACATGAGTGATTGCAGATCCATTCAAAAATTCCCTACAGGTCTAATGTTTCAAAGTTTGTAAAATGTCTTTTCCATTACATTTATTATAAGGAAGTTAACTCAAATTAACTGTAGAAATGTTTGAGAAACATACTAAGACCAGTATTATAATAAAAGAACGTGACTAGATTGCTGGGTACAATATAGGGATTATAAAGAGAAAGGTTAAGAGTGGATATTATTAAGGATTGTTAAATAAAAACAGGACTGTGCAATTTTATGTTCTAGGCAGACTACTATAAAATAAAATTGGGAACCACAGACTTTGAGCTTGGTTGCCTACCTAAAAACTCTAGCTCTTCAACTGACCGGCCATATAACCTTGACAAGTTCCTTAATTTACCTGAATTTTTAGTTTGGGCATCTGTTAAACGTTTTAAAGACTGTGGCACAAAGTTGAAAGAGTGTTTCAAATGTTAGTTATTGCTATGATAATAAAAAGTTGGCAAAGCAAGGCAGGTACATTCACAGTAATGGTATATTTCTTGCTGAATTTTTGTATTTGGCTTAAGCAAAGGAAGCTCCTAAGGAACTTTGCATTTTATATAATGAGATAAAAGATGAGAAAAACAAAAGCATTGCTGAATTCCTCCTGTATGCTAAGAGTTGGGTTGGCATACTACATATGTAATTTTCTTCAACCAAAGAGTTTTTAATGTAGGTTTTATTTTTGTTATTTTAGAGATGCAGAAACTGGCTTAGAGATATTAAATTTCCTGCATTATTGTCAATTTTAAAAAGTAATTTAAACTATTAATGACCAAGTGGTATAAATTTCAGAGGAGACAATTGAGGTCCTTATATAAATCATAATTAAATAGATTATTTAATTCTAGTGATTATTTAATTTTCTATGATGACAAAACACGTTTTGATATAATCTGAAGTTTTATATGTAATGAGACTGTAGTAGAACAAAGAAGGCTTCTATCATCCATTGTCATGCTTCCTTACTAGCCAATGTCTAAACTTCTCAATTAGAAATAATTTTTTTCAGCCTAAGACTTTACTTTTCTAAAACTCAAATGTCTCTAGGAATATAGCTCTGTAAAGTTTAAAATCATTTCCTATTTTGATTTGACAGAATTTGTCATTGAATGACTTGAGGTTTGTTTTTCTATGAGTCAGCAGGATGCTTGACATAGCTGTGTGCAGGGCCATTGGTTAGAGAAATGGACACAAAAGTATTTTTCTTTAGAAGATGAATTCAATTTGTGGATTTGTTCCTCATGGGAGGTCACCTTGAGTTTTGGCTGATTTACAAAGGGAAAAAAAAAAAGAGCCAATCAGGCCCACTTTAAAAACTTATCATTTGCAAAAGACATGTAACATTCCCTGAAATTTCAGTTTTTATTTTAAATTAGAAGATTGATATTGTTGATTTAACTAAAAGAAAGCCTTATTGATACAAATATTCATGAGTTAAAATAGCAAGATTTATCATAAATCTCAGCTAAAATTTTTAATAAAGGCAATTAAATTTATTGCTCTTTAGTGATAAGGTATATTGATAAGTTCAGATAATAGGTAAAATAGGGTCTCAATATCATACTTTAGTTGATAAGGGTTTTTTGATCTACTGTTGAAATTCTGAGGCTATTATTGTCAAATATTATTTACTTTCAACCTTTGAACTACTTATCTTTCTATAAAATTTTATCTTTGTTTTTAAATTGCAAAGAATATTGTCAGATGTTGAGGGAAGAGCTTTATCATTAATTGGACAAAAATAGACCCTGCATTATTTGAATGTTTACATTATTTGAATGTTTATGTCCTTGTAGATTTAAAAAATGAAGTTTAAAAATTTGTGTTGGATAACTCATTTTAAGTTGGACATACAATCTTATTATGGCTGTTAATAAATGTACTGGTATAAATTCTTGAACTCTGAGAATTGTATTCAGACCTAATGGGTAACTATATTTTTCTACTCTATAAGGGTATGTTTGGTTAATCTTTTTGTGCTAGTGCTTGACTGATTGTTTACCAATAGCAGACAATCAATAAATAATGAATGTCCAATAATTCTTTAATAGGTTCATATATTAATTTGTAAATAGTTACCGTTTTTTTTTTTTTTTCTGTGCCATATGCTATAGAAGAGTGATAGGAAAGACAAATGGTCTGGTTAGCAGAGGAGAGAAAGTCAGGTGCAAACATCTGTAATATAAGATGAGGCAAGGTAAGTACTCTGACATAAAGTGTGGTAGTAGGAGCAAATGTGACTCCATTTTGTTTTAAGACTTCATCTTATAAAACAACCATGCCAAGTAGAAGAGTCATGACTGGAGCAAGATGTTCTTTTCCTTTTGCTATAGAAACCTTTAAGAACACAGAACTACCTAATGGGGTATTGTTTCTGTAACTAGGGTAACGGGGCTCTGTTTCTGTAACTGGGGTGACTGGGCTAACTGTGATTGGTTAGGCTTCCCTCCGCTTGACTGTATTGTCCTGCTTCTGTAACCTGGCTTGCTTGCATTGGCTAGACCCCCTGAATATCCCTTTTGTGGTTTTCAGGCTTATAAGGAGTGCCCTTGCAATTGTTCGGGGCTGATCAGGGGAACAGCTTTATGTTCTGGTCAGCCGCCACCGGTGTGCTTCAATAAAGGCTTGATTCGATTATACGTGAGTGGTCTGGAAGTCAGTTCATGAAACCCTGGGATGAAGCTTTAACTATAACAAAAGGTGAACTGTACAACAGAGGCTCAGAAAGTAGAGAGATTGCACACAATTTGGAGATTAAGGAATGCCCTCTCTATGACATGGCATGTGAGGTTGTGTGGTAGATTGTGAGGACAGTCATGGCAAAGAGCACATTCCCATGTTGAAGATAAGTGCAAATTCAGAGTATTTTCCACCTCTATATCTCTCCACTGTGCTGTAGAACAGTCACTTAGTACCTTTTTCTGTTCTAGTATTTGTTATCCAAGGGGGGTTATCCTTTCTCCTCCCACCCTTCCCAGCCCCTAGTATCACTATTATTCAGATTGACTTTTTTTAAAAAAAATAAAACATCCGCATATGAAAGAAAATATGTGGTATTTGTCATTCTTGTACATAATAGTTAAAAATTATGATCTTTCAAATTAACAAAATTTTATAGATCTAGTAATCATGTTAGATATACTGATATACAATCAAAATAACTACTCACATATGACACACAAGTAAGTACTTCTAAAACTACTGTTAAAGGTGCCAGTACCGGAATCATCTATTTTTTCTTTTGTACAGGGGATTGAACCCAGGGGTGCTCTACCACTGAGCTAAATCCCTAGTCCTTTTTTTATTATTATTATTATTTTTAATTTTGAGACAGGAAGTTGCCCAGGCTAGCCTTCTGAATCTTTGGGATTCCAGGTATGCATCACTACATTCAGCAGAGCTGCGTCTTTAAATACTGGTTTACCTGCTTTCAGCAGGGGAAATCTATGAAACTTACTAAGTACAAAGGACCCAGTTTGCTCATCTATAGGTAGGGATGATAATCATATTTATCTTGTAGAGTTTTGTGATGGATTGAAGATGGATATAAATATCTTGTTACACCTCCTTTGCAAAGTGGCGTCTAATTTTCATCTCTGTGAATCGGGGCAGGTCTTGGTGATATTCTTAAAAAATTTCAATGGAAGTGAGTTTCTTTGATGTTTGAGGATAGATCATCAGAAGCTCTGCAACAGCTTTTGCTTATCCTTTTTTTTTTTGGATTGCTTGATCTTAGAAAACTGTCTCTTGGAGAACTTAGCTACCATATGAGAAGTCTGATTGCCATGAGGCTTCCTTGTTGGAGACAGCATATGTAGTGCTGTGGTTAACATTACCAGTAGCATTTAGCTTTCCATTTACTCCAGCAAAGGTACCCGACAGCTGGGTTAAACCTACTGGGACCTCCCAGAACAGTCCACCCAACAGTTGAATGCCATCTAGTAAACTGCATATAGAGCATTAGTACCACCCATTCTAATCGTACCTGATTTCTCGATACAATTCCATTAATCATGAAATATGATACATGTCATTTTTAAACATCAAGTCTTGGGATAGTTTATTACATGGCCACAAATAACTAGGATTAGGCTATTATGAAAATGAAATGAGTTTATATATATGAAACTCTTATCAATGTGTGTGGCACGTAGTAAAAGTTGTATAAACATTTCTTTTATGATGTTACTATACTATTACAACAATTATCAAATCTATATTTGAGTGTATGTATATGCATGTGTGTTATTTCCAAGAACCTAGAAAATGGACTCAAATAGTAAAAATAGGCTTCAAGTCATTGCTAACAAAAAAAAGGGATTCTTATTTTTGAGTGAGTACTAATTATTTTTTCTTAAGGTTCTAATTATTTTTTTCTTAAGGTTTCCCCATCCCTCTCCCTCTTTCTCTTATCATTCTATAGGGTCCATCTGAGCAACCCATCTGAATGATTTTTACTATTTCCATTTCCTTGGTTTCAGTTCCCATCATTTGTGTATGATCCCAAGCCTTTATAATGTGATAATAAAAGCAAATGTGACTCCATTTTGTTTTGTGACTCCATTCTGTAAAACAACCATGCCAAATAGAAGGGTCATGCCTGGGGCAAGATGTTCTTTTCCTTTTGCTATAGAAACCTTTAAGAACATGGAACTACCTAATGGGGCATTGTTTCTGTAGCTAGGGTAACGGGGCTCTGTTTCTGAAACAGGGGTGACTGGGCTAACTGTGATTGGTTAGGCTTCGCTCCGCTTGACTGCACTCTCCCGCTTCTGTAACCTGGCTTGCTTGCATTGGCTAGATCCCTGAACATCCCTTTTGCGGTTTTCAGGCTTATAAGGAGAACCCTTGCAATTGTTCGGGGCTGATCAGAGGAACAGCTTTATGTTCTGGTCAGTTACCACTAGTGTGCTTCAATATAGGCTTGATTCAATTATACGTGAGTGGTCTGGAAGTCAGTTTATGAAACCCGTGACGAAGCTTTAACTGTAACAATATTAGAGTAACTTATTTTTTGAATTTCCGGTGTGACCATTCAAGTCCTCACTGAAAAATTTCCTAAAGATTCCACAGACTCTTCTGGGTCGACATAGCAAAAACAGAACTTATTAACTCTTCATCCCTTCCCTCACATTTCCTTTTTGCCTTGTTCATGATTCATATTTGCTTATGTCAAAGCCTGAGTTCTCAACAGAAATATGATCTAACATTACAAATCATGCTGATGACAAGTTCACTAAAATAGTATTTGGCCTATAGATAGACCATGAAAAGTTTAAGGCCTTCATAATGTAGCTTATGTACTATGATGATACCAGAATTGTGCATTTTAATGTAGCACCAATGTATATAAATAGTGGAAAATGCTTTTACAGTATTTAGGATAGGCTAAGAAAATCACAACATGTTCACAACTCTTGGGATGCAGTCTTTTTCTATCTATCTTTGTTTTTCCTGCTTGAGTTCGTTGAAGCTTGTTATTGTATTCATTCCCAATCAAATTTAACCTGAAGGATATCACACATCCATGTGAACTTTATTTATCTGCATGACGGTGGGGTCTGTTACTGTTCCTAGTTGGCATACTCTGCCTTTTTTCTGATCATAGCATTATAAACAATGTTTTAGTCTGCCTGGTGTTATATGCCTGCAATTCCAGGCCTCAGGAGCCTGAGACAGGAGGATTGCAAGTTTCAGGCCAGCCTTGGTAACCAGCAAGGACCCAAGCAACTTAACAAAACCTTGTCTCTTAATACCATAAAAAATAAAAAGGGATGGGGATGTTGAACCCCTTAGTGGTTAAGCAACCATGGGTTCAATTCTGACACAAAACAGAAAGCAAAACAATACAAACAAACAAACAAAGGAAAAAAACCCCAATGTCATATTCTATACTAGTGATATTTCCAGTTCAACATGAATATACTCAAAATTTTTATATTTAAAATCAAATTTAATCAGAGACTTATACTGAATTATATCCTGTCTCCAGATTCCATTTTGCTTCATATAATTTTAATTCCAGTTTTACTACATACATTTTTATTTTTGTAATTTGTGATACTCTTAATTCCTGGTTGTTAGAGTCTGTAAACAAGTCAGGATGGCACCTGGCATTTTGCCAGAGAAATGTTAGAGTCTTAAACAAGTCTGGATGGTGCCTGGCAAAATGCCAAAGGGAGTGGTTTGTGAAGTAACGCCAGCAAGCCATTAAGTGTGGAAATTCCTTATTGGTTGATTGCTGTATCTAGTTTATGCTAATTAAGATAAGCTGTGTGGAATGTATAAATATCGCTCTGGTCCTACAATAAACGGCTCCTACTCCTGCTGTATCAATCTACACAAGTTGTTCTTTGTCACCGCCCCCCTGCCCCCCACCCCCAGTTATTTTGCTGCAGCCGTACTCCGGCACTGGTAATAATTTTAGCAAAAAGTTTTGTGGTTTAAATTTGGGAAGTCTTTAAAATTTGTCATATATATTAGCATTTAAAGGCCCATAAAAATCACACTATTTTGGCTTTTGAATCTAATGATTCTCATGGAACTTAACTAAATGTTTAACATTTGTCATGTTATTTTATTTATTCTTTAGTTTGAAAGACTTAACATTTTAAAATTGATACTCCCTTTAGTTAGCTGCATAAATACATTTTTTACTTCATGTACCATCAGAGGAAATCTTTAGTATATCTACTTTCCACTTGGGTAGATTACAAAGGAGTCCTTTCTTAAGCAGCTTCCCCTAGTTTCTCATTATTGCTTAAGATGATTTGTAAAATTCCTTGGCAATCACTTTTACAAGAATTTGCTTTCTGATGGTGAGAGTCTCTCCTTTATTTGTCTCCATTTTTACATTGCCAAATCTGTGTGTCCCATTTCTCTTGACATTTGGCTTTTTTTGTTTTGTTTTGTTTTTGTACTGGGGATTGAACCCATGGGTGCTCTATCACTCACCTACATCCTTTATTTTGAGATAGGGTCTCATTAAATTGAACTTGTGATCTCCTGCTTCAGCCTCCTAAGTTGCTTGGGTTACTAGCATATGCCACTGGACCCAGATTGGCCTTCTTTTCTTACTTTTTGGTCTTTGTAGTGCCAATGCTCCTTATAACTTTATAGAACATGATCATTTTTGTGTTCCCATAATGACATTATAAGAAACATTTTCGTTAGGGGATAGCTAGCTGATCACTTCAGAATGCTTCAGGGAACAAACTCCTTAGTATAGGTTTTCTTTAGTTTGAAATCGTCTCTGTACCTTTGATGAGTTTCAAATACCCCTGATTTTTCAGAAATGCATTAGTTATACAAATTGCAGAACATCTGTAACATGCTTACAAGCATGTGCTATTGCCATAGCACTAAGGGAAGAATGGTGTTTTTTGGCAGAGATATTTTAATTAGTTACTTTAATAAAAACAACTATAACTCTATCTTTGGCTCAGTAAGAAAACACTGGGTCTTTAGGTTAGCTCAGATAAGACAATTAACTGGCAGGAAAGTCAGGGCTTTTGGCTACATGGACACAACAGTATCAGGAGAATGTTAGAAAAACTTAAACTTCTCTAATGAGCTTCATTAATGAGAAGATTTTCCTTCTTGTGTAATTAACATTGCTCTGTGACAGGAGGAGAATTTTTTTTTCCTGAAGGAAATTTAGAGTAAAAGAGTTCAATATAGATGATTAAGTTAAAAAGTGGTTAATCCCTCATAGCTCAAAGGAATTAATTATGGGCAGCGAGTAGATTCCATCAGCATAGGTAAACTCTCCAAATAATCACTATAGCCTAAATAAAGTAGCAAAAAATGTGTTTTCAACCTACCAGCATTTTAACCATTTGTTTCTTGAATTCAGTAAATCTAGTCATTAGCATAGACTTGCTATATAATTGTGTGAGTTTATGAATTTATATTATGTGTTCAGAGATACTCTTTATACTTTATTTATAAATACTCTTTGTTTATAATTGGTATTAAATTTTTCTCTATAAAAAAGTCATTGTAAATCATTAAGTCAAAATGGATAAACTGGCTCTCTCTCTCTCTCTCTCTCTCTCTCTCTCTCTCTCTGTGTGTGTGTAGGTAGGTACACAGCTCACTGTCCATGTACACATTTAAAAAGCTAGCAGTTAAACTGGGCGCAGGGGCGCATGCCTGTAATCCCTGAAGCTCAGAAGGCTGAGGCAGGAGGATCACAAGTTCAAAGCCAGCCTCAGCAATGGTGAGACACTAAGCAACTCAGTGAGACCCTTCCTCTAAATAAAATACAAAATAGGGCTGGGGATGTGGCTCAGTGGTGGAGTGCCCCTTAGTTCAATCACTGATACCAAAACAAACAAACAAACAAAAAAAAAACAAACCAAAACAAAAAAACATCATCAACAACAAAACACTAGAAAGCTAGCAGTTGACAGAAATAGGATAAAAAAGGAATTATAAGAAAAAGAGATAGTCCAAAGGAGTGACTGATAATAAGCAAAGTATTATGAAGATATGAGAGTGTATATAATCAGTGGCTTTTGGGGACAAATACAAGTCTTGTTTTGAGATATTGGTTTCCATTGTCATAATCTACTGATGCAGATTTCAAGATGTCAAGAAGTAGTGAGAGTGAAATGAGATGCTCTGAGAAGTAGAAGTGACTAGAAGTAGTGAAGTTATCAAGGAGAGGTTTATGACTGAAGCAAAATAAAGATAGAGGGTCACTGCATTTAAATAGATGTTAGTTGTGCACAGTGAGCATACACTGGATAAAAGGTTGAAGAATATTAGGAAATGAGGATGTGTTTTAGTCACATTTTTTCTGCTATGACCAAAAGACCTGACAAAAACAAATTGAAAGGAAGAAAAGTTTATTTAGTGCTCATAGTTTAAGAAGTTGCAGTCCATAGATGGCCAACTCCATTGCTCTGAGCCAGAGATAAGGAAGTACATCATGGTGGAAGGATGTGGCAGAGGAAAGCAGCTTAGGACATTGCACCAGGAAGCAGAGACTCTGGCTCAACAAGAACAAAATATAAACCCCAAGCACATGTCCCTAGCTACCCACCTCCTCCAGCCACACCTTATTTGCTTACAATTACCACCCAGTTAATCCCTATCAGGGGATTAATGCACTTGTTAGGTTAAGGCTCTATTAACCCAATCATTTCACCTCTAAACTTTTTTATATTGTCTAACACACGAGTTTTTTGGGGGGGGACACGTAATATCTAAACCATAACAGGGTGGCTTTTAAAATTTTAACTGGGGAGACAGAAGTTATAGAGTACAAAGAGTGAAGGCAAATGCTGGAATCCAAGGATAGAGATTGACCCTCTATTAGCTGATTGGTGTCAGTTATTCCTAAGTGTGTAGTTAGAAGGTTTTAATTTCACTGGAAGACATCACATTTGTTTATTTTAAAAAAGCAGCTGAACTGATGATGTTGATTCAGCTAAGCTTCTTGAAGTTTGTTGGAAGAGGCAGCCTCCTGTGTGCTCTCTTTTCATCCCACTGGGTCACATAAAGGACTTGGACCCACAACTCTTTTTTCTTGAGATAAGGGCACCCATGATCTTGTGCAGGATCTTTTCCTGTTTCAGACTCAATGTGTACTTCCTTGTTTTGTTTAAGGGCATTCTTCAATAGTCCTCAGACATGGTCATGTCTTTCTGTATTTTATACTCTTAGATAAAGGTCCTTCCACTGCAGCATGAGGTAGGGTGTGTGCAGTCACTCTGTCCCGAGGGCTGTGAACAGGATCTACTAGCCACAAGGTGGGTTGGGGTAAGGGCTCAGAAGCATTACAAGGGACTGGACCTAGAGCATCCTTTTTTTTTTTTGTCTGGCTGCAAGTAAACACTATAGTCTTTATGCCTGCTGTGCATATTGTCTCTTTTCAGGAATCTAGAATCATGCTCTGGTCTTTGAGTGGCAGTTATCTGCCTGCCTTTTATCTTTGGCTACAACCTCATGACATTCTACCTGTAGCACAGACTGATCATTCAGTGAGGGACAAGAATTTCTCCTTTCAAAGCCTTTCTGAGGATTGCGCCATGATTTGGTGGCAGTAGAAATCTATCAAGCCATTAATCATCTATCATCTACTGATTACTGTTGAGAGCTTATTGCTGCTTCTGCATCGCTCTTGGATTACAGAACAATGGTCAATCCAGTAAGCAGATCAGTTTGGTTCCTTTTTGCCTTTGGTCCAAGCTTCTCAGATGGGCCACCTAGCCATTCCTCTTTTAGAATTCATGATTTTCCTCTCAGGAAGTTTTCCAAGGACAGGGGGCAAATTTGTTCACTACTCTGGATCCCCCATATCTTTCTCTTTGTGTTCAGAGGAATCTCTACTCCACAGCCTCTCTTAATTTCTACCTTCATTTTATATTTTTGCATTTTACATTGATGATAATCTGAGTCATCACCACCACATTGTCTACTATATTGAACCAGAGGAATTAAACTTTAAAAAGTTCCATGAAGAAAGGGCATGGTTGGGCTGGGGTTGTGGCTCAGCGGTAGAGCGCTCGCTTACACGTGTGAGGCACTGGGTTCCATCCTTAGCACCACGTAAAAATAAAATAAAGATATTGGGTCCACCTATAACTAAAAAATAAATATTAGAAAAAAAAGAAAGGGCATGGTATATCATCTTTCAAGTATGGCAAAGAGAGTAGCAGAATCATCCATATTAAGATTATTTGGTAATCTGCATTCTGCCCATAAGTGTGCATATTAGTTTTCATAATTTGAGTCATATAAAAAGATTCTAATCAATAACAATTTTTTGTTACATTAGAGTAAAGGAAATATGGAAATTCTCTCTTTTAAGTGCTTAATTTCTGGACTTTCTGTGTCTGAATTTATATCAACAAAGAGAATTGGAGATAAGGCTCTTAATCAGTAATTTTAATATAAAAACAGACATTGAAAAATAAGTAAAGTAGGCTACAAAATTCTTAGTTGGCATTGACATGGATAATATCTGTTAGATGATCAACTCTCTACTTTTACAAAAAGATTGGTCTCTAATGGTTACTGAACATAAAGTAAAATGAAGATAGATCATACAAATATACTTATTGATTAAAGATAAAAATTTCCAGTCTTTCACAAGATATACCAGGATTCAAGATTATCTTATTTCAAAGAATATCTTACTGCAGTTTGTTTCCTTTTTCTATCGTAAATAAAGGGTCAAGCAATATCTTCTAATAACTCACAACTGCATCTTTTCTTGTTAGAACATGTCACCCAGCACTTTTTGATTAGATGTTCTCAGATAATAGCTGGGGCAGATTGACCAAAGGAGAGCAATTTCTTTAATCAGGATAACATAATGATTCCATCACAAACTTTAGATAGAGCTATGGATATCACCAATTTTCTTTCTTTCATTTTTTAAAAATCTATTAACAGTGCTGTATCTTTTAGTGAAATGGAAGACAGGACCTTCTGAAGGTCTCAATACAACTTTATAAAAGGCCATAACAATGCCTTCAGAACCAAATCCATTAGCTATATTACAAAGAAGCAAGTTTTCTAGTAACTTGGCCATAACTTGAGGGACTCTGTAAACACTAAGCAGCGAGATGTTGTAAACTAAAATCTGAAATCTCAGCCTGCCTAAAGCCAGCGACCTTGAGTTGTCTTTGTGCATGAGTTTCTTCAACTATAAAAGGAGGTAGTTGTCCAACACAGCCTGAGGTTTTAAAGTTCTTTGGATAATTTGCCTGAAGTCCAAGAGATTCCTTAAATCCTTTGAATCTGGCTGGTGGGTAGTAATGTCTGAAGGTTATAAAAACACACTTGACTTCCAAGTAGTTAGTAACAAATGTGCTATGGAAATACTGCAGCATCTTAACACTTGTGATTTTGGATGCAGAACCAATTTGATGACGTTATGAATGCAACAGATTTCTTTTCTACTTAGGTCAAAGAGAAATTATTGTCTAAAAACAATCTGAACCAAGCAAAACAAAATACTTCATAAACTGGTTGAATAATATAAACAGTATTTTTATCTCTAACGAGGCATAAAATCAGTAGTATGAATGTGTCAAAAATAATGAATATATTTTATTTTACTTTATTGTGGGATTGGGGATTGAACTCATGGGTGCTTAATCACTGAGCCACATCCTCAGCCCCTTTTATTTTTTATTTTTGAGACAGGGTTACTAAGTTGCCGAGTCTGGCTTTGAACTTGTGATTCTTCTGCCTCAGCCTCCAGGGTCACTATGAATACAGATGTGTAGTGCCATTGTGCCTGGGATGTAATAAATGTATTTCAAAAAGACCACTTAACTAGTTGAGCTACACTTACATTTTCTGAAGGTAATTAGTATGTATATTATTTTAAAAATATATAGCCAGGAGATAAAAGTGCTCTATACCTCAGCCCCTCTCATGTCTTTCTTACCCAATGTGTTCTAAGCCAAAAATTATGCACACACAGAGGTTGCAATTTGTTTTTCTTTCAACATAAAAATATCTTTAAAAAATTTTAAACATACTCTTTATTGTTTTCTGATTATATAATACAAACTTTGCTAATTTCCACTTTGCTGAAAGAATTCTGAACTCAAGAAGAAAAGTATAGAGGGGGAGCTCCTTGATTTATAATTTTTTATTCTAAGAATTTGTTCTGTAGAAATACTTATGCACAAATACAGACATATATACTGAATTAGAATTATGGTACAATTATATATGTACTGAATTTTAATTACAGTCCAATTTAAATAATAAAATGGGAATAATACAAATGTCTGTTGATTGGGGATTATACAAACTATAATAACCCTACATAATGCCAAGCTTTAAACAATGATGGACATCTAGATGTATTGTAAGAGAAAAAGTTTTAAGAGGCAGTGCATGTAAAAAAATTATGTGGCAGAATGGTGTACCCAAAATGATTAAAAAAGTAAATACACATGAAATACATATAGTTGAAAAAAAATTCAGAAAGGTATGAAAAAAAGCTGCAGGCATCAATTTTGTTCTAAATCAGGCACTCTAAAAGAATTTTATGTATCATTACATATTAGTATGGTGATTAAAAGTTGAAATAGAAAGATAGGAATTACTTTTAATAGACCATTGTGATGCATATAGAATGAATTGGCAATTCTTGTGACTATGAAGTGTGCTCATAATAATTCACATTTTTTGAGAACATGTAATATTCTACATACTACCTATATTTACTTTTTAAATACTTGTAACACCCCTATTATCATGATGATTATTATCATCCATTCCCAGTTAGCTGATAAGGAAATTGAGGCCCAGAGAAATGCATTAGGTATTTCATTTTTTCATATTGGTGGAGATTGAACCCAGGACCTTGCTTACTCTGGATTTACCTCAAGCCCTTTTAATTTTGAGACAGGGTCTTGCTAAATTGCTCAGGCTGATCTCTAACTTGTGGTCCTCCTGCGTCCACCTCTTGATTAGCTGGGATTACAGGCATGTGTCACCACATATTTCCAGCCACTAATTTGCCTAAAGCCACACACACAGTCAATAAGTGGTAGTGGCTAGATATAATCCCTGGCATTCTAGTTTTATGTTCATAAGCCAACAATATATTATTGACATCTTATTCTTATGACATAGAAAAGCATTGCTAAACTGGGCGTGGTAATGCACTCCTGCAATCCCAGTGGCAGGAGAAGCTAAGGCAGGAGATCACAAGTTCAAAACCAGCCTCAGCAAAAGCCAGGTGCTGAGCAACTCAGTGAGACCCTGTCTCTAAATAAAAATACAAAATAAGGCTGGAGATGTGGCTCAGTGGTCCAGTGTCCCTGAGTTCAATCCCTGGTACTCACCCTCCAAAAAAAGAAGGAAAACATTACTAAGATATGTGAAATGGATTAATATGTTCTGACTTATTTATAAGTTTAATAATGAAAAATTGACACATGTTCAAATACAATACTTCAATTTCTCATTCATCAACATCTGTAATTTCATTTTCTTTACTCTTGGTAAAACCAAAAAAAATCTATAATATCAACTTTTCCTTTTTTTTAACTTGATAACAATTTATTTGTATGATTTACTAGCATGTGTGGTAGAATGTATTGATGCTTTTGTTTTGTTTTGTTTTACACTTAATTTGTAGTCAGAATTGCCATGACCTGAAAAATATTCTGTGTAGGTATAATTAGCCAATATATATTTCCTTTCATTGTTTTAGAAGGACATATTTAGTTCTGTTGGCATTTTCTTAGCCCAGAATATACTACACTTAGAAATGATTGCACTATTTTACTAAACAACTGACATTCAATCACATATTGATATTGTTTTGTTTCTTATTCAGAGGTCTTGAACATCTATCCCTTTCAGTCTTTTCAAAACCTTAAATGGTACTGAGAATTATAATGATGTATCTTGTGATATAAAGTGTAATAAATTATAAACAAGTCAAGAATAATGAAAAAATAGAAAGTTGGGTAGAAAGACCCAAATTGTATACAATAGTTTATCCAGGGAAATAGCTGCTTGTTTTCAATAGATGCTAGCTATTCTAAGATCTTTTAAGGACAATTAGTATTGCAAAATGAGAAGATTTGAAGTTCTATTTGAAATGCAGGTTTTGTTTTGTTTTGTTTTGTTTTGGTTGTTGTTTTGGTATTGTGGATTGAACCAGCTTTCTAATATTTTACTTAGAGACAGAGTATTGATAAGTTGCTTTAGGCCTCACTAAATTGCTGAGGCTGGCTTTGAATTTGCAATCTTCCTGAGCCACTGGAATTACAGGTGTGTGCCACTGTGCCTGGCTGAAATGCATTTCTTTAGGCCAGAAAAGCTTCCAGGATTCGTCTTGGAAAAGAAAAACCTGATGTAAGAAAGAAAGAGAAAGAAAAAAAGAAAGAAAGAAAGAAAGGGAGGGAGTAGGGGATAGGAAAGTTAGCAGAATACAACAGTCACTAATATGGTATTATGTAAACATTGTGAATGTGTAACTGATGTGATTCTGCAATCTGTATTTGGGGTAAAAATGGAAATGCATAACTCATTTAAATCAAATGTATGGAAGATGAAAAAATAAAAAATAAAAAAAAAAAAAAAAAAAAAAAAAAAAAAAAAAAAAAAAAACAAGCCTTAAAAATATACATTTATTGACATCTTGGAAGGAAAACACTTAATTCTCAAATGCTAGACAAATAAGCATTTGCCATTGATGTAATGGCTGTAACTTTTTTACTCAATTGAACTTCAGAGGGTCATATTGATCCTTTGTTTAGATGATAAAGTTTAAATGTTCTGGTAAATTTTTACTCAAATTAATGTTTAAAAAATTAAAAAGTTCTCATTTGATCAATCTGAAGCTCAAGTTGTATTATTTTAGTCCCATCAAAACTTACTCAGAATGTATGTGGACTTGTTTCATGAAAATTTGAAATTTTTTGGCAAAATTTTGCTCTTCAGAATTGTCAATAGCTTACTCAGACTCTAGAAGTCATATTGCTCAGTGTTTTCAAAAATAAATTTAAAAGTTGTTAGGAGTACATATCAGGATGCTTGATGAAGCAAGTGATTGAAAAATTGAAGCCAATTTAAAAAATAAGATAATTTATTACCTTCAAGGGATGATATCAAGGCTGGTGATTCAACCACTCAGCCTTGTCATCAGGCTCTAAGTTCTGTCAATCTACTCTGCCACCTACAGCATTACCTTTACACAAAGGCTAGCTTCCTTTATGATCATGAGGTGGCTGCCATAGGTTTTCTTGCTATATTGTCCATTGCCTTTGGGATGTGGGAAGACATGTGTGTGCAGGGAGACAGGAAGAGAGCGAGAGGGTTGGGGGAGGTGCTTTCTATATGAATAATGAAATAACCTGGAATTATTTAGAAAAAAAGAACATAGAAAGGAAAAAAAAAGAGGCTGAATAATCATCATTGTTCAGCATAGGTAAGCAATGTGGGCCCACATTCCTGTGATTTAATGATAACATTTGTGTGTAGCATATTCTAATAAAGTTTAATTCCATTGGACTAGCATTACTTGGTACAGTATTCAAAGCTATGTTGAAAAAAATTCCAATGTTCTCTATTACTTCCAATTTGGAATTTAGTTCTGGCCACTTAACAGAAAGGCTCTAAATTTAATCACAGATTCAAATGAATATTTTAATTGGAATGTAGTTTCATAAATTTGTGAGCTTTTATTGTATTAATTTTCTTATGGCAAAGGTCGCTATTTATTCTCATAATTTTTAGTTGGGCTATGGCTACTCAGAATAAACTATATATTAGCCTCCCTTGCAGGGATCTGCAGCTATGATCCAGATCCCATTTTAAAATCACCTGAATACCTGGTGATTTTAAAATGGAAGATCTAATACATCAGCATAGATAATTAGTCTATCTAAGCTGTTTTTAATTTATGCTGAACTTACATTCTAATACTGTGGATAGTTGGGATCAATAAAATTTCTAGAAATAACGTATGATTCTTTGAAACTAGAAATTGGATTACAATTCTTCTGAGTATAATATAAAATATATTTCTTGCTGTTGATATTTTTTGTGGGGGAGTAGCCTCATATGGAGCACCCAACATTTTTTCGTTTGATATTGTATTTTTTATGCACACAACAGATTTAATTGTTTTGAATAAGTTTACCCATTTTAAGCAATTATCATTCAATCACTTAAAATAATCAAACCGTGGTGTATGTATATATATAAAACATACATCTCCACTGTTTACTATCTCAAAGCATTTTAACAAGCTATTGTGCTGGCAGAATTAATTAGATTCCAAAACTGGTATAAAAACAATAAAAAGCTATAAGAATGCATTAAAATAGAATACCAAAATAATAGAACCTAAGGTTTCTAAAGTTGTATTTGACTAGTCAAATGTTCCTTAATAACTGGATGCATCAGAATACATTGTTCATTATAATATTAAAAGAATATAATGAAATGAAAATTGAGGCAATAGAGAATTCAGTATGCACAATTATTTTAAATTTAAAATCTTCCCATAATGAACATAGCTAAAAACATAAAAGACAAATGATAGAGGAATTAAAAGCAATTATCAAAGGAATTCTCAGCAGAAATTTCTGATTTAAATTAAAGCCTATGATTAAAAATCTCCTGCCTCTTTGTCCTTCTCTGTTCTTCCCACAATTCACTACTGCCTCAGTGCCTTGTAACTTAATTTCTTTTTCTCAAAGACAATCATGCTCTGTTTGATCCATGGCAGAAATGAACATATCAACTTTGCATATTTCTGGTTCCTGTTTCTGTAAGCCCTAATGCTTAACTTTCAAAAGAATATAGATGGAAATACTATTGAATAGGGGTCATGAAAAGTGGAATTCTCTGTTAATTTTTATAAGTGAAAAAAGGGACCTTGCACATCTTTTTTTGATTAAAGTTTGGAACATAGAACAGTGTATTTTGGTGGCCGGGATGAAGTATAACCACTTAGATGCTCCAAGCATCAAATAGATTATTGTGCATCATCCCTAGAGGTGATGCACTTATTCATTCAATCAAAAAACTATTTTTGTGCAGGCACTGTTCTGGTGCTGGAGACATTATAGGAAACAAAATGACTTGTTCTTATTATGCTTAACTTCTTGAGACTAAAATCAGCACACCATAAAAGAAGTATAATTCAGTTCAACAAAGTTCTACTTTTTTTATTTTTTGCTTATGTAAGGAGCTTATTACAGTACCAATTACTGTCTTGTAGCCAGAAGAAAAAGTTTCTTAATTGATTTTCAATATTTTCAAATAGCCCAAATCTGACCACTGACTCAGCTGTTGACCTCATAGATTATACAATTAAATTTGATTTTCAATTTACATAAACTTAAATTAATACTAAATGCTAATATCCCAAACTTGAATTGAGTTATTCTTCCTCTGGGTTCATGTATGAGCTTTCTTTATGTAGAGAAATATTAAAACACCGTTGTCACTAAACCTCCATTTGGCAAAATTCAGAAAGAGTTCCTAGAACTTGAAAGAAAACCACCGTTTCTCAGGCCTATATGTACCTGTCACTAAGGTCAAGAGGCAACCGTTAGAGGAAAATCACTCATCCCATAACCTCAGCATCAGGAAGAGCTCCAGACCTTTCCTCATCCCTACTCTGTCAACACCAGCAGCACTGTCACTACAATGCTTTGAAATTTGAAATTTGGTGGATTAATGCTTTTATCCCTAATTTCTCTGTTTATTTAAATTATTTCATGAAGTCACAACTCCCTGGCAATTCCTCATCCTCTATCTTCTGTTCCCCTCTAGTTCTGAAGACTATCTTTTTGATTCATCTCTTATCCTTCCATATCTATTTTCCATTATGTCCTATAGATGTTGTGGTACATTATTGACAAACCCTCCTATATTCTTAAAACATCCCTTCAGTAATTATTTTAGTTTCTTAGGTTACCTGAAAGCTAGACTTTCTTGTGAAGACAATGCCTTGCAACTCTTTACCTTTTAGTGTTGAATATTTTCAATCTACACTAATTTTCTATGTGTTGAGGTAGGAAGGTTTTTTTGTCACTTTTTAATTTAGTTTTAGGCCATTGCTTTTCCTTCCTTGCTAAAGTCATCTAACTTGGAATTCCTTGACATGGGATAAACCCAACAAAGCACAACCAAGTATTCCTCTTAATTTCAGTCACCAACAGATTTCAAGGTCTCTTTCTTCCCCATTCCTCAAATACATTAACTTTTAAATTACTGTCACTCTCTCCTATATAGCAGCAGTCTTATTTCTGAATAATATTAACATACAAATGAGCTCTTTAATACTCCAGCTTTTCTTATCCTTAAACTTCTCTCCTCCAGTGATTTTATTCTCTACCTAATTTCAGTCCTCACTTTCACTGTCATATAATTGGACTTTTCATTTTCATTTTGTCAATGACATTATAACCTCAATTTCCAACATTTCATTCTGGGAACACTGAGTCTTGTCTGTCTTTATTTTTATTTTTTTATTTGTTCTTTTTAGATATACATGACAGTAGAGTGTATTTTGACATATTATACATACATGGAGTATAATTTATTCTAGTTAGGATCCCATTCTTGTAATTGTACATGATGTGGCATTTCACTGGTCATGTATTCATTTTTTTTTTGAGAGAGAGAGAGAGAGAATATATTTTTTTAATATTTATTTTTCAGTTTTCGGTGGACACAACATCTTTATTTTATTTTATGTGGTGCTGAGGATCGAACCCAGTGCCCCGCACATGCCAGGCGAGCGCGTTACCGCTTGAGCCACATCTCCAGCCCATGTATTCATTTTTGAATACAGGAAAGTTATGTCCAATTCATTTTACTGTCAACAAAATTCTACTTTTTGATGAATCATTTTTGAAAGCTTCTTTGGGAAATAGAAAATTCTTTAAAAAATGTGTGCTCCTCTTTTGCTGTTATCTTTTGCATGTACTTAAATTTCATACTGGCTTTTATACACAGATACCATTTATTTGCTATATCTATATTTTTATTATTTTCAGAAGTCATTGGTAATTATTTTTCCTTTTCTAGTAAGTTAAAAGCCCTTCATCTAATATCTTTGTTTTCTTCTTTTAAAACAACCATCTAGTATACAACTTACATAAAAAGCTAGGAAAATTTAGAGTGGTTTAAAAAGTTAAAACCATTACTTGCATTTTTTTGGAGTATGCTGCCATTAATTTAGAGGGGGTTTATGTAGTCTTACATTTATATAATGCAGGGCATACTTTAGAGAGACATATTCTACAGAATTTTTCCATGCAATTTCTGAATTCACAAGACATTGTATGTAGTATGTGGTCCTGTCATTAATCAATAAAGCAAACACTAAGGATGTAGCATATTAAGTAAAAACTAGGTATTATTCATTTTTTTATTGGTGCTGGGGATTGAACTCAGGGTCTTGCACATGCTAAGCATGTACTATACTACCAATCTATACTTTGAACCCCTATGGATTATTCATTATAAACTGTTTTATTTGAATTATTAAAGGAAAAAATAATCTGTTGGAAACTTTTTTAGCTCATGTATTGCTTCTTATATTTTAAATGTCATCTATAAAATATTATACTGTGAGTATTGATTCAATAAATATTTTATCATTCTTTTTAGTTTTTTAAATGCTGAACACTTTTTCCTGAAATCGTTTCAAATATATGGGAAATGACAAGATCAGTAGGAGTAACTGTGTCTCAATCATTTGAAAATGATGGCCCATCATCCACAAAAGCTTTATTCTTGCTGGACGCCATGGCGCATGCCTGTGATCTCAGTGGCTTGGGAGTCTGAGGCAAGAGAATCACGAGTTTAAAGTCAACCTCAGCAATTTATCGAGACACTAAGCAACTCAGTGAGACCCTATCTCTAAATAAAATACAAAATAAGGGTAGGGTTGTGGCTCTGTGGTGGAGTGTTCCTGAGTTTAATCCCCAGAACCAAAGCCAAAACCAAAAACAAAAAAACCCAAAAAACTTTATCCTCTTATCCTTGAAAACACATTCTCCTATCTAATCACAATCAATAACCAAAATCAGAAAATCAATATAGGGAGTCCAATACTCCTGTGTTTTAGGCATGTATTAACTTTTGTATGTTATTTCTTCCTGTAAAAAAAGGTAGAAGAAAAAAGAAAAATAACATTGAAACACTGACAAATGTGATGTTTGCTGATAATAACAAAATAAATTAATAAATTAATCCAAGATCATTTGTTTAATAATCTGTAACCTTTAAAAAAATTTAGGTAGACATTAATATTTAGTGTACTGTTAGGTTCACAGCAACATTGAGCAGAAAATACAGAGAGCTCCCACACACCCCCTATTCCCTCATGTCTTCTCCCCTACTACCAACATCCTGCATCACATGGTGGTACATTTACTATAGTCAGAGAATTTGTGTTGACACATCTTTGTTACCAAGGTCTGTAGTTTACATTAGGGTTCACTCTTGGTGCTGTACAATCTATGGGTTTTGACAAATATATGATGACTTATATTCGTTATCAATAGAATAATTAAGTATCATACAGAATAATTTCTGTATGATATAATAGATAGAATAATAAGTATCATACAGAATAATTTCTTTGCCCTACAAATCTGTGCTCCAGTCATTCTTCCTTCCCTTCCCTATAACCCCTGGAAAATACTGATCTTTTGACAGTTTCCACAGTTTTGGCTTCTCTAGAATGTCATTTGGTGTGAATCATGTAATATGTAGCCTTTTTAGACTGACATCTTTTGCTTAGTAATATGCATTTAAATTTCCTCTATGTCTTTGAATTGTTTGATGGCTCATTTCTTTTTAGCGAACAGTGTTGCATAGACTGGATGCAATGCAGTTAACTTACTCATTCATCTACTAAAGGTCATTTTAGTTGTCCTTTATCAGATATGTGTTTTGTAGACATTTTCCATAGTCTGTGTCATGTCTTTTCATTCTCTTGACATTGTCTTCTGGAGAGCAATTTTAATTTTAATGAAGTTCAGCTTATTAATTATTTATTTTAAGAGTCATGTCTTCAATATTGTATCTAAGAAGTCATTACCACATCCAAATTCGTCTAGATTTTCTCCTATTTTTTAGGCATTTTATATTTTTGTGTTTTGCATTTGGGTTCATGATCCTGTGATTTTTGTGATAGGAATAAGGTCTGTGGTTGAATTAATTTACTCTTTGCACACAGATGTCTACTTGTTCTAGTGCTACTTGTTGAAAATACTGTCTTTTTTCCCTTGTATTGCCTTTGCTTCTTTGTCAAAGATTGGTTGACTGTGTTTATATTGGTTCTATCTCTGGGCTCTTCATTTTGTTTCTTGGTCTATTCATCTATTCTTTCCCTGATATCACAGTCTTGATTACCACAGCTGGAGAATAAGTCTGGAAGGCACTGTCAGTTCTCCAACTTTGTTCTCATTTTATTTGTATTTATTTATTTATTTTTGTGGTGCTGGGGATTTGTTCTCATTTTATATTGTGTTGCTTCTGGGTCTTTTATCTCTTCACATAAGTTTTAGAATCAGTTTGCTGATACCAATGAAAAAGACTGGCATTTATTGTATAAGTCAAGTTTGGAAGAACTGACAACTTGATAATAAAGATCTTCCCAATAATGAACATGGAATATATCTCCATTTATTTAGTTCTTACATCAGAGATCTCTATTTCCTCCCATATAGATCTTATACCTATTTTGTTAGATTTATAGTTAAGTATTTAATTTTTGTTGTGCTAATATAAATAATATTGTATTTAGATTTCAAATTCTACTTGTTCATTTTGGGTATTACTTTCTTTTTTAATCTCTTCAAATTCAGTCTCCCTATCTTTCTTAGATTTTCATGACTTCCACATTTTGAAAATTTGGGGCTAATTATTTAAAAAATCAACTATTTACCCTGCCAGTCTGATGCTGTGTTCTCCATATTGCATTAGTTCAGGAGGTACATGGTTTCGATTTTTCTCATTACTGACTGGTGATGATAAGTTTGATTATATTTATTAATTGGTTGTTGGCCAGGTTTTTCTACTATAACATTCTATTTTAGTCCTTTTATATAGTACATATTTTATGAGGAGGCATTCAGAAACTATAAAGCTCCCCATATCTTATTAAACTGTCATTGAGCCAAGTTTTTATCATTATCAACTAATATATAACAAATCACTTCAAAACACAGTGGCTTAAGATAACTTTCATTTCTTACAGGTCTGTTGGGTTGCCTGGGCTAAGTTAAACCATTTTTGTGTGGAGTGTGGCACAAGACTGAAGTCAAATGACAGCTGACCTGAAGTCATCTGACTTACACACACACACACACACACACAGTAACATATATAAATATTTGCTCACTTTAATCTATTTTTATTTCTCTATTTATATTGAAAGTTGTGAGTTCCCATGAATAGCACTAACTCCAGTTCACCACCATTCTAGTTTCATTCTCCATATTGCAACTCCAATTTCCAGAATGATTAGTTGGCTACCGGGTCCCTCAATATGCTTACTGACTTGATGCCATCAGTGTCCTGGTGGAGATAGATCATTCCAATTTGCAAGGATAATGTACTTTGATATCCCTATCATTTGTATAGCTATCATCTATCATATTCAGTACATTTGCAAGGTGGTTTTTAAACCATTAGCAGCTTGAATTTGGCATTCATAGCAGTTATTTACAACATGGAAATACGCTTGGGCTCTATTTTTTTTTTTTTATATATTGGTTTTCAACTACACCATTGAATATACTTCTACCTGCATGTTCCTTAGGCCACCCTCCTACTCCTACAACTACAACTCTGCTGTAGGTATGTAACAACAGCCTGCCACTGATGATTCCTTTCCCCCAGGTTGCCATTCTCAGGTCAGGCTCTAGCAACTCCTGCTGTACTACCTGCCAGTGCCCACTCACCAGGTGCCCTCTACATCCCACTCAAGGGATTTGACATCCTGCAACTAACTGGATCATGGGAATGCCCATCTTCTCAGTCTCACCTAATGGTTTCTTTACTGAATTATTTAAAAAGGAGGGAAGGTCAATACAAGAAAATTTTATTATTTATTATAGATAATTTCCTGCGTTTTTATTTTAAAATTATAAATAGGGTATATTGATAATGAAAGGCACTGACTACACAGTCTTTGAAATATCTTCAGATATAATGTACAGGATGTTAGAAAAGTGTAAGGAGTATCATTTAAAAGGGAAAATTTCATTTCCATATAAGAAAAAAAAGAAATTAGGAAAGGATATTCTAATGTTTGATTTTCTGATTGTTTTTATGTAATTGCTTCAGTTTTCTTCTTGTATAGATTCTATAATTAAGATAGTGATTTTTAAATTATTGAAGTGTTCAATATTAATTATCTATAGGTGGTGATAAATGGATGAGGTAAATAGTATCATGCTCCAAGTACTATTTAGAAAGAATACCCCAAATAGACATTACTATTATTGCTTTTGCTCTTATTGTTCTTATCTTTAAATAAGGTAAGATAAAATTGACATATAAAATTGACATATAAAAAATTGACATATAAGATAAAATTCACATGTAAAAACACTAAGATTTTTCAGGGCTCAAGATTATTTTATTCAAAATAAAGATTTAAAATAAATATTTTTACTTTTGTATAATTTTCAAAAATATTTTCTTCTGCTTCCAGTGAAGATAATTGAATAGCATATATCTACAGTATGTTTTAAGAAATAAAAGCTTACTTTATATACTCTAAAAAAATTAATAAAATTATGTATCTGAATAACCCCCAAATCACAGCAATAGCATGTCTCTGTTTTTTATCTGCAGTGGCACAAATCTTATCTGAAAGAAAAAACTTATACTTAAAAAATGATTTGCAGTTTATATAAGGTAATGTTAAATCAATAAATATTTGTCAGATATAGTGAATTTGAAACAATTTACATGCACAACAGCATGACCATTTCCAAACAATTGTGAATCTTTCATTATGCAGGAAGCTAAATGTCTTGCTATTAGGTTTTTGCTTCTTTTTTTTTTTCTGCCTGCTCTCTCAAATGTTTTGGTTTTTTGTTCACATTATGAACACCTTGTAAGAAAGTGAGTGAAATGAGAAAATTAAAGAACTTTAAGCACTCAGGATTATTAGCAAATGAGATAGTTGAATTTTCAGTAGGGGACTGTAAAATATCCAAATATATTCATATTTTCTTATCACTGGCTCATGATCTCTTTGACTCCACTCATTAAAATAAATATTTAATGAAATAATGATTTAATGAAAATCATGGTACATTGAGATTCAGAAAATGAAGAAACTGATATTGTAATTATTAGTGGAAATAAAGAATTTTCTTTTATTAAAATTATGGTTCAAAAGACATGATTTTCTCTAGTTTTTTAAATACTATATAAGCAAACAAAACATTTAATTCTTTGCAATGATTGATTTCATTAAAACTTAAAACTTACCAAATTCTTTATATTTGTTTTGTAAATCAGATAAATGGTTACTTTTTACATAGAACATTTAAGGTCATTTACATGTGAAGAAAACCAGTGCAAATGTATTTCATTTCATATAAATTATATAGACTTTTGTTTCTGTTTAATGAAATAGCCCTTTTAAGCTTCAGACAATACTGTCAACCACACCAACCCATGATATTATTCCACTTGCATCATCAGAATAAAATTTTAGAGTATTTTGAAATTTATCTGATAAATTTTTAGTGTCCACATGGTTTTATTGTTCTTTAGTTTCAATTTAAAATGTAATTCCAAAATCTATAATTAATTTTAAAATAGATTAATTTCAATATAAAGCAATCAGTAAACAATCTTTGATTATTTCAAATTTATAATTTTGGAAATTGACATGAGTAATGTCAGCAAAAATACAAAGTTACCTGTTATGATTAGGATATGAGGTGTCCTCCAAAAGCTCACAATTGAGACAATGCAAGAAGTTTCAGAGAAGAAATGATTGGGTTAAGAAAGCCTTAACCCAATCAGAGATGAGTTATCAGATGGGACTAATTGAGTGTTAACTGAAGGCAGGTGGGGTGTAGCTGGAGCAGGTGAAGCAATGGGTGTGACTTTGGGATATATTTGTATCTGCTGGTGAGTGAAGACCTCTCTCTCTGCTTTCTGATCATCATGTGAGGTGCTTCCTTCTGCCACACTCTTCTGCCAAGATGTTCAATGTCACCTTGAGTTCTGAGAAATGGAGCCAATTGTCTACGGACTAAGACCTCTGAAACTGTGAGCCACCAAATAAACATTTTCTAGTCATGTCTTTTAGTCACAATAGTGAAAAAGCTGGCTAAAACATCACCACAAAATATTTTTTACTCATGTATTGTATTGTAAATATACTGTGAGAGTGTGAGAATAAAATTGTCTATGTGTAAATAATGTCTTTTGTCGTGGGGGCCGGTGGGTATAGGGGATTGAATTCAGCTGCACTCGGCCACTGAGCCACATCCCCAGTCCTATTTTGTGTTTTAGAGACAGGCTCTCACTGAGTTGTTTAGCACCTCACTGTTGATGAGGCTGGCTTTGAACTCATGATCCTCCTACCTCAGCCTTTCAAGCCACGGGGATTACAGGCGTGAACTAAATAATGTTTTTTTGTAAGACTGATTATAGATATATACATATTTCTGAATGTGAAGAATTTTTTATGGCACATGGAAAGGAGTCCTTCAAAAGAGTAGCTCCAGCATTAGTTAATTAATTCTATTAAAAGTATCATCAAGGATGCAGGTTCTTCCCATCATTTGTTCTGTTATCCTTGGATGTAACTGTATTTTTCAGATAAGGTCCTGTTAGGATAGCAGGATGGTTCTTTGGTTCTAAGTATAACATCTTGACATGACTATGCTATTTCCTTATTTTTTAAAAGTCATTCACCATTTTCATGCACATTTTGATGATTTTTTTTCTCTGTAGTCATCCAATCACAACTAAAATCTAGATATAGAATGTTTTTATTACCCAAAAGGAGCCCCTTGTTCCTTTGTAGTGAATCTTTTCCCCACAGCCTAGAGTCCCAGCATCTGATGATATGATTTTGCCTTTATTCTTTTGATTTTCTGGGATTTTGTATAAATATAATAATAATGTATGTAGTCTTTATGGTTTTCAAGGATTTTCTATTTCTTCTATGGTATCAAATTTATCTGTAGTGATATCTCCTCACTCATTACTGAGATTGGTAGAGGGTATTCTCTCTCTCTGTCTCTCTCTTCCTCTTAGTCTGCTTATGTCTTTATCAATTGTATGGAATTTCCTGTTCCCCCCACTGCACAATAATCTGCTTTTTGTTTCATTGTTTTGTTATTTTATATACTTTCTTGTATTGATCTGTACTCCTACTTCTAGTATGTATTTCCTTCTACCTATGTTGAATTAATTTTTTCTTCTATTGTTTTTCTATGGAGGTACACTTTGATTATTGATTTGAGACTGTTTTTCTTATAAAATCATTTAATAGTATAAAGTTTTCTTTAAACATTGTCTTAACTTCATATCACAAATTCTGATATGTTGTATTTTCATTTCCATTTAATTAAAATTATTTTATTTTTTTCTAGATTTTTTCATGTTATTTAGAAATGTATATTTTCCAAACGTTTGTGGATAAAAGTATATTTTTATTATTTATCTTTATTTTAGACTAAAATTAGATTTGATGAAAACTTTTGAATGTCCCATAATATATTCTATTTTAGTAAAGTTCCATGTGTACTTGAAAATAATGTGTTTTCTACTGTTGTTGGATAAAATGCCCAATAACTATCAATTACGTCATATTTTAAAAACATTGTTCAGTATATATTACCCAATTGTAATTTTTTTTTTTACAGAGAGAGAGAGAAATAGAGAGACACAGAGAATCTTTTTTATTTTTTGTAGATGGACACAACACAATGCCTTTATTTTTATGTGGTTCTGAGAATCGAACCCAGGACCCACCCTTGCTAGGCGAGCGCTCTATCGCTGAGCCACAATCCCAGCCCAATTGGAATTTTCTTTCTACTTGTTTTGTCAGTCACACAGAGACAAGTGTTGCTGTTTTTTACCATGTATATATTTTTCTTCCCTTTCAATTCTAAAAGTCTTTAAAAAAAATGTGTGTCAGAGATCTACTTTTTGTGCATACAAAATAAGTTTGTCCTATTTTGTTACATTAACTTTCTTTTTATTACATAATGTTTTTATTTTGCCCTATAATATTCATTGTTCTATGTTTACATTCTCTGTCAGCATGTAATTACTCCTGCTTTCCTTTGATAGCGTTTATATGATGTGTATTTTCTGATATTTTGCCTTTAATTTATCTTTTATGTTTACAGTGGGTTTTTTGAAACTTCTAGATAGGTCTTATTTTTTTTTTTTAAATCCATTTTGGCAATTTCTATCTTTTAATTAGGGTGTTTCAAATATTTATTTTTAATGTAATTATTGATATGTTTGGATTGAGAATTGTCATTTTGTTTGTTTATACTTGCATATTTAAAAAATTTTAACTCAATCTTTCTTTTGTTTGAGGTAAATATTTAAACATTTAATGTAAATATTGATAAATTAGGTTTCAACTTGATATTTTGCTGGATTTTTGTTCTTTGTTCCATGGGCATTTTCTTCCCTTTTTGCTTCTTTATTGCTTCATGGATTGATTGTTTATTATTATTTCATTTTTCTATTACTACCTTATTGGTAGGTAGGTCTTTATAATTTCTCTGAAGTTTATAATGTATAACTTTGTAATAATCTATATTTAAATTACACTGAAATTGGGCTGGGGATGTGGCTCAAGTGGTAGTGCGCTCGCCTGGCATGCGTGCGACCAGGGTTCGATCCTCAGCACCACATACAAACAAAGATGTTGTGTCCACCGAAAACTAAAAAATAAATATTAAAAGATTCTCTCTCTCTCTCTTTAAAAAAATTACACTGAAATATTTTGTACATGGTATAAATATCTTATGCCTGTATGTTTTTATTTTCTCTTGTCTGTCATTATGCCATTATTAGGATACATTTTAATCTACCCTATATTATAAAGCTCACAAAACTTCAGACCAGAGGTTGGCAAACTTTTTCTCTAAAGAGCTATAAAAGGAATATTTTAGTCTTTGCTGAATACGCAGTCTCTGTTACAACTACTCTACTTTACCATTAGAGCACAAAAACAACCGAGAGAATATATAAATGAGTGGGCAAGTCTGTGTTCTGATAAAACTTACAGAGATAGTTGATGGGCTAAATTTGACTAGTCAGCTTCAGTTTGCTGACCCCTATCTTACACCAAAATTCCACAAATGATCTTGGAAAAGAAAAGACAAGACTGCTCTTAAAGTGGATTGATTTTTAAATATAATCTTTTGTTTGATTAACACACAAAATCATGTATATTTCTAGAATGAAGTGTGACATTTCAGTACATGTATGTAGTATGTAATGATCAGATCAGGACAATTGGCATCTGCATCTCTTCAAACATTTATCCTTCCTTTGTGTTAAGAACATGTAAGTTCCTCTCTTCTGGGTATTTTGAAATATACTTTTAGTTGTCAATCATATTTATCCTGCTCTGCTTTAGAACTTTAGAAGCTTTTCCTCCCCACTCTCATGCACACACTTTTTATCTTCCAGTAACCATTATTTTGCTCTCTATTTCTGTGAGATCAATGTTTTAGCTTCTACGTGCTAAGTGAGAACAGTATTAAGTGGTATTTGTCTTTGTATGTCTGACTTATTTCATTCAATATAATATCCCCCGTTAACAAGATAGATTTTTAATTGTCTAGATAAAAAAGAATCATTAAAGAAAAAAGTGTCCTGAATGTGTTCTAGGGCAAAACCGGCTTGCTTGTTATAATTGATAATAACCATTTAGTAGTACTTTAGTTTCTTAATAAAAATGCTTAAATTCTTCTTTGATAAACTTTAATAAGATTGTAATTTGTCCTAAGAAGTCATTCACTTTCTCAAGTAACTGTAAGTTGAATCTATTGACTTTTAGCTGAATATATATTTACTTTTTTAAATCCATTGTTCCCTGGAGTGGTTGAGAATAGAGGAAAGTTAATATCCACCAAATGCATTCTGTATGTCTGGTTGAGGTGGAGGCTCATAGTGGGTCACTTCTGTGAAATGCAAAGGTCTGTCCACTTTGCGTCCACTCCTGTAGGTACATTCATATCCTTCTGATCTTTTAATCTTGGTTTTTAGAAGGCCTTACCCAAGGAGCTAACCCATTTGCATTACTCCAGTAGTTCACATTTATCTTTATCTCAGTTTACTTTATCTTTCTCACCAAGATGAGAACCAATTTTACTCTTTAAAGCTCTGTCTAGTGGGAAGACTTCCCTTCACTTAGGATCACTCCTGAGTATTTGATTGTTGTGTGTCAGGAGTATAATTTTATTTTGCACTAATTGATTGATGTATGAATTAGATTAGTCCTGAGTTGTTTCTTCATTTAGCAGTTCATTCTAGGGAAGACTCTATGAAGACACAAGTTTGAGCTAAGGAAAGCATTGGTTAAAAGGTTGCTAAAAGTGGTGTCTGGGATGGTAGTCTATTTAAATTATCTGCTCCATGGGTGCTGCTGGTTATGAAAGTCCCCAAACAGGAAATGTTTATACATGCTTCAACTTAAAAGTTTTGCATAGTTCTGTTCTGTTCTAGGTCCCACTGACAGCCTGAAGCAATATCCCCAAGTGTGAAAAGTGCTGTCTCCAATCTTGGAGACAATATGGGAAAGTATGAGAGCATGTGCTCAGCATGTTCAGTCTTGTATTCAATACCCATTTGCCTACCACCCCACCTCAAAAGTGCTGCTCTAAAGTACAAGAAATAACAGATTACTACAACTCCTTTCAGTGACAGGAAGTCGTGATTTGCAAGAATTTTTTTAACCTAGGAAGAGATGTCCCAGGATATTTCAATGTTCCAGACAATTAGGCCCTTAAAATTTCACTAATGTGTCAGACACCTAGATATTGGTTAGGCTCATCTTCCATTTTCTAGTGCATCACCAAATCATCCAGATATCTTGCTACTTTCTGACTACTAGGCCTACTAAGTATTATGTCATCAATATTTTATATATCAGAATAAAATTCCACAGACTAGAAGATAAATGTGTTCATAATGGTAGAGATCTGGAGAGTTAACATAATTCTAGAGTAAAACAAGAATGTGTGCTGCTGTCTATTTGAATAAATGTGAAGAGCTTCCGATTCCCTGTCTCATGGGGATTAAAGAGATAATAGTCTCGTATCATATATCAGAGGCCAAGTTGATGTGTTCTAGTAGAAATACCACATCTAGCAAAGTACTTCAAATTGGGGTTAAAATGGAAAAAATTACCATAGTTATCATGATGCCATGATCCATTTGATTTTTTGCAGAACACACTGAAGGATGTAGTATAGGAAACCACCAGTCCTAAAACCATCAAGACTTTGAAAGTGATATTAATATTTGATTCAGGATGTGGTTTGCTCATGTTTTACTATTGTAGCCCAACATGCAAGTTTCAGAGGCTTCCACTTGGTATTTTCTACCATAATGACTCATTCTTCAGGTCAGGAAACCTGTTAGCTGGGAAATATATTCCTTTTGATTTTACCTTCAGAAATTAGGGAAACTAGAGAAATGATCCCATGCAGTAGACCCAAAGTGATATAGACTTGGCATAGGATTCCATTTTCCCTTTAGATTATACAGTGATGAGATTTTGTTTCACCTAGTATCAATGTCTGTTCAAATTTGTATGTAAAGTCCTGGAAATACCTGAGTTCCACTCTTCCCCCATCTCCTAAGCCCTCCTGGGAAAATATCTTGTAGATTTATTTTGGTAAAAGGCCATTAGGCACCTTCACAGAATGTTGCTTGTACCTGCCACCTATTTATTGCTGTGGCAATGTGTGATTTTTCTCTTCAATCAAGAATGTAATGTAATCAGATCTGGAAACTGTGATTTTTTAAAATTATGGTGTCTGAAATTAGCCTTCTGCTCACAAAATTTCTGTTATATGTCTTAAACATTACCCTTCTTTTATAACTACTTTGCTCCTAAAACTTCATGGTCTATTAGATGTCATACAATTGTCTGTGAGTCAAGGTCCTTGGCTCTTTCTAGAATGACTACTTGCTCCCCTGTGGCTTTTTTTTTCACTTAATTATTAAAGTATAATTTATATATGGTAAAATTCAATCATTTTAGTGTACTACTTTGTGCATTTTGACAAATGGATTCAGTTGTGTAACCCTCAACAAAATCAAATTATAGAAAGAGTACATCAACACCAAATCCCTCCTCACCCAAGCCCCTTTTAATCTGCTTTAGTCCCAGTCCCAGTCTCTGGCAGCCACTCTCCCTATAGTTTTGTGTTTTTACAAAGTTGTATCAAACAATATAGCCTTTTGATTTTAGATATTTTCATTTAACACACTGCATATGAGATTTATCGATGTTGTTAAACATCACTTTTTTGTTATATAGCTATTTTTATGGTACTCGCTTCTTATTATATTTTAACAATTTTGCGTTAAAATTATACCCTCATTTCTTCCATGTAAGTATAAACCTTTGAGGTTTATGTACTGGTAAGTCTCTTCTGCTGAATATTGTAAGGAAAATAAAAGGAGACACAGAGACAAGATGCAGAGGCAGGAAAGGGAAAGAAAGAGTGGCTGCCCCTCCAAGCAGCCGCGTTTATTTATATCAAAAGTTACATTAGGTTGTTAGAACCATGACTACGTTTATTATTTAGTATTCCTTTAATCCCAGGTGCTAGATTACTGAGATCAAAGTCCAGGCTAAGTAAAACACAGAGCCCTTTTCTCCAAGGATATTACCAAAAAAAATAAAAATAAAATAAAAAACTAGATACTGCAGCTGTATAGTTATCTTACTAGCTTCAAGGGGAAACTGCTGGACATTCCAAGCATGGGAAACAGAGTGCCTGTTAACCCCTGGGAGCTTGCTCTCCAGAGGATTGCTTCCCTGTACATTTCCATGGTCAGAATACCTACAAAACATATTGAATATCTTGTACAAAACATTTTTAAAATTTATATTCCCACTTTATTCCCATTTTAATTGTATGAATTTTGGGAGTAAAGTGTGATAATTTCAGACACATGTATAGTGCTTAATGGTCAAATTAGGATAGTTAACATTTCCATCTTAAACATTTAAAAAATTTCAAATAACATGTAATGATTTTTCATATGTATGGGGTATGGTGTGGTACTTCAATACATATATATGTTATGTATTGGTCAAATCAGGATAATTAATGTCCATCTTCTTAGTATTATTTTGTGTTTGGAGACTGGGTTGCTTCTGGTTATTCATAAAAGATAAAATAGGTCATTATGAACTATAGTTTCCCTACCATGCTGTAAAACACTAGAACGTATTAATTCTATCTGTAATTATTTTGGTACCCATTTGTCAGTCTCCCTCTATCCTCCCTCCCCCCTCTTCCCAGCATCTCACTATTTGATCAACTTTTAAAAACATCCACATGTGAAAGAAAACATGAGGTTATTGTCTTTCTGCATCTAACTTATTTCATTTAACATCGTACCCTCTACCTCCTCCATCCATTTTGCTGCAAATGAAAGAGTGCCATTCTTTTCATATATAAATATCACATTTTTGCTTATCTATGTACCTGATAGACATCCAGGCTTATTTTTTTAGCTATCGTGAATAGTACAGCAATAAACATGGACATGTAAGTGTTTTGATATTGATATTTGAAATTGATATTGCCGATAGCATTTCCTTTGGATATATACCCAGAAATGAGATAGTTGGTCATATGGTAGATCAATTCTTAGTTTTTCTGAGGAAACTCCACACTGTTCTATATTGTAGTTATACTGATTTATATTTCCATCATGTAAGGAAATAATAAAGGGAGACACAGAGACAAAGTTTAGAGGCAGGAAAGGAAGCTCTGTGTTAAGAGTTTTATCAGTTTTGACCTTGATCTTTGGCACATAACTTCTTGGAATAAAGGAACTTGCTTGCTAGATAACTACAATGTTTCACCAAGCTCAGGTGCTCCTGGATCTGCCCACTTAACAGTAACTTTAGACAATGGATTTTCTTAAGAACTGTACAAAGCTCTTGACATTGCATACTGAAACTGTGAAATGTAACTGCAGAATAAGCAACCTTACTGGTACTCTAAACAATAATGGTTATGGTACTAATGACCTAATGTAACCTATTGGTATAAATCAACCTGGCTGCTTGGACAAGGAGCCATTTTCCTGTCTCTGCACCTTGTCTCCCTGTCTCCCTTTATTATTCCCTTACATTACCAAACTTGTACAAGGTTTCTCTTTTCTCCACATACTTGCCAGAATTTGTTATAATAGTAATTCTAACTGGGGTGTGATTTGCATTTTCTTGGTAGCTAATAAAGAAACATAATTTTAAAATAAATTAAAAAAATAAATTGTTGAACATTTGAATTTCTTTAAAATGTGTATATTTATATTAATTTTCTGTTTTTATTAAATCATTTGCTTTTTGGCCACTGAGTTTTTATAGCTGCTTGTATTTTATAGATATTAATCTTATGTCAGTTGAATTGTTTGCAGAAATATCTTTCTATTCTGAAGGTTGTTTCTTTTTTTTTTAATGTTTCTTTTGCAGTGTAGAGTTTCTTAGTTTGATATAATACCATTTGTTTATTTTTTTGTTTCATTTCTTGTGTTTTTGGGTTCTGTCACCTATGTCCATATATTGAAGTGTTACCCTGTATTTTTTTCTGATAGTTTCATAGTTTCATATTTTTGATCTATTTTGAATTGATTTTTGAATAGAATGAGATATATGGATCAAATTTTAATCTTTCACATGTGAATATCCAGTTTTCTTAGCCCCATCTATTGAAGAATCTGTCTTTTCTCTGTTTATGTCACTTTTGCCACAAATTACTTAGCTGTAAATGGATGGGGTTACTTCTTGTTTCTCTATTCTATTACATGGGTCTACATGTCTATTTGTATGACAACACCATACTATTTTGATTACTGTAGCTTTGTAGTATTTTTTTTAAGAAAGAAGGAGAGAGAGAGAGAGAGAGAGAGAGAGAGAGAGAGAAGAGAGAATTTTTTAATATTTATTTCTTAGTTTTCAGTGGATACAACATCTTTATTTTATTTTTATGTGGTGCTGAGGATCAAACCCAGCACCCCGCGCAGGCCAGGTGAGTGCACTACCACTTGAGCCACATCCCCAGCCCATGTAGTATATTTTGAAGTCAGGGAGTGGGAGGCCTCCAGTTTTGTTCTTTTTGCTCAAAATTGGCTTGGGTATGTAGACTCTTTTGGAGCTACAGTTCTTAATGTTCATAAAGTTCAATTTATTGTATTTTTCTTATAAGGATAGTGCTTTGAATGTCATACTGAAGCAATATGTGCCTAACTTAAGGTCACAAACATTTTATCATATATGCTAAAATGCAGATGGATATCCAGGTTTTCCTGAACCATTTGGTAAAAACAAAAAACAAAAAACTAAACTCTTAATTGGATCATCATTGTAATTTAATAAAAAAAACAATTGACTTTAACATGAATCTATTTCTGGAATCTTCTGTTTTGTTCCATTGATTTATATACTTTTCTTTAGTACTACACTGGCTTGATTATTGCTATTTTATAGTAAGAATTGAAATCAGATAGTGTGTGTTCTCCAGCTTTGTTTTTCCCTGCAACCTTGCTTTAGTTAAATACATTTATCTTTCTCCTGTTATTTTAAAATCCTATATCTTCATTGAATCTACAGAGCCCAGTTCCATAGCAGATTCCCCTATATTAGACTGGCTCACAAAAGACAGGTGCCCATCATAGTTTCTTCTCTAGCGCATTTCTTATATAGCTTTACTGGAAAGTGATTTTGGACCTTCCTGTGGAACATAATCAGCTTTCAGGTTCTTTGGTCTGACATATTGCATTCAGTTCCACATGTCCACCTTTCTGAGCCCCCTTTTTCCTTATTAAGTATTTAGCCAAGGCAGTGTTAGCATCTTTAATTCATTTTTTCATTAGTAACATTTTTGTTCTTTCACCCTTCACAGAGCTGTTCCAGCTGTGTGTTGGGCTTCAGCCTATGCCTGGACACTTTTTACTGGAATCATGGGAGTGTGCCAACATATTTATAAACTCATATTCTCACCTCTGTGTTGTCCAATAGTCTCATACTCCATTTCAACTACAGTTTCCAAATCAGTTGGATTTACTTTCAACTCAGTTTCTATGAACTATTTATTAGCCAATCCTTGGAAAATTAAAAATAATCAGTTTCTTCCCATAGCAGGGATTGTACTTCATCTTTTGGTCATTTTGAGATGTCCCTGGTTATTTGTTAGAAACAAAGTTGAGAGGTTGAGTATTTGTTGAGATTAATGAGCATAGTCTTTCTGGGTGTCCTCCTCAAGCAGAGGGAGACAGCTTTCTTCTAGGGAGGTACCATTTGTTCTAATCAGTTATACCTGATAGTAGAATGCATTTTGATACATTATACACTAGTAGAGCACAACTGTTTCTTCCTCTGGGTGAATATGGTTCAGAGTCACACCAGTAGTATAATCGTACATGTATATAGGGTTATAATGTCTGTCTCATTTCATAGTCCTTCCCATCCCCATGCCTACTCCCCTTCCCTCACTCCCCTCTGCACAATCCAAAGTTCCTTAATTCTTTGGTATCTATGCTGCACTGCCCCCCCGCCACCATTATGGATTAGCATCCACTTATCAGAGAAAACATTCGGCCTTTGGTTTTCTGGGTTTGTCTTATTTTGCTTAACATAATATTCTCTAGCTCCATCCATTTACCTGCAAATGCCCTAATTTTATTTTTCTTTGAGTCTGAGTAATATTCCTTTTTGTATATATACCACATTTTCTTTATCCATTTATCTGTTGAAGGGCTACTAGGTTTGTTCCCTAGTTTAGCTATTGTGAATTGAGCTTCTATAAACATTGATTTAGCTGCATAACTGTAGTATGCTCATTTTAAGTCCTTTGGATATAAAGTGAGGTGTGGGATAGCTGGGTGAAATGGTGGTTCCATTCCAAGTTTTCCAAGAAATCTCTATATGCTTTCCATATTTACAGTCCCACTAGCAATGTAGGAATGCACCTTCCCTCCACATTCTCACCAACACTTATTATTGCTTGTATTCTTGATATTTGCTATTCTGACTAGAGTGAGATGAAATCTTAGTGCAATTTTGATTTGAATTTCTCTAATCACTAGAAATGATGAACATTTTTTTCATATGCTTGTTGATTAATTGTATTTGTTCTTCTGTCTGTTCAGTTCCTTAGCCCATTTAATGATTGAATTATTTATTCTTTTGGTGTTGAGTTTTTTGAGTTTGTTTATGAATCCTGGAAATTAGTGCTCTATCTGATGTGCACATAGTGAAGATGTTCTCTCACTCTGTGGGCTCTCTCTTCACATTATTGATTGTTTCCTTTGCTGAGAAGATTTTTAATTTGAATCCATCCTCCACTCTTATTTTTTAAACTTATTTTATTTGAGAACAATAGGATTAGTATTAAAGCTCCCTTGTGATTGACCTATCTCTTGTGAATCTGTTTATAGTCTCTTTTGTTATTTTGCTGTTAAATGTTTTCTATTTCTTTATATATTCTGGAGATTAGAGTTCTATCTGAAGTGTGTGTGGTAAAGATTTTCTCCCATTCTGTAGGCTCTTTTTTCAGATATTATTTCCTTTGCTGAGAAGCTTTTCAGTTTGAATTCATCCCATTTATTGATTCTTGCTTTTATTTCTTGTGCTTTAGTAGTCTTCTTAAGGAAGTCAGTTCCTAAGCTAACATGGTGGCAATTTGGGCCCACTTTTTCTTCTAATAGGCACAGGGTCTCTCTTACAGTGCCTAAATCTTTGATCCACTTTGAATTGATTTTTGTGCAAGGTGAGAGGAGAGGGGTTTAATTTCATTTTGCTGCATATGGATTACCCGTCTTTCCAGCAGCATTTGTTGAAGAGGCTATCTTTTCTCCAATGTGTGTTTTTGGTGCCTTTTTCTGGTATGAGATCACTGTGTATAGGTGAGTGTATCTTTCTGTCCTTTGTTCTGTACCATTGACCTTCGTGTCTATTTTGGTGCCCAAACCATGCCATTTTTGTTGTTATAGCTCTGTAGTATAGTTTAAGGTTTTGTATTGTGATGCCTCCTGCTTCACTCCTCTTGCTAAGAATTGCTTTGACTATTATGGGTCTGTTATTTTTTCAAATAAATTTCACGATTGCTTTTTCTATTTCTATGAGGAATGTTATTTGGATTTTAATAGAAATTGCATCAAATCTGTATAAAGCTTTTGATAGTATGGCCATTTTGACAATATTAATTTTGCCTATCCAAGAGCATGGGAGATCGTTCTTTAATTTCTTTCTTTAGTGTCCTGTAGTTTTTATTGTAGAGGTCTTTCACCTTTTTTGTCAGATTGATTCCCAAGTATTTTATTTTTTTGAGGCTATGGTGAATGGGGTAATTTTCCTAATTTCTCTTGCAGTGGGTTCATCACTGATGTACAGAAATGAATTTGATTTATGGGTGTTGATTTTATATCCTGCTAATTTTTCTGAATTCATTTATTAGTTCTAGAAGTTTTCTGGAGGAATTTTTTTGGATCTTCTAAATATAGAATCATGTCATATACAAATAGTGATAGTTTGAGTTCTTTTTTTCCTATTTGTATCCCTTTAATTTCTTTTATCTGTCTAATTGCTCTGTTGAATAGAAGTGGTGAAAGAGCATTCTTGTCTTGTTCCAGTTTTTAGAAGGAGTGCTTTCAATTTTTTTCTATTTAAAATGATATTGGCCTTGGGTTTAGCATAGATGGCTTTTACAGTGTTAAAGTTATGTTCCTATTATACCTATTTTTTCTAGTGTTTTAAACATAAAGCAGTGCTATATTTTGTCAAATGCTTTTTCTGCATTCCTTTAGTGTAGTACATGCCTTTCCTGATTTTCAATGTTTTTATTTATTTATTTTTTTTGTATTCTTCTCATGAAATATTTTTCTGAGAATATTCTGTAGTACAGGCTTTCTAGTTGTGAATTCTTTTTTTCCCCTTTTTTTCTTTATTTTCTTTTTTAGTTAGACACAATATTTTAATTTTATTTATTTATTTATATATGGTGCTGAGAATCAAACAGTACTTCACACATGCAAGGCAAGTACTCTACCACTGAGCTACAACTCCAACCCTGGTTTTAATTTTTTTTAAGTTTTGTTTATCATTGAGGGTTTTTATTTTATCTTTAAATCTGAAGCTTAGTTTTTCTGGATATAAAATTTTCAGTTGGCACCCATTTTCTTTCAGAGCTTGATATATGTTATTCCAGGACCTCATGGCATTGAAGGTCTGGGTTGAGAAAACAGTTGAGATCTGAATTAGTTTTCTTCTATAAAAAAGAGATTTTTTTCTCTCATAGTCTTGAAAATTCTATCCTTATTCTAATAGTCTTCTCATTATAATGTGCCTTGGTGTGGGTTTGTGGTGATTTCGTACATTTGGGGTTTTTACAGTTAATTTTCTATTTCATTCTTTAGATTTAGAACATTTTTTAATATTATGTCATTGAAAAAATTGTGCATTCCTCTGGTGTGTATCTCCACATCTTTGTCTATTCTGATAAATCTTAAATTTCTTGAAAGGCATGTTCATGATTTCTTACCATCTTCTCTGTACAGTCAACTTTATTTTCAAGAGTATATATTTTGTCTTCATTGCCTGAGGTTCTGTCTTCCAAGTGGTCTAGTCTGCTGGTGATACTTTTCATTGAATTTTTAATTGGTTTATTGTTTTCTTCACTTTGAGGGTTTCTGCTTGATTCCTTTTTTATAATCTCTGCCTTTGTATTGAAGTGACCTTTCACTTCCTATATTTTTTTCTGATACCATTTTTTATTTCAAAGATCAGTCTAACTATGATCCTTCTAAACTCCTTCTCTGACATTCTTTACTGTGTTGTCTATGGTTTCTATTGTTGGAACATCTTGGTTTGTTTGAAGCACTTTGTTTTTTCATGTTTTTTGTGTGTCTTCCCACCTACATGTTTGGTTCTGAGGCAGTACAGTTTCTACCCTATAGTCTTATAGTGACGCTGAAGTCTTCCAGTACCTCACCTTTAAGGGGGAGACCAATATTAACAGCACCCAATGCAAACAATATAGAACCTTAAACCAAATAGCTCCTATTAAGGTGTCTACAGTTTTGTTGGAATAAACAGAAATGATGTGTTCAATTATTGTCTACAATATAAACAGTAAGTTTCCTAAAAAGGATTTACCATTCCAAATGATGGACAAAGAGGAAACTGAAGTAGTATAGGATGTGATGTTTATGAGGGAGAAGGAGAGAGATATAGGTAAAAAAAATTTTAGTAAGAGTGAAGGGGGAATTAATAGAGATTGGCTGTTAGCATGAGAGAAGTGAGAGAATCTAGGGAGACAGATAAATGAGAGAAAAAATACATACATATTTTAAAATAGTAAAAATATAAGAATACACAATGCTATTCAGACATTTTTTTCCTCAATAAATTGATGAATGAAAAATATTTGGATTGAAAGATGGTAGAGATGTGAGAGAGGGGGAAATAAAAGGAAATTGAACAATTGCTTCCATTGGCTTTCAAAATGTTTCTCAGCTTCCATTCTCTGATGATAGGTGGGGTTGTCTGATATTTGTTGTCTTACGTAGTTGCAGTCCTGGGGGTGCTGGACTGGTTGGCTGGGTGAGCCATAGCTAGATGCTCTCACCTCTTCTTTCAGTCTTCCCACATGTTGTAGCTGGCCCCTTCTGTCCCCATGCACTTCAGGGCTCACTGGGTTGGAGAGAGCCCGTTTTCTTCCTGTTTCTCCAACCTGTGCTCATGGGGGAACTGCCTCCAGTCTCTGGCTTTACACAGGTTTGCTAAGCCCAGATTGGCCCATGCAGATTCAGCTGCACTCTGACAGACCTGGGCTTCAGATTCCCTACAACAGCCTCTGCCTTGTTGTAGTCCTAAGATCTCAATGCCATTCCAACTTGCAGAGACACCACCAGGGCTGTGCTCACACAACGAAGCGACCCTTCAAAGAGGCAGCCAGATGGCAGCCACTAGCACACCCAGCAGGAAGACTTCATGTGCAACTAGACCTGCAGGTACCCCAACAATATATCTCCAGGTGGTGTCCCCAGACTGAGGCAGCCATGCCCTGAGATGGCGGTGGTGGTGATGGCAAACTTGTATGCCCCTTGACCCTGGACTTCCAGGCCCTGGCCAGTATCCCAAGATGACTGTGGCCTCGTGTAACCAAATGTGCAGGTATCCTGACAATGGACTTCCAGGCAGCAAGGATAGCGGGTGCTCTGCAGGGGCTCTGCCAGTGGTTGTGGGTGATCTGTGGGCAAATGGTGAGAACTTGGTTGGAGGACAGCAGGTAACAGGCAATGGGCAGGCAAAAGGTGGGCAAACCGGCAACCATCAGGCAGTGGACAGTGGTCAGTGAGCAATCTGCATGCAAAAGGCTGACAATATACTGGAAAAGATCTGGTGGGCAAACGGGTCAAACAACAGGGGATCCATGGGCAGCGAGGACTGTCTATTTCACAGAGAAACAATATTTCCTTTGCCTGAATCCTGAGACACAGAGTGACAAGGAATGCACCCTCCCTCCAATTCACTATCTTGGAACTTATCCCACAGTTCTTGCAAGTTCTGTTCATGTTCACTTAACATTTTTTTCCAAACTTTGTTTTTCAGATTATATATTTTTGTCTTCATTATCTGAAACCCCATCTTCCAAGTGGTCTAGTCTCCTAGTGATGCTTTCCATTGAGTTTTTAATTTGGTTTATCAATACTTTCATTTCAAGAATTTCTGATTGATTCTTTGTCAGGATTTCTATCTCCTTCTTGAAGTGATTTTTCACTTTTTGGATTTTCTTTCTGCCATTTCCTCACTTTGTCTTTTACCTGGCAGATCAGTTTAATTAAGAACTTTCTAAATACCTTTTTTGATGTTTCCTCCACTGTGATATCATTGGATTCTATTAATGATGTATTCTGATTTGTTTGGCATTGTTTGTTCCTCTGCTTTTTCAGGTTGTTTTTATGTCTACCCATTTGTCAGTAAGGATCTGAGGTGGTAGAGCTTCAATCCTACAAATTTATAATGTTCCTGAAGATTTCTAGTAACTCATGTTTTAGGGGGTAACTCATTTCACCTGGTTTTCTAGTCACACTCTGTATTGCATGGCAGGCCTCTGCCAGGTCAGGTTTTTGGACCCAGCTGGAATTACACAATTCTGAGTGCCTGGGTTTGAACCCACACCTGCCAGCCAGCTGCCTTACTACAGTGGAAAATGATGGCAGCTGACCTTGTTCTCTTCAGGTCATTCCAAGAAGTGCAGTGTTCCTCTCACATGAAAACAATGTGCTGATCACCCACTGGATCAGCTCCACAATATCCTCCATCACCATTCTCTCTACTTTAAGACATGTCTTGGTGCCACCCAAAATGTGGGCTCTCTTAGTCTGTGTCTCCAGCCTGCTCTCAATTTATCTGCATCAGCAGTGGCTGGTGCTGGTGGTAGGGTGTTTTCTTTCTTTTATTTTTAAAAAATTTTATTCTATTGAGCCTTTGTGTCCCTAGGTTGTTCTGAGAATCCAGTATTAAATCCCAGTAGAGGATTTTTTTTTTTTTTTAACTCACCTCAGAGAGAAGCTGTTTGTCCTCTTTCCTGGTCCTGTGTCATGAGCAGTTTGGAAAATAACCTTCTTTATTCCACCATCTCGATCTCCCAAACTTTCTCATTTTTAATACAGAAGTACTCATTATTTTCCTTTTATTTGTACATTAACTCTGTCCTCATGAAAAGTGTTTAGTTTTGACAGTAGTGATCTCTTGTTTCTTTTATTTTGATTTTGGGCAGAAGGCCTCAAATATTTTATGAAGATAAATGTTTAATTTATTCTTTGTTTTTGTGTACTTTTGAAATACTGACTATTTTATTCCACCCCTAATTTCACATAATTTATTATATTACTTTATGATTTACAGACATTCCTGAGTCTATAGTCATATTTTCATCTTCTCTCTCCTTTTCCTTAATCAGATTTGATAGATGTTGGCCTCTCTTATTGATATCTGGGGAAAAAAATCAGACCTTGGTTTTTATTTTCCAGTTCTAGTATTTTATTACCTTCTAATTACTCTCATATGTTTGAATGTTTGATTTCTTTTTTTCTTGACTTATTTTACTTTTCAAATCTTTTGAGTTAAGCATTAAGTTAATCTGTTCTTTACTTATTAAAAAACTGAAGGCTGTCCTCCTTTTTCAACTTCACAACTACTTAATGCTTGGCTTCTGTGAACACATTACTGACATAAACATATCTTCCTTTCATTGAAACTGGTCTGGCTAATCTGAGTGCTTGCTTTTCTTTTCTAGGTCCTTAACCTGAGCTTCTCTCTCTGTCCCTGTAGAATCTAGTTTGATCAATATTTCTAATTACACGAGTTGATTCCTACCCAATATATACCTGAATCAAAACATTATGCTGTACCTCATAAATATCTACAAATATTATATGTCAATCAAAAGTTTAAAAAAAAATCCTACTAAGCCAGTTTAGCAATCTTTTACCTTTGCTATCTGACCCCATTAGCTCCCCATCAGCTATAGGATGATTATACATACTTATTCATAGTTGCAGAGAAGTTCAGTGTCAGTTTTGCTGTCACAGAGAACAAGAATAATGCCAATTATCTCCAAGCCCTTTAGTCTTCAGAATAGTACCTTGTATACTATAGGCTTTTAATGACTATTTGTTGTATTTGAGGCGTAGTCTGAGAAAAGAGTTAAAGTAAAACTTTGTCATGTTTAAATCCCATATACTTTGAAAATGTTAGAATAGGAAAATATATTTCTGATGCCAACAAGTTTTAAAAAAATTAATGATTATATTTATGTTATATAAAATGTCAGAGAACATACATTTATTACAACCAAGGAAGTACAAAGATCCTTGTCTTACTTTAAAGGTAATCATTAAAAAAAATGGGCATTCAATAGGTATAAGAGTCTCTTTTCCACATTTGCAGTCTATAATTAACAAACGTCTCTGCATTTATTCAGGAAAGTAATATGCCACTTGTAAATAATAGTAGTATTGGTTTCTGTACACTTAAATGTCAATAATCTGAACATAAATTTTCTCCTGTTCTTAGTTACATAAGTGCGTTTTTGAGATAATGCAGAGACAGGTATCATTACCATTGTTGCAGGTCCATTTTCTGTAGATGTAAATGGATTAATGTGAAACATGGAGAAGAAATGAAGAGTTCTACCACTATTGAAAACTGTAATGCATGTAAATTAAATCAATATGTTGCTTTTAAAAACACAATATGGTGACAGCAGAGAAGTGAAACCTGAGTGCATTTCAGGAAAGACACAAAAGTAGGAGGTGTCTATTAAAATAACAAGTGAAAGAAATAAGAACATATCTTTTCCATACTTTGATTGCCTCATGTTCTTCTCTTTAATTTCTCAAGATTAGTAACTTTAGTGAGGAGGAGGCCTTTGTAAAAATGTGTGAATAAGGACAGATTTTTAAAAATATAGAGTGATTTTTCTCTACCATTTGAAATGGATGTGGCTTTACACTTAATTTCCGGGCAAGGAGGATAGTATCTCATATGTCACCTAGGTTAATTTAGTGTTCAATAACTAACACCAATGATAGCAATTTCCTTTTAAAGACAATTCAAGCATTTAATGATGCCATAGATCAACCATGAAACAAAACACATATCTAAGCATTAAATGGTAAAAAACAAATGCAGCCCTCAATATTAAGAATAGTAAGTGACATCTGCAGTTACCTTGGTAGGAAACATCTCAATGATCTACTCAAAAGCTGTATCTGTATGCCATTGATTGGTCGACTGATTGATTTGATTGATTGATTTTGGGGTGCTGAGAAATGAATCCAGGGCCTTGTGTGCACCAAGCAAGTACTCTACAGATAGATGATGAGAGAGAGGAAGAAACAAAGAGCACTATTTTTATGTAAGCTACAAGATGATAGTAAAAACAAATAGCAAAGCTTCATTGGACTAAATAGAGTTTCTGATGGAATTGCATTATTAACATTATTAATTTAAAGAGGGTGCCAATAAAAAGAGAGATCTATGGTCCCTTTAATAAAAAAGTGCTCATATTATACATAGTTAATTGACTTCTAATATATATTTAATATATACTATGTATACATATTATTTAAGTATAATTTTATATACATGTCTTACGTACAACAAGCTCTAAAATAGTTCTCAAATCACATTTGGTTATATACAGAAAGTTTGATGTTAAGTTGGTTGTTTGAAATTCACAGTACATTTTTCAAATAAACATTGTTATAATTGAGATTTTGTTTTCCAGCTCAATTCAGAAACTAATTCAGTTCAGAGTGAAGGAAAACAGTTGGAAACAATTCAGTTGCAGAAGTATAGATTATAATTAAAATTAGCATTGAATAAGAAATGTTTCTTTTTTAATTTTAGTTATCAAGGAGAAGTGAACTTGTTTATAGAATTAAATGGAGGAATTTGTGGAGTTTCTGAAAAGAACTTATGAGCATTTTTGTAGATAATACATACTAAATACAGTTGTGGCTTTTTAATGAATATGTCATTTCCTAATTAACACTTATATTCCTTTAAACATGTGGATTGCTAAATTGTTGTACTAGTTAGGCCATAAAATAATATCACAGAATGGGTGACTTAAATAACAAACATTTATTACCTCATGGTTCTGGTGGCTGAAGACCTAAGATCACAGTGCCAACAGCTATTTATTTCTTCAAGGACTTTCTCATTGCTTGTGAAAGGCCATCTTCTTGCTGTGACCTTATATTGTCTTTGATTATGTGGGCACATGTCTGGGTCCTAATCTTCTCTTACAAGGATACAAGTCATGGTGGATTTGGGCTTACCAATATGACCTTATTTACTTTAGTGACTTTTAAAAAGACCCTCTCTCCAAATAGTCACTTTTTGAGGAACTGGTAGAAATGGTTTCAAGATATGACTTTGGGGGAGAGCATATTCTTCAGCCCATAAGTAACCCATTAAGATTAATTTGGATTGTTAAAATTGTTTTATCCTTACTTTAATCACTGTTAATTAAGAGAATAAGAAAAAAACATGTTGGAGAGAAATGGAGGTCAGAGGAGCCATGGAAAGATATTCTTGAGTTGTTTGGTCAAGAACAGAAAAATGCTGGGAAGAAAGAGAGTGCATATGCGGAATTCACTAAGCCTAAGATGGCCTTGAGCAGGGAATGAAGGAAGGCATCATTTTGCAAGCATGTTTCTGTGTGAAGGGAACAAATATGAGATGGACTGAAAAGCTGGGTTGGAGGACTGGAGAAGGAAGCAGCATGTACCTGACATTTACCCTCACAAGTAATTCACAGGTTGATTAATAATGTAGGATCTGTTGTAAATTACATACATCAATGCATCATCCATTAAGAGATTTTGGAGACAGATGGACACACCTGTGTTTGAAACTTCATTTGGTTACCTTCTAGCTGTGTAAATTTGGGCAGGTTATTTTTACCACTTTAAGTCTGTTCTTTTACCTATAAAATGTGGACAATGTTATATACATTACATATTAATTGTAGAAGTTAAGGGAATAAAGTGTGTATATAGAATATCTGAATTATGACAAGTTTTTGTAAAGAATAGCTACAAGAATAACAATGGCAATTATATTAAAGATAATTCAGTGATTTGTTTCTTTGAGCATATAACAGAGATATGGTAAATAAAAAAATTCACTCAGAAATATACACACACTTAATAACATGGATTTAATAGGTGTATTATTTTCCTAGGTCTACTGTAACAAATTACAACAAATTTGGTGGTTTGGACATGTTCTTTCATGATTTTGGAAGTCAGAAGTCTGAAATAAAGGTGTTGGCAGTGTTGGCACCTTCTGGAATTTCTGAGTGGCTTCCTGTCTCTGGTGGCCATCTTGGTATTCTTTTCTTGAAGATTCGTTACTTTAATCTCTGCCTCAGTTTTCCCTTCACCTTCCTGCTTGTCTATTTTCTCTTCTAAGGGCACTTTTCATTGGATTTAAAGCCTACCTAATCTTAATTGATCTCATTTCAATATCCTTAATTGCCCCTGTGAAGATACTTTTTCCAAATAAGGTATCAGTCATAGGTAGACATAAATTTTAGGGTTACCCTCAATCCACTATAATAGAGAAATACTGCAATTCAACAAAACTTTAATTTCGCTAATAATATCATTAATTTGACATTTTAAATCATATTTAGCTAATTTAGGTTCTGATATTTAAAGCATAAATTAAATTAATGAATTTTTGTTTGATCAAATGTTAATAAGTTAAGGGAATTAGATATATTTACTTAGAGATAAATGATAAATCATAAATGGGATCTGACACTACAAATGGAGAAGGAATTGGAATAATAATAACTAGTGATAGTGACTTAACTAATATTTTATTTCTTCTACATACTAGGTCATACTTAATGCATATTTCTTTTAGTGTACTGTCTTATATAATTCTTGTAAAAATCTTGGGAAATATAGATTCACAAAATTTCCAGACTTGGAAAATGGTTATGATTATGGCAAGTAGACAAAACTGTAATAATTCACAAATATCTTGACCTTGAAATTTTATTAACTAGGTAATGAAGGCATAGTAAAGACTTGTTTCTAACCATGTCAGGTAAAAATGATTGTATGAGAGAAAGTAACAAGATAGTTTTATTCTGAGGAAAGTTTGGATCAAATTTACTTTTCTGGGCATGACCACAATGAATTAAGTTGAAGCTTGTCTATTCATCTAATGAGAATGTTCTTGGAAGATGTAGTTTATTCTGGGCATTGGTGTTGGTGAGAAATGCAGAGTGCTTGACAAATGGTGGCACATGAATTGTTCCTTAGTTTCTTGTGAATATGAAAAAAGCTTCATTAACAGAAATATAACTATGAAGGGTTAATATTATCATTTTTTGGTGCCATACAAAAGGTAGTAATATCTCCAAACATATTGAAAGAACTATTCTACTTAACAGGAGATAACTTCCTAAAGAGAGATGGGAGTGGCTGACATTAGACATTAGGAATGGTGGTGTGTTGGTGGGGACAATCACAGGGTGCAGAAGCCTGGGAAGGCAGGGAAATTATGACTTGGCTTGGCATAGTTAGAGCCTTCATAGATGGTAGAAGCTGAACATTGGCAGTACAGTTCTAATTAATAGCAGGACTATTGAGAGCCAAAACAGGGAAAGATGTTAATTAGACAAATATGATTTTGCAGTGACCTCTTCAAACAAAAAATTGTCACTTAAAGATTGTAGAATTGATCTTGGCAGAAAACTAGGTGTTATTGGACTCAAAGATCTTTTGATGTTAGCATATCATCTTAATTGTATATAAGTAGAAATAAAGTCTTCAGAAGGATTTTTATCACATGAAGAAATATCTTCTTCTTAAAGACTAGAAATTGGAATTCCCAAAATATCTATGGTATAATATTATTAAAATAAATTAAAAATAATTATGTGAAATGGCCCAAATTAGTAGGCAACATAATCTTTGTGATTCAATTGATTGACAACCAATTTGCAAATTTATAGAATATAACATTTATGATAATATAGTTCTCTTAACCGGAAACTTGATACTCTCTTCTCTCCTTTTGTTCCAAATATACTAAATTTATAAACTAGAAAAAAGTAAAATCCTTGTGATTCTTTTTAAAAACTTTGATCTCAGTTAAAAATGGAGTGTAACAGATCACAACAGGCACCAATTTGGGAATCTAAAGGAAAGGTTTACTTCCTCTTAAACATTTTTTGAACTCTAAAACAATTCATAATTAGAATTTGTATCAGGAAATTCTTTACAAAGGATAATTGTTGAATAATTATTTTTGGATTGAGTAATTGGTTAATGACACCATGATACTTCATTTTTAAGGTTGGTGCATACACTTATTCTTAATGTTAATTCTTTAATGTGGGAAATATTAGAACATAAATCCTTCTTTACAAAAGTTTTGTAGGAAGAATACACATAAGAAAAATTAATAGTAAACACAGTCTACTAATTTTTTTTCTTCTATTTATTTTTCTGGTTTTCTTCAATTCCTAATTGATAAGTAAATGTGGAAGTGGAAGACATGGGTAAGGTATTTTTGAGTTCAAATTTAGAATACTCTTATTTTTATCTGGGAATCAAGAGAGAAGCCCTATATTTAGAAGAGTGGATGTCTTCTTTATATACCTGTATATTTTATATGAATCTCTTAAAGGAAAACAGGATTAGAATATTTGTTGAATAGCTGGGCAGGGTGGCACATGCCTGTAATCCCAGTATCGCCGGAAGCTGAGGCAGGAGGATTGTGAGTTTAAAGTCAGCCTCAACAACTTAGCGGGGCCCTAAGCAAAATTCTGCAAGACCTTGTCTCTAAATAAAATATAATAAAAAAGGCTGGGGATGTGGCTCACTGATTAAGCACCTCTGGGTTCAATTTCTGGTATCAGAAAGAAAAATTTAAAATTTTAAAAAGAGAATTTATGTGAAGAGAGTTGCCATTATCTTGGAATATGTTTTAGTTTTTTTTTTTTCTTCTGAAATTGCCAATTTCTTTCTCTCTTTATGCCTTTCCTTAGCTGTGTGACACCATAATCTCCTGGAAGTGGCTGACCCAGAGTCTTTAAGGAACACTACATTTTCATGATGTTGCATATCTATGACCATATAATATATGGCAATGGCAACTAGTTTGTGAAATTGGCTACTTACAATTCTCCAAATTTCCTAAATGGACCTTGAAGTAAGTATAATGGAAAAGAACTGATGTGGAAATGGTTTTGTTTCTAAGACTGATGACTTTTCAGTTATTTCCAGCTACACATGTTCTTACCACAAATTTCTCTCTCTCTCTCTCTCTCTCTCTCTCTCTCTCTTGCTATCTTGAATTTTTGTTTATATCTTGTGACTATATTCTGCTAAGACAACAAAACTGAAATAATTGTGGTTTAACACGTGAAAGGTAATTTCTCTCTCTTGTAGTCTGATGCCTTCTAAGGGTTGATCTAGAGATGAAGGCTCTTCTAATCCTGAATCTTTGTCCTCTTAATAAATGGATTCCACTGTGGCCATGTCAGGGAAATGGAGAGAAGAAGGGCTGTCCATTGGCTCTTAAATGCTTCAGTCTGGAATGGACACATATCACTCCTGGACACAGTCAGCTGGGCAGTGCTAGTTCAGTAGCAATGTCAAATGACAGGAGGGCTCTGAAATGTGGGAGAGCACATGGATAGACAGTGAATAGTAAATGCTTTTGCCACACAACTAATTAATCTAAAGGATTCAAGACTGTTGATATGGATTATAGAGGGCACCATGGAGATGGATTACAGAGTGTTAGAAGAGTGATTCCTGCATTTAGCCCAGCTGACCTTTCTTATAAGAACATCATCTCTTCATCTAATTATTTGAGATAGGGAGAAAAGATTATTTATAAATATGGGATATTTTTCATATAAAAAATGACCAGAGGACTGTTTTAGTAAAGGAGGTGAAATAAATGTCAAGGAACATAAAACTGATTACTTAAGTTAGGATCAATCTTGTGTATTTCATAGTCTGCATTTATAACTTTACTTTGAGCATTAGAAGCATATCAGTGAAACCCTTCAACTTTATATTCCATATATTTGTATAATGTTCTATTTTTTTTCCCACAGAGGGATTGAAGTAGGTTAGTAGTAACTATTTCCTTAATTATTATATTTGTTGGCTCTCCCAGCTCTGGAGATGGCTTGTATTCTCCTAGAATGTATATTCCTTCTTTTACCTATAAGGGCTTCTCTCTCTTGAGATTTCCCCTATTCTCCATTGAATGTGTATCTGTTTTCCTAAATAAATCTTTATGTCTCTGAAAAAAATCATTTTTTGAATATACAACAAATACAAATGCCCAAATTTGCTCAGCTTCTGAAGCTAGAAATCCAGAGTTTTAACACAGGTTAGCCTTCCACATGCCATTTAAAAAAAAAAACACACTTTGGAACTAAAAAAGTTAGCTATTATTTAATCTATCTAAAGTATTTAAATTGCTTTTTCAATTCTTTGATTTTTGTTTTCTAGGTTACAGTGGAATAAGGATTATAGAGATAAGGCAGGAGTTGGTAAGGGATGAGCAATAGAGGGCAATTGTCAATCAAAGAAGGTGCTGACTCTGCAGTATTTCATTTGGAAATATGGAGGAATAAGAGAAACCTACACCCTCCCAAAGGCTTGTTAAGGCATGAATCTTTTCAAGATGAAATATGCTGTTTTGCTATAATTGGCTTTGTATGAAAATTCCTTTTGCATCATATATAGTGTCCCAAATAGTCTAATGGTAAATGTTAGTAGTGTGTTAATATCAATGCTGTGGAAAAATTCATATAGGTGAGCTTACTGAATATTCCATCACCTGTTCATATTCCTTGAGGCAATAATTTGCAAATGTATTCATTACTAGCTAATAAGCTAGTAATATGAATGGGTTCACCAAAAGGTAATGTTTGATAGCACCATGTGTCTTTAATATTACCTTGCTACATTTTAAAGGTTAGATATTTAAAAGAACCAGAAATATATAGGGAAATATAGCCCAACTCCTGTATTATTTTGTCTTAATCTATGAATTTCTAAATTCACGATTTTTACTAACAGATATGAAATTTCCTTTCTACTTCTTCTCAATACCATATAAATGTATAATGTAAAATAGTATAAATGTTAACATCCTAAACATCTTTCTATGACTTATTTTTTTACTTATTCTTATGTTTTAAATCTATTTGCTTTGATATATTTTGATATATTTTGTTTCCTTTATTGTTATTGACACTTTTTTGTATTTATTTCCCTAAATGAAATTGAATTACTAATATGGATAGTGCTTCTAAAAAATTATAATAGATAATCTGAAATTTTTCTCCAAAATAGTTATAGAAATTTAGTCTTTCTCTGACATGTAGGGAGATCCTATGATTTTCTCACATATTTGGCAGTATGTGGTACTAATAGTTTTTAAAAAATTCATTTTGGTCCCAATTTAAATTATTTTTTCCATTTTAAAAATTGAATTACTAGAAATATTTAATTTTCTTGGCAATCATATAACTTTGTTTACTTTTTACCCAACAGCATTTTTTATTTTGATAGATAGATGTCAGATACACTTAAAAAAAAACCCTTAACAAGTTATATTTTCAATTAATAGGATTAAACATAATAAATGAATAAAATCACCGTATCTATAAAGAGTAGCATATTCAAGTCAATTCAATAACCTGCATTTAATCCAAGCTACAACCAAATTATGATTCTATATTACAAGTTCACCTCTATGTAACATATAATATACATGTATAATTACATATACTATTTATGTATTGATCTCTGCTTCATAATGAGCAATATAGGAAAAACAGACAAGACCAACTTTCACAGTATCTATTTTGTCCTGCTTATATACTTTGCCTCCTACAGCTGCCCTTCAAATCATTGTCATTTGCCCCGAAGAAAGATTCGAAGCTTGAACTTTTCATTTAACTAATTGGTACTTGTTTTCACCACTGAGTTGTTCTCATTCAGCTGGGTAATGAAACTGGAAATTGCTTCCTCTCAGAATCTCATTTAAATGAAGACAAACCGTAAACATGGCAGTACTTTGCCCAAAAGCACCTTGGATATAAGATAGCCCTTGATTTTAGCCCTTGACCTTAGAAGTAAATGTCATGCCTTTGATGGAACTTTTATTATAGTACCAGGAGAAGGTCAGCAAATCCCCTTCTCAAAAAGTAACCATAAAACAGAATAGTAAAAAAACAAAAACAAAATCCATTTTAAAACTCCAGACATGTACCAAAGACATGCAAAAAAAAAAAAATGAGAAGCATTAATTTATGAAGAGTTAGTGAATTTCAGGTAAGAACAGTGGGAACCAATGGTTTTCTTCCTCAGAACTATTTTCTTTCCTTCAGGTTTGGATGGTACAGCAATTTTACAATGACAAGAAAGGCCAGAGAAACCACAAGTTTCATTATTGGAGGTGTCTCTATTTGGAGCAGAGAAAACACAACACTCAGCAGTGTTGTCAGTAAAAATAGTGATCTGATGGCCAGTCACCAGGGAAAAACAACAGCTTTGCTAGCCAGAGACCATCATCCTGGCTGCAGCCTGTGGAAGAAAAGTAACCTAGATGAAATTTAACGACAAATTCTAGGAAATGAGATAGCCATAGGAGGGCTTGATAGGCTTTCCACACATCCTTGGCTCATTGAAAGTCTCTGTGAATGGGCATGTGAGACTGACCAGTGTCCAGACTTTTCATATATGACATGTGGTCTGGGAAGATGTGTGTATACACAGCTAAGACACAAGATGCCTGATGGAAAAGTAAAGCCTGGGGAAAACCTGAAAAGTTCTCAAATTTTAACATGTTCTTGAACCTGCACACAAATCCCTGAGTAGAAAGTGAAAGTCTTTCATGTATGGAAGTATCTGAGCACAACTTATGGTCAATAACTGCCTGACCACTAATCTGTGCAGACACTGAGCCAGCCCCTAAGAAGTCAAACTTAAAGGTTAAAAACGCATATAAAAATATGCCCGCCCTCCCGAGAATAGACATTAGTATTCAGACACTGTGAGATATGTTCCTCAAATTTAGTCCAGAAAATACGTAAACAAAGAGCAACAACTATAGACCTCAGGAGGGAAATTTCAGAATCTGTAGTGTTTTCAATATGTTATGGAAAATGTTGGGTTTCAACCAAAAGTTATGAGAAAGGAAAATAAATGAGAAAGTGTCATAAATAATCAGGTATAAAAGAAGTAATTAGATTATGTATGGGTTGACCAAATTCTGACTATATAAGACAAAAATTTCAAAAGAGATTTTATAATTATGTTCAAAGAAACAAAAGAAAATAAAGTTAAAGAACTGAATGATGGTGCTGGCTCAATAAAGAACTTGATGAAGAGATTATAAGTCATATGAAATGGAAATTCTGGATTTGAACAGGATAGTAATAGAAAAATTTTGCTAAAGAGACTTAGCAGCAGATTTGAAATGGTAGATGATAGAATCAATGAACTTGAGGAAAGACCAATAGCAATGATTTAAAGTAAGGAATAGAAAGAAAAAAAAACCTCAAGAAAAATGTATAGGGTCTAAGGAAGCTGTGGAAAATCATTAAGTATACCAGTATTTGAATAATGATAATACCAGAAGAAGAAATGTGGGGGAAGGGCAGAAAAATTCTGGAAGAAAAAATGATCAAAAACTTAAAATCAATGAAAAGTTTTAACATGCAATTTTAAGTTCAAGAATCTCAGGTAGGATAAACACAAAGAAATACAAGTTTCAAAATCAAAATTTTTTTAAAAGCAAAAGATTGAAGAGAAAAAAGGGGGAAAATAGCCCACTTACTGGCTGATTTACCAATGGCATAGCATATATAAAGTGCAAAGAAAAAACACAATAAAAAAGCATTCTACTAATTAAGAATTCTATATCCAGAAAAAAATTAGTCTTAAAAAATGAAGGCAAAATAAAAAGACCTTCCTAGGTAATGAAAGATGAATAGAATTTGTTACTAGCAAACGAGGCTCACAAGAAATACTAAATGGAATTATTAGGAAGAGAGGGAATGATACTAGAAAGCAATTCACAAGGAGAAATAACAATCAAAATCAGTGGAAACAGAAAATAATTAAGATCAGAGGTGAAATTAATGAAATGGAGAATAAAAAACAATACACAGTATTAATGCAATAAAGACTTGGTTCTTTGATAAGATAAATAAGATTGATAAACCTTTAGCCGAATGAACCTAAGGAAAGAGAGAAATGGAATTATTAGGAAGAGAGGGAATGATACTAGAAAGCAATTCACAAGGAGAAATAACAATCAAAATCAGTGGAAACAGAAAATAATTAAGATCAGAGGTGAAATTAATGAAATGGAGAATAAAAAACAATACACAGTATTAATGCAATAAAGACTTGGTTCTTTGATAAGATAAATAAGATTGATAAACCTTTAGCCGAATGAACCTAAGGAAAGAGAGAAAAGACCCAAATCCTTGTTGGTGGGACTGAAGATTAGTAGGATCACTCTGGAAAGCAGTATGGAGATTCCACAAAAAAACTAGGAATGGAATCATTATTGTCATATAGTTATCCCACTTGTTGGTATTTTCTCAAAAGATCTAAGATCAACATACTATAGCAATGCAGCCACCTCAGTGTCCATAGCAGCACAATTTACAATAGCTAAATTATGCAATAACCTAGATACCTGTCAATAGACAAATGGGGCAAGAAATTGTAGTATATATACACAATGGAGTTCTACTGAGCCATAATGAAGAATGAAATTATGGCATTTGCCAGTAAATAGATAGAAATGGAGAACATCATGCTAAGCAAAATAAGTTCAACTCAGAAACGTAAAGGTTAAATGTATTCTCTAACAGGCAGAAACTGGAGTAAAATAAATAGGGAGGGAATCATAGGATATCATGTACACAAAAGGAGGATCAGTAATTTAAGCAATTAAAAAATAGTTATTGGAGAGAGACTAAATTCTTTCCCCTAATATGCCTGCTTTTTCTACCTCCCCCATCCCAACATTTAAAGAGGTTTTAATTTGTGTGATATGTTTGGGATCAACTAGCTCCTATTTGGTTCTGTCATTGTTTCTAAATGTTTTCCTTGTATTTCTGTTAAACCTCTTTGTTTACATAGTTTTTTTTAACACAATAGTGCAGTTGAACAGCAGATTAGTTGTGATAGAGACTTCATGGAGAGAAAAAACAATCTGACCCTTTATATAAAAAGTTTGTTGAATCAATGCAAACACATTTGAGGGTGATGCTAAAGGCATAAATTTTGGAAAGGAAACAATAAAACTATTTTTATTGTCAGATGAAATGATGTACATTGAAAATCTCCAAAATAAATAAATAATTAATTAACAAGTTCAGGAAGGTCTTATGATACAAGATCTATGTTAGAAGTTAAGTGAATTTTGGTCATAGCAATGAACAATGATTTGAGGACAATGGTATCCCATGCTTTGGTGACAGGAGCCCATATTTTAATGGAAGCTTACTTGACTTTTGTCACTCCAGATTCTGTGATAGTTATTCAAGCCCTTAATTCACATATTCATCTCTTGCATAACTAATTCCTAGAGTGGCTACCATTGCCATAAATTAATTTTGGTGAATATAGAAGGAGATTTTGGTTTTGATACAAGTACAATGAAGAGAAGTTGAAGGGTTGAAGAGCAATATGATTTATGGTTTTATGATTTTACTTTCTTTATATTCAGTCAAGATTCCTTGATTCTAAAGCTTTATACTATGCAGATTCTGATTTTGACCTGATGTCTTTCCAGTCTGTATCTTTGGATACTGATTCTGATTCACTGAGTTGTTAATCTTGAGTATTCTATCTTGATTTGAGACCTTGGATTCCGAACTCATTTCAATCATTAAACTTTGTGTTTGACTTTAGTTTTGTATTTGGATTTTAGTTATATATATATATATATAACTTTCCTGGCTTGGGTTCTTAATGATTTCTGCTCCCACTGCTCATGATCAAATGCACAGCATTATGAAATAACAATTAAAAATATAAAATTTAGTTCCTTTGGACCTGGTCAAAACTTGTTTCCTAGAAACTACATTGTTCTAAAAATACTTATTTTTATGACAATATCATGCTTCATTTGGGGTATTAGAATATGTAAGACTATGTCAGCTACTACTTAGTGTCAGCACAACATTGATCATGGCTCTAAAATATGATTACTCTGAGATCCATTTTGATGAGTCAAAGGATCTTTGGGTCATGATAGACTTGGAACTTACCTGATACTTTTTCAGAAAAATTATTCTTCCATGAAATAATGAGGAAAATAATAGTAACTTGTCTGATAAAATGATCAGATTTATTCTTTTGCAAGGGTAAATTGAATTCTTACAAGAAAAGAAAGTGTTCCTATGATGGAGATCACAAGGGCCATTTACTACAGATAGTGCTCAGTGGACTAGCACAGTAGCAGGCCAAACTCACCAGAGTCAAATTATATTTGTTCTTTTACAGATTTGTACACAGCATAATTTGTCATAAGTAGTCATACAGGGTATCTGCAAAATGGATTAGAAGGCCTTTGGACTGGCAAGTAATTGTGCAGATTTAGTGTAATTGTATTAATACACTGGCAAAAAAAATGCATTGCTAAATCTGAGTCTACATTGCAAAAAAATATTGTGTATGTGATCAATGGAGAATAATAAACAATTTAAAATCAACTAGAATAAATAAAATGGATCAAAATCCCAACTCTCAATATTTGTAAGGATCATGGTAGTAACAGAGGATATAGGAAAATGTCATGGATAATTTGGTTTAAATATACAGATGCAGAAGAAATATTAAAATTTCATTTCATACAATTCCATTTGTAATGAGCAGGAGTCAGAAGTCCTTTTAAGAGCCCAGCCCCTAGAGGATACACACCTTCTTCCAATTATTCAAACAGACAATAGTCTAAGTACTGTGGATAAATGAATTTTGCAGATGCAATTAGAATTCCAAATCAGTTGACTCTAACATAAGAAACTAACTCATGAAGGGTATATTTAATCAATGGAAACCTTTAAAGGTAGAGGGTTTTTTTTTTTTTTTTTGGTTTATCACAGAAGGCAAAGTCTCAAATGCAAACCATGAAAAGGCTTTGTCTTGTTTTGCTGCTGACTTTGAAGGTGGAGGGGCCACATGGCAATGAATTTGGGTAGCATCTGTGAGCGAAGAGTGCCCCTGGCTGATAGCAAGTAAGAAAATGGGGCTTCCATTTATACTAGCAAGGAGGTAAGTTTGTCAACTCCAAAATGACCATGGAATTGGATCTTTCCCAGATCCCAGACAAGAACTCAGCCTGGCTGACACTTTGATTTCACTCGTTGATATTCTGAGCAGAGAACCTGGGCTCAGAGCAGGATTTCTGTAGAACTATGGGCAAATAAATGGGTACTATAATATGCCTCTAAGATTGTAATAATTTGTTGCACAGTAATAAAAACTACCACATCATTTAAATAGAGAAAATTAATACCATTTCATTTTAATTTTTCAGGCAAGGTATGAAATAATTTCATGGTGTGTATGAGCCCTGGATAAAATATGAACTTTAAATTAAAATATTATATACTATAAAATACTAATTAAGAACAAATGGGGAAATACAAATACATTTTTTATCTCAACATTTTTTTGAGGGCAGTATCATGACATTTTGTTCCCCTGGGAAATCTATTTTAATGAAAATGACCTTGGAATCAATCCTGAAATATATGTATTTCAGTCAAAGCTTAATGTATTGACTCAAAATTTGGTCATTTATTCATTAGAGAATGATTATAACTATCAGAACAGGAAATACACTCCCTGTTGGCTCTAAAAATAATTATCAGAACTTCACTGTTTTCATGGATATGACAACATCAATCTTATTAACTACCACGACTTGACCTCACTAGGGTGCATAACATTGATTATTCAGCCAGGGTCTATGTTGGTGACATTGACAGGCATTACTCATGATGACTGATATGAGTCATAAAGCTCTGCCTGATAGAGAGAGCTGCCAGAGAGTTTCTGCATAAATCCATAAAGCCTGTAGCTATTGCCAAACATATTTTCTATTTAAATCTGGAGTGATTCATTTGAATTAGTGCATAACTACCAAAGAGAACACTAGCATGGAAAAGTATAGGCCTGTATATAATCGAATTCGGTTTAAATCAAAGCAACTTTTCAAGTTTATTCTCAATCAAGTCAACCTCCAATGATTAGAATTCATTTCCAGGACCAAGAAGTTTGGTTTCCTGCTCTGATTTTTACAGCAAATTGCCTTGTGACCTTGAACAAGTTTTTCAGCTTTCCTTCTTCTTCTAAAGTAGTAACTGCAAAATTGGAATATCTGAAGTTGGCTCCTGAGGTGTTTAGGAAATAATTTTTTTTTTTTTGTAAACAGCATTAAGAGACTCAGAGGGATAGGAAAAAAAGCCCAATCATTGCAAACAGCAAGGTTAACATCTCACCACATGTATTTTACTTAAAACATTTAAGTCAGGGCTAAAAAACAAAATTCTTGGCAATACATGATGAAGGTATTTTTGAGGTGACTAGAATGAAGGTTGTGAAGTACTGAGAAGGTACCTGACAGGAATCATAGTCTACTTTTAATTTTTAAAACATTGTATAAACATTTAAGCATAAAATTTTCAAGTAGAAAGATAATATGATTAACCCAAGCACCTTTAAACAATTTAATAATTATCAAATCATTTGAAATCTTGTTGAATTTATGTCATCCTCACAGATTTGAAATTGCCTGTGTCAGATTATTTCATCTGAGAATCCAACTAACATATTTTAAGCATGGTTAAAACCAAAATAAAGTATTTGTTAGTCACTTGAATCAATAAAAGCAGTAAACAAACAAACAAACAAAACAAACAAAAAAACCCAGTAGTCTCAAAAGGTTCTTTTGAACTATAGGAAATGACGGAATAAGCAGTAATGGAGCTTTGTTTACTATACAAAACAGTCAAATTATCGAAGAGATACATTAAAAGAAAAAGAGAAACTCTTTAAAAGCAAGAATTAGTAACATTGATTCCAAGCATTTTAAGAAAAATATGCAATGCTTTAGTAAATTTTAACAAGAGATTTTAACTAATGTATATTTAGATTTTAACATTTAGTTTTTGAATCACACATTGATTTTTTTGTTTATGAATGTTTCTTATCTAATTTAGTAACTCTATGCTTACAGAATTTTTAGAATCATCAGTCTTAAAGTAAATGCTTCCTATATACTTAGACAATAGAAGCTGCCCACTTGCTATGTTGCATTGAAAACATTTTCATAGATTTTGAGTGATTTGTTTATCCTTAAATGGCTGATTTAATAATGGTTTTAACATGAAAGATCACTGAATTCTTATCCACACAAATATGCTTTTTTCCCTCTTGATGTTAGTTTGCATCTTTTTTCTACATGTGAGGACCTTATAAAATTTCCAAAATATGTTCTCAAATTAAAATCATGAGAAATATGGGGGATTTTTGTGGAAAAAATACATAGTATATATGGGCAGCCTGCAAGTCATGAAATGATTCCAAAATAGTATTTAAACTAGAAGACAAATCACTGTTAAGAATAAACTAGTAAAATCATATGAAATGGAAATCAACTCCACATAGGTGTAGAAATAAAACTTTTTATTTGCCTATGACAATTCTACCTGCTTCATGGGAAGGAGACAAGAGCATCTGATTTACAATCAACCCTGTGTGGGTGTGGAAGGGGAGACCATGTGGAAGAAAAGAAGCTTGTGACCTGATCTAATCTCCAGGACCTCTGGATAAATAAATAATGTGTTTTTATTTCTGAATTGCTCTTAGCAGGATGTCCCTGAGTAAGTATTGTAAGAAGTAGAACCCAGAGTTTAAGGCGTGGCTTCCTGGAGAATGTCACAAAAGTCTTTTCAACACTCTGGAGTGTGAAATGACATATTTGATAATCTATGCACTTTCAGCTGTGTGAATTCCCCGAATCTCATCTATTTTGGGCCTGTGGTGCAGGACCTGAGAGCTGTCTATGATGATTCAGACTTCTGCTTGCTTTACCGGAAACTCTTGATTCCATGTATACTTGAAATTATTGACTAAAGTATATTTCTAAGTGTGATCTCTCATCAGTGTGAGTTTTATATGGCAGTCAAATATGTGCTAGTTCATTTTTCTCAGGACTGGTGCAAGATGTGTAGATATGTGTAAAAGATTTCAACTCATCTATTTCAGTCATTTACAGGCTTAAAATGCAGTTACTTTCGGGTTAACTCAATTTCCTTTACAGAAAATACTCAGTCTTTAGGGTTTCTTTCCACTTTTCCTCCCTGGATAATACCTCTTTCTTGCCCTCTGGTTCTCAAGCCTCCACTAAGTTATATGTTCTGTGTACCCTGCAGGTGAAAGCCTATGCTTTCCTTTCAATGATTTGTTTAACTCATGTTCAGCTCTCATTTCATGGACAGCCAACAGTATTCTCTTACTTCCTTCAACCATTGCAGCTTGGTTCATCATGGGAAATGGGAATAATTCTCATGTCATTGTGGTCTTTGTCTCTTATGCTTTTGTGTCCCCTTCAAAACTCCTGTTGAAGCTCAATCCCCAGTGCAACAGTGTTGGCAGTTAATCCATTAAACCTTAATGGGGAAGGTTTAATGGATTAACCTAACTCTAAAAAGGCTGATGGGAGTGGTCTCCCCTGGCCCCCTCTCTCTTTCTCTTCCTCTTGGTGTAAAGACTAGCATCGCATCCCTGTGAAGGATACAGTGTTCAAAGAATCATCTTGGAAACTGACTCTAGGCTCTTACCAAATGCCAGATGCCAAGGCCTTTATCTTCGATTCCACAGCCTTGAGAACTGTGAGCCAATAAATTTTGTTCTTTAAAAATTATCAAGTTTCAGAGATTCTGTTATGACAGCACAAAACAGAGCAAGAAATTGGCTAACATTGTTAATATGTGCTTCTTAACAAGTGATTCCTCTTAAAAATAAGTATAGCAATGCATGAGTACTACGAAGTGATGGACCAGAGACTGTGGTCATTATACTTGGATGTTCTGAGTTAGGAAGTGATTGAAAAATTTTGATCTTATAATGTATGCCAGTTAGAAGTGCGTATGGCAGAACAACACATGACATATATATTTTATATTACCATCTTTTTCAGGATGCCAATCAGGTAGAAATCCCCTTTCTTTCCTTTGCTTCTTAGAGGATAGAGGCTCAATCAAATATGTATGATCTGAACTAAACACCAGCACAAGTTCAGGCATATTTGGTGGAGCACTGACAGATTGAGACATTTTCCCTTTAAATCATATGAAAATTTCTTAGGAAATAGCAAAACAATATCTTTGAAATTCAACACAAGAATGAATAATGTGAGACAAAATTATGTTCAGACTTATGTAGTATTTAAGTCAAATATTGCAATTCAGTGTATATAGCTCACTAGCATTTGGGGAAATAGTTTATTTCCGGATGTATTTTATTTCTGCTCATATGCCCTCAGTGCTGTGGTCCTTGCGTTGTATACCTGGGGACTTCAGGAAGAAAACAGGCTAATCTTCCAGTTTCCTTGAGATTTAGATAATCAGTTATTGGTGCTTTACTTTTCTTGTTATAAATTCCTATAGCTTAATTTCACCTTTTTCATGAACTCTCTCTTTCCATAATACATGCATCCTAATGTATTATTGTACACTGTTTAGTCTAGACTCTTTCTTGCAGACAGAATGCCCTCACGGGTATTGAACTACACTGATCTCATTCATCTCCTACTTGCATTTTCCCCCCTTTCTTTCCAAAAAACAGACTTTGCTCATATTGCTGGGGTCTATTACCACTTGGTCATTTCTTTCTCTTCATGTTCCTTTCTTCTGTCCTAAAAGCTATTTTTACTCTTCTGTTTTACTATGATACAGTTGGTGAATTAGGCCCTTTAATAAGAAAGAATTGATTTTTAACTGGTGCATTATAATCATAATAGTAGGATTCCTTTTTCCATGTTTGTACATGCACATAACATAGTGTGAACTGTCTCATTTCCCTTTATCTTTCCTTATCACTCCTTCCTTCCCCTTGACCATTTTAATCTACTGATATCCCTTCTATTATAATTATTATTTTAAATAGTGCTTTATAATTGTATGTGAAAGTGAGATCCATTGTGGCATATTCACATATGGACTTTGTATAATTTCGTACATTGTATTCCTCAGCACTTCCTCCTGCTCTCCCTCCTGTTCTCCCTCCCCCTCCCTCTGTTTCCTTTCTCTACTCTATTGTTCTCCCTTCTAATTTTATGTGATCCCCCTTGTTAAATTCCTTTTATTTTTTTTTCTCTTTAGCTTCTATATGTGAGAGAAAACATACAACACTTGACTTTCTGAACCTGGCTTATTTCACATAGTATTATGTTTTCAGTTCCATCTATTTACCAGCAAATGACATAATTTCATTCTTTTTTACAGCTGAGTAAAACTCCATTTGTATATATTGCACATTTTCTTTATCCATTCATTTGTTGATGGACATCTGGGCTGGTTCCATAACTTGGTTATTGTGAATTGTATTTCAATAAGCATCAATATCATGTCTCAATAACCATTATATGCTGATTTTAGTTCTTTTGGATAAATACCCAGGAGCAAAATAAGTGGAGCATAGGGTGTATCCATTCTTCCTCTTTTAAGAAACGTCCATACCGATTTCCATAGTTTTTGTATTTATTGTTATTTGCCTCAACATCATAAAGGCTATAACAAACCCAAAGCCAACTATGCATACTGAATATAAAAATTTGTTATTTGTATTCTTGACAATTACCATTCTAACTGGAGGGACATGACATCTTAGTGTAGTTTTGATGTTCATTTCCCTGATGGCTGATGTTGAAAAATTTTAAACTATATTTGCTCGTCATCTGAACTTCTTCTTTGAGAAATGGCTGTTTTGATCTTTTGCTCATTTACTGATTGTGTTATTTGTCTTTCTTGTGTTAATTTTATTGAATCCTTTATGTATTTTGGATATTAATTCCCTGTCAGAAAAGTAGCTGGCAAAGATTTTCTCCCACTCTGTAGAGTCTCTTTGCATACTCTTAATAGTCTCTTTTGCAGATGATTTTAAATCTGATGCTGTCCCATTCAAAGCAACCATTTGATTCTGGGTTTTATTTCTTGAGCTTTAGTGGTCTTGCTAAGGAGTTAGTCAGTGACTATGCCAATATGTTGGAGTGTTGACCTTATGTTTTCTTCTAGCAGTTGCAATGTTTCTGGTCCAATTTCTAAGTCTTTAATCCACTTTGAGTTGATTTTTGTGCAGGATAAGAGATACACATCTAATTTCATTCTTCTACATATGGATATACAGTTTTCCTAGCACCATTTGTTAAAACGGCTGTCTTTTCCACCACACATATTTTTGCACCTTTGTCAAAGATCAGATGACTGTTTCTATGTGGATTTGCCTCTGTATCTTCTATTCCACTGGTCTTCATGTCTGTTTTTATGCCAGTACTATGCTTTTTTTTTTTCTATCACTCTGTAGTATAATTTGAGATTGCATGTTATGATGGAACAGCATTGCTGTTGTTGCTCAGAATTGCTTTAACTATTCATTCTGGATCTTTCATAGGAATTTTAGGAATTTTTTACTGGTTCTGTGAAGAATGTTATTGATTTTTTATAAGGAACGCACTGAATCTATAAATTGCCTTGGCAATATGGCCATTTTGATAAGATGAATTCTGCCTATTAAAGAACATGGGAAGTCTTTCCACCTTCTAACGTCTTCAATTTCTTCAATCTTTTAAAAATATTCATTGTGGACTCTTTTGCTTCCTTGGTTAAATTTATCCCCCCCCCCCATCACCTTTCTCTTTTTTCTTTCTTTCATTCTTTTTAAGCATTTGTGAATGGAATTTTTTCATGATTTCTTTCTCAGTAGGTTCATTACTAGTGTACAGGAAAGCTATTGATTTCGTGTGTTGATCTTTCATTCTGTTAGTTTGCTGAGTTTGTTTATCAGTTCTAGAAGTTTCCAGATGGAGTTTTTTGGGTCTTATAAGTATAGGACCATGTCTTCAGCAGAGATAATTTGAATTCTTATTCTGTTTGTATCTTTATAATTTTCTTCTCTTTCCTCAGTGCTCTGGCTAGATTTTTTTAAAAATAAAATATTGAGAAGAAGTGGCAAGAGTGGACATCCTTTTCCTGTTTCTGATTTTAGAGAAAATGGTTTTAATTTTTCTCCATTCAGTATGATGTTGGCTTTAGGTTGGTTATAGCCTTTATGATGCTGAGACAAATTCCTTCAATCCCTAGTTTCTTCAATGTTTTAAACATGAATAGATTATGGCTTTAGTTATAGGTTTTTTTTCCTGCCTGTATTGACATAACCACATAGTTTGTCCTTAATTCCACTTACATGATAAATAACATTTATTGATTTGCATGTGCTGAAACAACCTTGGATCCTTGGGATGAAATCAACTCGAAACACAGTGTATAATCATCTTCACGTGTTTTTGAATACAAATGTTAATATTTTATTTAATATAATTGAATCTGTGTTCATCCAGAATATTGGTTTGTAGTTTTCTCTCCTTGAAGTTTCCTTGTCTGATTTTGCTATCAGGGTAATACTCGTGTTCCTTCCCTTTCTATTTCACGGAATAATTTGAGGAGGATCGGCATTTGTTCTTTAAAATTCTGGTAGCACTCAGCTGATAATATCTGATTTGGGCTTTTCTCTGTTGGATGGCTTTTAATTAATGCTTCAATCTCACTTGCTGTTAGTCTTTTTTAGGTTATCTATATTCTCTTGGTTCAATGTGGGGGTTATCTGTATCCTCTTGGTTCAATTTGGGTAGGTCAAAAGGCTCAATTTTTGACAGATGATCTAAAAAAACAACAACCTCTCAATCTATAACAGTTTGCATTTTATCTTTTTTCCTGCCCATTTGAAGTAGTTATATTCTCATATTTAAAACTCATATTTAAAATCAGATGGAGTGAATTGGACTTCTTTCAATCAAGTTTAGTTTTAAGATTATCAAATGAAGGTATCAAATGGTTTTCTACTGTGTTTCTGTTTCTGTTTTGGCCCTCATCTGTCAGACTGCTGATAGATCAATTTTTCTAAGACTTTCATATACATGCTCAGAAAAAAAGCAAGTCCATAACCTGTGACTTGCCAACCAGGGCCTTACATTCAACTTGCATTGGCCTTAATGATTCCTGCCTTTCCCTTGTTGCTTTTCCTTCCTTTCACTGCATTGCTTGCTCTTTGTACACACATGTACTGAGTTACAGGAACTTAGGCGATCTTGCTGATTTCTAAAAGGACTGTTTTTTTTTTAATTTATTAATGGCTCCTGTCCTCTTCTCTTTTGATGATTTATTTAAAAATGTCACTTGTCTTCCTAAACCTGGAATTCTCACGTTGAGTCTTCCCCGATTGTGGCTATTAACTGTCCTCATTCTGAAATCTGGTGGCATTTTTTGCATTTTATATTTGTGTATAAATGGACAGAACAAGTCCCCCCCCCCCCTTTTTTTTTTTTATAAAATAAATAGTTTTCCCCAAACTTCTCAACCTCTAGAATAAAATGATTAACAAGGACAGGCTGAATTGGTCAGTCTGTAAAGAGCTTTATAATATAATATTATAACTTGAATGAATAAGTGAAATTTGTGAATCTCAGTTTAAGTACAATCTGAAATTACTGTGCAATTATGTTGGTGCATCTTTTATTTCTTCTAAGATTCTTAGAAATGTTTTATTGTTGTTGTTGTTTAATTCAAATTTGTATCTGGGAAGGCTCCTGGTTTTCTAAATAGAACATATTTTTGAGGTAATGAATGATATTTCCTTTATGTAGCACTGAAAATACACATGTGTGAGATATATCACATGGTAAAATGTGGTTGACACTAGTATGTAATCTAAAGTTCACATTTAGTAGGCTTAGCATTTCTTGAATTTTGTAATTTAACTAAATGGTTACCTTTAAATTTAAAGGCTCAGAATTTGTCTTTTTTTAGTCTTTTCATTTTAAAATTACTGTATGAATTAATTGTTAGAATTAGACATTTTGCAAAATATTTGTATTATGATTCCTTTTAGAATGAATACATTTATTTTTGAAGGAAAAGCAACAAAAGCAAATAGTATCTTAAATATCAGTTAACACAAAGCAACAATCACAGAATGCTATCAATGTTTAAAGAGAAGATAGATAAATTTGGCCAGGGTCTTATGCTAAATGTTTTTTATGGTCTGTCTTTGTTATGATTATTTATATACTAGAAAGTCATATTTTTAAAAATTTCTCTTCTTATAGCAAAAGGTTATTACTTGGCATGATATTTCATCTATTAACATGTGAATGCTGTTAGAGAAATTGTGGAAGAAGCAGTAAAGATAAAGTGTTCTCCACCGGGCATGGTGGTATACACCTGTAATCCCAGTGGCTTGGGAGGCAGAGCCAGGAGGACTATAAGTTCAAAGCCAGCCTCAGCAAAAGTAAGACACTAAGCAACTCAGTGAGACCTGTCTCTAAATAAAATACAAAATAGGGCTGGGGATATGGCTTAGTGGTCCAGTGCCCCTGAGTTCAATCACTGGCAATCCCTCCCTCCCCAAAAATGTTCTCTTAGAGACAAGAGAAGCTGAGAGAGATTGTAAAATGCCAAAAAGATAAGAACCGGAAACAGAGTGGGTTATGTACCTGATGCTGAACTTTTGCTGACATTTTACAGTGGAAAAATTTGAGGTGATACAGGTGTGACAATATTAGCATGCTTCTTGTAATCATAATTTAAATAGTGTGATATGATTAGACATGTGAAGTGCTTTTGTCAATTTTTTTGTATCTAAATATGATACTCATGCTAATTTTGAGATCAAGTGTTTCAAATGTAGAAGAAAAATTTCTCTCAACTTACACACCTCTCAAGGAGACAAATGAATTAAAAATTGATGAATGTACAACGTGCAAATTCCTTACTGCAAGGAATGAAAAGCTCATGTGTTAGTTGCTCAGGCAGAAGAAACTGCTTTTACATTCTAAATGAAAAATCCATCAATAAGGCTTCTTGATTTTAATTCCTCAATAGCTTATGCATTTTCCTACTTTTTTCATGAAATTCACTGGAGTACGAGTTACCATCATTTTCATCTGAAGTACTAAAATAGTCGTTGAACCTATTTCCCTGCATCCCTCTTCTCTCTGCTCCAATCAGTTCTTTGCAGTGCAGTTAGAGCTTTTCAACAGTCAAACCTCATGCTACCCCTTTGGTTAAAAGCAGTGGTGATCTCCATTGTCCTGAGAATAAAGACAATTCTGTCATTCCTTGTACAAGGCCCAACAGGATATGATCTCTATTTTTCTAGTCTTACCTAGCTACAGAAACTCCCAAATCTATAAACCTAGTACTGAATGGTATCCTAAACTCCAGACATATAATTAGTTTTTTTAAGTGGTTAAAAATGATTCATTCTTCTCTCCACAAATTTGGGGATTTAGGTGATTTGTATCTTTCAAGGCATTTTGTCAGTTGTCTAGGAGGTCACTTTGGGGCATAAATTTTGTCATATTTTCTTATTGTTTCTTAATATTTCTATGTTTTACTTATGTGATTGCAAATAAAAACACGATGAGCTTTATTGAAAAAAAATCAAGGTCTAAATCGAACTTATAGTATTGTCAGTAGAATGAACTGGTTTTTTTTTTAATATTTATTTATTTATTTTTAGTTTTCAGTGGACACAACATCTTTGTTTGTATGTGGTGCTGAGGATCGAACCCAGGCCACACGCATGCCAGGCGAGCGTGCTACCGCTTGAGCCACATCCCCAGCCCGAATGAACTGTTAATGCAAGCTCTTTGACAGGTAACAATTTTAAAATCAGTACAAAGCATATTTTAAAAACCAAATAAAGGTATTAGAAAGCATCAAAAATTAGATAAAAGCTGGAGGAAATTGTGATATTGAGAAACTTTAACTGTAGAAGGTGAAAATTGTGAGTCTGCTGTTGCTTTACCTGTGGGGTCTCCACGGTCACTATGTCTATGGAAGCAGACAACTATAGACTTACCAGCTGCAGAGGACAAAAACAAAAACAAACAAACAAAAACACCCAAATAAGCAACAACGAGAAAACTCAAGCTGAAATTATGGCTGGAAATTTTTAGAAGGAAGTCCTGCCAGGGAACTATTGAATACAAGTTGCCTAAATCTCTGACAGCTGAACTACAGATAGATGCTCAGTGAAGAACCTGGAGGGATGATCCTGAAACAGGCAGAGATCAGAGAGGAGCTCATCTTGAAAGTGAGAGCTGCGCTGGGTGAGATTTGTAAGTTTGCTACTATTTTAACTGAGTGCATTTCCCAAACTGGGCATAGTTTGGTTGCAGACTACTGAAGTTTTATTGGCCTGAGGCATCCGAGGATGGAATTTGAAGCTGGCAAAGCAGCTGAAATTTAGGGAGAAAATTTCCAACAATAGTGTGATCTTAGAGAGGACATGCTCCCAAATCTGTGTATATATTTCTGTGCAAATACTTGTTTAACTGCTCAGCTATTGAATAGATGAACAGAGGATTCTCAGGGAGCCAGGCTAAGAAATGGAATATTGGGAAGTTTTAAAATCCAAGCAGAGATACCAGCTGTTGCAAAATACAGGGTAGTCAAAGTTTGTACTTGGAATATGGACGAGGAAATTGTTTACTAGAACAATCACCACCACAGAAAATAGAAAAGATATCAATAACAATAAGAGCAACAAAAGTCCTCAGAACACAACATACTGCAATATTCATAGTGTCTTGTTTTCAACTAAAAATCACTAGTCCTGTCAAGAAGTAGCAAAGTGTGACCTGACCTACTCTTAAAAAAAAAAAAAAAAGAGCAATCAATAGAAATTGAATCTGAGTGGGTTCAGAAAATGAATTTAGCTGATTAAGATATGCAAACTTCTATTATGAGTCTGCTCAAAAATTTAAAGGGAAATATTGTTCAAATAACTAAAGGAAAATTGGTCTTCTGAGTGAAAAAGTGCAAATGAACAGAAAAACTGAAGCTATTGCAGTAAAACATTTCGGAGTTGAAAAGCACAATAAGAAAAAGGGCAAATTCAGAGATAGGCTCAAAAATTTATTAGAGGTGGAAGAAAAAAAGAGCAACTTGAGATTAGATCAATAGAAATCACCTATGAAGGAATACAGGGAGGAAGGATTATTATTATTATTTTTTTAAAGGAACAGAGCTTCAGAGAGCTGAGAGAAAGATGCAAAAAAGTATTTGAAACATAATGGTTGAAGTCTTCTAAAATTTGGTTAAAAAACAAGTAAATTTCAGGTCAAAGAATTTTTAATGAAATCTCAAATAAGATAAAAACAAAACAAAATCACATGTCCATTTTATTCAAACTACTAAAAGTTAAAGATGAAGAAAAGTTTTAAAAGCAGACAAAAAGAATATCAAATTTGATGAAATATCAGTAAAATTGATGATTGATTTTTTGTAAGAAGCAAAGAAGATATTACAGCGACACACTCAAATTGTTAAAAGAATAAATAATGAATGTAGCATAGCATCTTTATAAGAAGCTATTTAGAAAAAAAAGAAGCTATTTAGGCTGCAAAAAAAGAATGTAGATAAACTCAGTTCTATAGGAAAATACAAAGTGCACAGGAAACAATAAATACTTGGGTAAATATAAAAGATTACAGTTTTTTTCTAATTTAAATTCTTTAAAAGACATGGTGGCTTAAAGCAAAAATTGTATCACTCAACTATTGGGTTTATAATACATATATATGAAGAAACAATCACTTAAGGAATGGAGGATAACTATAGATATACTGCGGCAAATTTTCAGTATTTTGTCTAATGTGAACATTAGCCCTAAGACAAAAATGTGATAATTAAAGATGGATATTATAATTCTGGCAAACATTAGATTTTATGCAAAGAAATAGAGCTAGGAAGCTAAGAGAGTAATTATAACAAAATACTTATGAAAAACAATTTGTATTAACATAAAACAAGGCAAGAAAGGAGAACAAATAAATAAGGCAAATATAGGAAACAAACTTCATATGACAGACCTACATAAAATCATAGTAATATAAAACCATAATAATAATAATAATATTCAAGTAAAATGGATGAAAGTTACAATCAAAAGATAGATTTTTCAGAATGGCTGAAAAACAAGACCCAGAAGCAGCCATATGCTGTCTATAGAATTTGATGCAAAGACACAAAGAGGATGGCTATAATTAGTGGAAAAATATACTATGAAAATAATAAGATAGGAAAGCTGGAGTGCATATAGTAATGTGAAAAAAAAATAAGAAGGGTTATAAGAGATGAAAAGGGACATTTCCTCATGATCAGAGGGTCAATACATTGAAAGTTATAATAATTTATATATGCACCTAAAATAGAGATTCAGAATATATGAGGCAAAACTGGCACACTTACTGGAGAAAGAGTCATTGGAGATTTTAGCACATCCATATTAATAGAAGAGTTTCAGAACGAAGAATCAGAAAGGACTTAATAAGGAAAAGTTTTTGACTAATCTTATTTGGTATGGTAAAGTTTTGTAGTGTCATGGTTGTAGGTTTTTAGTTAGGACTATAAGTTTTACTCCATTTTGAATAAACGTTTTGTGTAAGGCATGAGGTGGGAATGGAGATTCAGTCTTTGGCTTCTGTGGGAACCACATGCCGGAAAAAGAACTTATTGCACTGGATTGACTTTGCAACTCTGTAGAAATTAATAAGCCATATATGTGTCATTCTCCCTTGGTGTTTATGTCTATCTCTTTCCCTCTAAGACTATATTACCTTTTCTACTGTTTGCACCTTTGTGGTAACTATAGACATCAATTGTGTAAATCATTGAAATGTGTTGCTCTTTCTTGGAATTGTTTTGGTTATTCTTTTTCCTTTCACTTTACATGTAGATTTTTAGAACCAGCTTGACAAATTCCTAAAATAGAACAGCTAAAAATTTTATTGGAATTACATTGTATATCAGTTTGGGGAAAACTGATATATTACCAATATTGAATCTTTCAAATCAAGAACATGGTATATATTGATCAATTAACTTAGGCCTTCTTTGATTTCTTTTGTTAGTGTTTTATAATTTTATATATAAAGATCTTATAGAGAGTCTATAAATTTAAATCTGTTATAAGAGTAGTTGATATCATTGTAACTGACAATTTTCATTTTTCAATTGTTTATGGCTACTACACAGAACAAAATTGGTATTTACATACTGTACTTGTGTCTTGAAACCTTGATAAACTTATATTTTAGTTTTAGTTGCTTAAAAATAGAAAATACAGAAATATACATGAATATACATGATTAAAGAAAAATATATAAACTAAGTATATATAAACATATTATAATATATAAGTATATATAAAATATAAATATTCTTCAGGATTTATTATTAGACAGTCTTATTCTCTAGTAATAAGAACAATTTTATTTCTTCAATCTGTATTATTCATTTTTGGTTTTGCTTTATTCCTTTGGCTAAGACAACCTGAATATGTTGCATAGCAGTGGTGAGAAAAGAAATTTCTGCATTTTTGCTGGTCATACAGGAGGAATATATTTAGTTTTTTCTATTATGTATAAAGCTGTGCTTTATTTGTTTATTTTTGCAGATGCCCTTTATCAACTTGATGACCCCTTATTATTAGCTTGCTGAGAACTTTATCTGGAAAGAAAGGGGAAGTTGTCAAACAGCTTTTTGCCTCCTAAGAGATAATGGGGGAAACCAGAGTGTTGGGATGAGACTGGATTTCCTGCTTTGCCAATTTCCTTCTAGGTTCTTGCCTCACAAATTTGAAGAATAAAATCCACAGATAATAACAGATGGGAAGAATGACAGGGAGTAGGATTTATGTAAGTGAGAAGAGAGAGAACTCCTGCCATGTGGGAGGGGGCCTGATAGCAGAAAAACCCATTTTGGCGTGCTAGCTTAGGGGCTTATATATGGTTTTGGGTAGAGCATGAAGCAAAATGTGTTAAATAGGAATTTAAAAAGTATCAAGCTTGCTGGTTGTGTCCTTTAGCCTCAATTTTAATCCTTCCTGTAACTCTGATCTGGGTTCACCCCCACTTTCAGTTTTCCTGCCACTGGGACAAAGGAGATGGCCGGAGGAGTTCCCACTGAGGAGCCTCAAGGCAGGGTCTTTGTATTTGAATAAGATCTCAATTGGGGACCATCACTTCTGATAGCTGACCACTGATTATTCTTATTAAACAGAATGGTTCTTCCCCTTTCCTTTCACCACCACCACTCTTTCTACTCCTCCCCTTCTTCCTCCTCCTGCTTCTCCTTCCTGTACTGGAAATGTTCAACCACTGACCATTGGGCCATATCACAGTCCCCCACCCCTGCCTTTTTTTTTTTTTTTTTTGTAAGAGTCTTGGCCTCAGTAAGTTGTTAGCATCTTGCTAAATTGCTGAGACTTGCCTTGTTCTTGTGATCTTCCTACCTCAGCCTCTGATGTCACTGGGATTATAGGTATGCATATGCAACTGCACATGGTTTAGCTCATGAATCAATAATATATGTTAAATAAGATGTCTTAAGTCAGAAACACAGTACAATATTATATATTGATCAGTTGTTGAAAATGTGACCAGAGGCTGACAGAAACCTAACCCAGTATTTCCCTAGGAGCAAAGATTCAGCATTTTCCAGTATAGGGTTCCATGAGACTCCAGAACATAAAGAGTATGAATGAGAATTGGATGTAAAATGATTGACTTTTGAATGTAGAAAAATTCTTAAAATAAACCTCCTTTGGTAATAATTATTAATCTTTTAACGTAGTGTTATATTTAATGCATTTGTACTTTGTTTAGAATTTTCGTATATATAGTCACAAGGGATATCTTCTTTTTTTTTTGTAAGTTTTTCTGTCCTGTTTTGAAATCAGTTTCTTAAAATGAGTTAGGGGAATGTTTTTTTTCTCTTCTATATTCTGGAAGAAGTTTTGAAAAATTATCATATCTTCCTTAAGTGTTTGATAAAATTAACAATAAGCCATTTAAGATCATTGTTGACTTTGTTGGAGATTTTTAAAGTATAAATTTAATTCTTTAATAGATTTGGAAATACTCAAAGTTTATCTATTTCTTCTTCAGTGTACTTTGGGAGTTTGGATACTTCAAAGAATTTGACATTTTTTTAAAAGTTGTTAAATATTTGTGTGTACAGTTGTCTACCACATTGTTTCTTATATTTTTAATTTCTGTACTTTCTGTTTTCTTAGTTCACCTGGCTTATCAGTTTTATTGATTGTTTTTTTCAGTGATGGGGATGAAATCCAGGGCTTTACACATACTGGAGAACTGCACTATTACTGAGCTACAGCCCCAGCGTGTTATTGATTTTTTTCAAGGAACACTTTTTGCTTCATTTAGTTCTCTTCTCTGTGTGTGTGTGTACATTTAATTTCGTTGATTTATTTTTATTATTTTCTTTCTTCTATTCTTTTCGGATTTACTTTTCTCTTTTATTTTTGATACTTAAAGTAGAAATTTACAATATAGATTTGAAATATTTTCTCATACTAGCTAATATGAGCATTTAATATAAATTTAAAATATAAGTTTGCCTCAAAGAACCACTTTAATGGCATCATAGAAATTTTGATACACTGTTTTCATTTTCGTTAAATTTCAAATGTATTAAAATTTCCTGTTGTAGACTCTTTCATCCTCATGACCCATTATAACTGTGTTATTTTAACTTTCAAATATCTGGGGGAATTTTCAGGCTGTGCTTTTCCTATCAATTTCTAATTTTGACCCATTGTTGTTAGAGAATATGTCCATTAGAGACTCTGAATTTCTTCCTCTCTCTCTTTGTGCTATTATTATTGTGGTATAGCTGCCTAATTCTTGTACAGATGCTATAGATAATATAGCATCCTTGTTTTGTTGTAGTTAGTAATTTATCTTTTAGAGTAATTTAAAACAGGTCAAATGAATTTCATATCACCTTTATGCCATTTCAGTGTTTTTTTATTTCTTCAGGTGGATCCAAGTTTCTTTCTGGTACATATTTCTTCTGCCTGGAACATTTCCTTTAACATTTGTTATAACAAAGATCAGTTGGCAATGAATTCTGTTTTTACTTTCCCTAAATGTTCGTATTTCTCAAGTAGATTTTCAGAGTATAGAATTCTTGCATAACATGTTTTTTTTTTTTCTTTCATCACAGTGAAGATGAAACTGTATTGCTTTCTGGTTTGCATTGTTCATGATGAGATATTTGCTGCATATAAACCTAGGACAGAGCATTTTCAGGGCTCCTTAGCTTGGCACCATGTGGTGAAGATGGTGTGGAGACTTCACCCATCCAGGGTAGATTTCATGAGCCATCCGTGGTGATTAGATCCACCGGTCCTAAGCTTCTTCTTATCCTTGCTGCCCCTCTGTGCATGATATTTGATTTGCTTGACTTCTTGTGTCTTGCTGGACTCATGCACGTGGAAGAGATGCAGGGCTTCTTTTTCTCCTTGCAGATGTCTTCATGGTGCTGACTGGGTGGCACCTGGCTCAACTCCAAGGGTCTAACAGAATTCAGAACCCAATACTGAGTGCACCAGGCTTCCCTTTCCATCCTTATCACCATCACTTGTGTTTTGGGGTTTTGATAGTGGCCAGGCTAGCAGGTGTCTGGTACTATCTCCTTTTGATTTTGATTAACATTTACCTGACAATTAGTGATATTGATCATCTTTTTATTTACCCACTGACCATTTGTATATTCTCTTTTGAAAAAAGTCTATTCAGGTTATTTGGACATTTTGAGTTGGGTTATTTATTTCTTGCTATTAAATTACATGATGTTCTATATATAGTTTGTTCATTACTGTTGTTGAAGAGAATTTCATTTACAATATATTGCTATTTACTTATCTCTTCTATTACTGGTTAGTTGAAATGTTTCTAGTTTGGATATATTAAGAACAGTATTGCTGTGTATTTTCTCATATATTTGTTTTGGTGAACATGTATACCTTATTTTTATTGGGTATATTTATACTCTAAGGAAAATTGTTGAATGATAGGGCGTGCAAATAGTCAGCTTTAGGTTACTCTAATAGTTTTTAGAGTGATGGTAGCAATATTTATTGCCACTAGCAAAGTAGGCAAGTTTTAGTTTATCTTAGTCATTGCCAATGTTTGTTGTTCTCTTTTATTTTTTTATTTTAGCTGTTCTGGAGAATATTACGTCATTTAAATTTTTATTTGTCGAATGAATAATGAAGTTGGCCACCGTTTCATGTATGTAACGTCCATGAACATAGACTCTCTTCTGGAGTGGTTCATCAAGTTCTTTGTTCATGTTTCTACTAGTCATAGAGAATACAAAGATCAGATATGAAGTACATATACATGACACCTGATTTAGGATTCTGCAGTGAAGTGGCAGGGGTGGGATTATGAATTATGGATACTTGTAATTTCTATCTGTACCTTTTTCCCCTAAAAGTTCTACAGTGAGTTGAGTATGTGTGTAAAAATAATTAGTAAAAATCCTTTAAAAACTAGTCCCATCATGACATAAATATTTTTTGCTGATATGTGTTGAAATGCATACATTTTGACTCACGAATTGTGTTAACCAGAAAATGGTAAAATTTGATTAGAGATTTAGAAATTTTAAAATGACAAGAGACTGTCATACTCAGCATGCTTTCGCCAGTGTTTATCATAGTATGAATAAATGAATAAATGGATGAATAAATAAATGTCTCAGAGAAAGCTCCTTTCATGATTATATGACTGATGCCATGCCTACTATCCACAGGTGCTGTTAGAATTTTTATTTTGGGGGCATTACTAAGTCATTAGCCTCACAACACTGTTGGTTTAATTGTGAAGACTAAATACATGTTTTGTGATTTTGCAGGGTATTAACTGAGATGATTATTGTCTTGTTGGAAAAAAATTATATTGCTTGTGATTTTTTCCCAATGTCGTATAGAGGAGAGATTGATTTGTATTTTCTAACTGATGCTTCATAATTTCATTGTTTGTTCATTTCAGTATTCCCCATTATTGATGTGTTTTTAGCCTTATTTGGAATATAATTTACTAGGATTCGAGTGTTAGCTATTATGTAGAGTTTAAAAACAGTCAACTTTGAGTGTCAATTGTATGAAACATTTTTACAATATTGTTATGGGGACAGGACTTATACCTTTATATAAATATAAAATGAATATTATATAATTATTAAGGCAAGTAGTTGATATATAATAGAGGATATATTTGCTATAATATTCATCCCAAAACTAATTTCAAAAACCATTAGTTTTAAAATTAGAACATGAAAGGTCATGAGGAAAGTGGTTGGATTTATCACTGATATGTTATTTAAATGGAGCATATATATACCAAACTACTAAAACAATTTCATCTGATTTAGTCACTGTTAGCACAGCTTAAAATATAATTCTCTAAATAATATGTCTTTGAACCCTTTGATTGTAGACATTGTGCTATGCAAAATGTAAAGCTAACAGTAAGTAAAGCTCTTCAAAAAGTATAGTAGCCTTTGCAAATTGTTTGGAATTAATTTGTTTTGAGTAAACGGAAATTAGTCTGTTAAATGAAGCTTATAAAAAAAGGATTACAAAGGGATAGGATACCATCTCACCAGGATAGTTTAAAACCCACATATTTGTATGAGTCAGGAGAAGCACTGTCCTTTGATGATCTTATTCCTTCCAATTGCCTGAGCTTTGTGCCTCCTGATGTGATTTGGAGATCTGGCAAAGTATAAACATATTTAGAATCTTATTCATTTGAATACTGAACTCATCCATCAGCAGGACTGACAAGGTCTGAGACAAAGCATTTTGCCTGGCACACAACCTGTACTGAGGTTTTCCTGTGGCTATAATGCAGCACACCTGACAGATGTGTGAGTCATTTAACACAGCGGGAGGTACTCATAAACACCACAGACTGGCATTCAACATGATAGGTATTATTTTTCTTTTGTCTGCCTAAAGTTGTATGGCCTACAATCAATAAAGGATTGAGGAATAGCCAGCTAAAGCATAGAATGTGATATCATTTATATGCAATATTTTTCTTGTTCATGAAGCTCACAGAGTATCCCAGAAACTGAGATACTTTTTGACAGTGGTGAAAAATATGTTACATATGCCTCTCTTATATGATCCAAACTAGTTTAGAAGAGAAGAGCATCAAAGGCATTATTTGTTCATGGAGTAAAGATAATGTGGCATCTGTTTTTATGCTTGATATCCTTACAGTTATAAGAAGCTTTTTACTAAATTCCTATTAATTTTTAAATTCAACATGGTGGTTATGAATTACAACAACTTTAAGAACACTTTTAAATTCTCAATAACAATGTGTTTGAATCAGAAAAAGAAAGACAGAAATGAATATATACCATCTGTAGTTTTATAAATTACACTATATGTCCTAAGGGATGGGGAGAGATGCTATTAATTTAAATGTCATGTTTGCATAGAATGCAGCACAGCAATTTTTAATTTGACTTTATTAAACTTTCTTTTCTAGCTCAAGTTTCTCATTTGGTAAATAGCAATTGGAGCAAATGCTCGCTGATCAAGTTTATTTAGATGCTTTGGGGAGTAATAACAGGCAGGAGGCACAATACTTTCAAAATAGCATTTTATTGCATTTATAAATTATTATATAATCAAAATCTTGCAATTATATGGGGAGTTCAGAAGTAAGAACATTAACAATACCTTAAAAGATCAAATAAATACCACAATTGAACCATGGTGCCCTTCTGGCATATTTAACACTTATTTTAGAAGTTGTTTTTGTAAGCATTGAAAAAGATTCCAGCTTTGTTCTACATAGGTGATTTTTTTTTTCTTTTCTTCAGTTTGCTTTAGGGTTCAGCAATTTGCTGGGTACAGCTGCATATGCAGATGCAGGAATTGTTTCATCTTAGAAAATAACCAGAGCTTAGCATTTATGTGCCAAGGTAACTCTGCAGAAGTTAATGAAAACATTCTTTAAGGCTATGCCAAACACAAAGAACAGTTTAGAATTCAGAAGCACACACATATGTCAGAAATATAGAAATTAGTCAAACAATTTCTTTAATGTTTTCCATATCCCTCTTGCTAGCTACAGCATTGTTTTGCTTTTTTAACCCTCAATTCTAACTCCTGCACATCCAGGCTGTCAATCTTTTATTTTGCTATTGATGGTGATATTTTGAGCAAGATTTTTCCTAACTAGCTTTGGGATTAAACATTTTGCCCTGCTAGCTACTTTGGAAAGGGACTTTGAAGTTCAGTGCAATCTATATTTGTAGATCTGTATTTTTATTTCCATTTTTCACACATTTATTTATAAGGAGAGTGAGCATAGCTTTGAAATGAGTTAAGCAGGAATATGATGTAGGTATTGAATACATGCTCAATTTCTCAACTGGAAAGATTTCCATCAGATGTAAACCCAGCTTCCACTTTCTTTGAAAAGAAGAACCTGGCTTTGTTGATGAGCTCAAGTCATGGTCTTTAATGAATGGTGTCATTGAAGTTTCACATTTACTTTTGACTATTTGATAGCTGTCTCTTCTACTAGACCCCAAGCTCCAGAACTGCAGAAATTCATACCACCACCATTACTACTTTATAGAACTATTTTACATTATTAATATAATTTTGTAATATTTTATTGTAATTTTGAAACATTAAAACAAATACTTCTGGCATTTTCCTTTTTATTGCTGGGCATATATCATATGATTTTTGTAAACTATAAATAACATCTTCTTTCCCTCCCCACTTTGAAATTACTTGAGAGATACACCCAAAAGTCAGATACAAATTGTAGGACATGGCTTAGATGTTTGGCCATAGCAGGCTAATTTCTCAGCTTTATACCACTGACTTTACTTGCCAATTTATTGTCCAGTCCCTACTTGGGAGCAAAGATAAATTAAAATTACCTCCAGTCAATGGGTATCTCTGAAGAGAGAAATACCTTAAAAGGGAAAATTCAGAGGAAGGGTAGAAAGATGATTCAAGAGATCTTGTAGACAGAGGAAGTAAACCCGGTGAGAATACTAAACCTCAGTACTCATCTACTGTCTTTTTACTAGATTAAAAACAAGGACCATTGAGCAAGCAAAGAATCTCTGAATTCCAGATCTGCCTCCTTATGTTCAGACATGAAATATGAAGACTGAACTATCTGTGAATTAAAAAAAGAACTCATATCATCTGGCAAAAATGAAACAAGTTCTCTGAACTTTGAGATCTGAACCTTTGAAGTTTCAGATGCAATCTTTACCCATTTGTTATTACAGGAGGTAGCCAACCTGTTCCCCATTTCTCCCTTCTTCTTCAATGATATTGAAGTTATAATAAAAAACAAGTAATATATACTTCAGACACAGATTTAGACACTTTAAATATATAGTCTCATCTTGCCTGGGAGGTAGGGAAGTGTAAATCTTAACAGCTGTGAAGTGTAGAGATCAAGACTCTGGTTAAATGATGAGAAGTACATAATGTGTTTATTAGTACAGTGCCTGACAATATGGTCAGTGCTCTGTAAAACATTGGCCATTATTGTTATGATCATTTCCAGTTGACCCAAGTGCTGGGATTTTTCCTTCTACGACATTCCCTTTTTTTTCCTGTATATCAGGGATCTCCATGTTATATTTGAGGAATCTTAGAACAATCTGGATCTTCAAAGAGCTTCACCTGCATGGAGCTCAGCAACCTCTCTCATAGGCAGCTCTTGAATGGAGGCCCACACTCCTGGGATACAGGTAAAGCTGTCATGGTTATACTGAGTGAGCATTAGTGTTTTCTGGTATTGGCTGGGCTTTCCTTTGCCTACCAAATTGTTGTTGAGTTTCTGTATGCAGACTCCGCTCCTCTCTACCTCCTTGTCTCAGATTCAGGTCTCTCAGTAACAACACCTCATTCACAACCTTTCCCTATCAATGCAGTGACTCACCTCTATTTCTCCAAGGAGGTGTGAGTGAAATGATCTAATTCTCCCTCTCATCGCTTTCCAAATTTATTGTTTTGGCTGTGAAGAGCTTCTTTAAAAAAATATTCTAAAAGTTTCTAGGGCTAAAAATAAAATAAATCAAGCACCAATTAGGTCTTGATTATTTTTAAACTCACTATAACAATCTTATTTTCCCCTAAAGTGATGGTGAAACTTTTTTACATCTTGGAAGAAAATTCAATTAAAAGGATGTAGGGAAAAGAAAATAACATAAATTAATATCCTAATGTATTCTTATGATGTATATTATGGAATTTAAACATAATGTTATCAAATGCCTTCATTAATAAAAAAAGTAACACAGAGATAATGCAAACACCTTTATAGTAGCACAATTCACAATAGCAAAACTGTGGAACCAACCTAGATGCCCTTCAGTAGATGAATGGATAAAAACAAACAAACAACAACAACAACAAAAAGTGGCATATATACACAATGGAAAATTACTCAGCAATAAAAGAGAATAAAATCATGGCATTTGCAGGTAAATGGATAGAGTTGGAGAGGATAAAGCTAAGTGAAGTTTGCCAATCCCCCAAAACCAAATGCTAAATGTTTTCTGATATAAGGAGGCTGATTCATGGTGGGGTAGAGAGGGGGGAGCATGGGAGGAATAGATGAATTCTAGATAGGGCAGAGGGGTTAGAGGGGAAGGGAAGGGGCATGGGGTTAGAAATGATGGTGGAATGTGATGGACATCATTATCCGAAGTACATGTATGAAGACCCGAATTGGTATGAATAATCTTTGTATACAACCAGAGACATGAAAAATTGTGCTCTATAGGTATAGTATAATGCATTCCACTGTCATATATAAATACAAAATAAATAAAAAATAGTCATAGCTAAAACCAAGCCTAGGAACTCTGCCTCCAAAATACATAGTATAGTACTTCTCCAAGGAAACTCTGTTCTTTCTTGCCTAAGGACCTTTGCACACATTGCTTTCTCTGTCCAAGGCCTGGCTAAATTGTACTGTATTGGTCTCTAAAATGGGTTGGCATATTATACATCCTAGGGTTTTCAAAGGATGATCCATTTAAAAGTGGAAGAAAATTCTACAACTTTTATTTATTCATTTCTAGCCACAAAGTAGGAAAAAGTAAAACGTTACAAATTTGCCTTTGATGTCCTCCAGGGCTTTTGAAAAGGAGAGGCAGTTCCACAATGAGGAGAGGACAGAGGAGAAGACTTGCTCCTATTTGCATACTGCATGGTGAAACATTTTGCAGTTTATTTACTCCCAGTTAAGTGGATTGGTGGGTCATACTCACTCAAAATGATCCTCAAAAAATGGGCCATGGCCATAAAAATGTCCTTAATGGAAGCCCAAGACTAACAGTAATTTAATACCACCACTGAAAGTGCAAAGGACAAGGAAAGAACACAGTCGGGTCGAGCTTTTCTCAGTCACATGGAATGAAGACAAAGAGATGAAACATTAGCCAAAAAAATCATAAGTTTTTAGGAAGATTAAAATAGAATTCTACCCACAATGTGGTTTTTTATTTAAAATGTGTCATTTTAACCTTTTTGTGTGTGTCTCAGGATGTGGGAGTAATGTTGCATTTAGTGTGGAAAAACAAGATAGGTGTGAACATTCGTATTTTCTTCCAACCAAGAGATGACTTGGATTAGAGTGCCAGTCCTACACTACTTGCAGAATTGTAGCATATGCATTCATCACTCTTTTATCCTCATTATACACAGAGTAGTCTTAACAGTAGGCCTCACTTTTTGTGTGCAATTTGTGTTTTATTATCTATTCAATGTGGATAGCAGTGCATGCCTACAAACTATAAATACATATTTTTCATGCAAGGGATGCATGATAAAAGTTATGAAATACTAATGATTTATGATTCAATTTAGACAATATATTACTAGAGAACATATCTTAACTCCACTTCAGTGTTCCTCTTCCTGGGGTCTCTTGGCACCCCATACCTTTTTCTTTTGTAATATTTTTGCTGTGTGTCTAAGAATTTTCTCTTTGCAGCTAACTCTCCACCAAGACTGATGACAGGAACAGTGACTTACTTATATTTGGATTCTCTTAATAAAGCAATATATCTCTCACATAGAAGGCACTTGAGGAGATTAATGAATAAAATTCATCAAAACGCTCCCAAAGACTGAGATGATATGATATGCAAACCCAGGCATAGCTGTCTATGTTCAAACCATTCTTCAAAATCCAGGGAAGGCACTCTCCTGTGGTATGCATAGTGTCCTTGTATGTCCCTTTTGGGGACAGAATTGGGGTGCTTTTGGTCAAAGGATACAAAATTTGGAGGAATAAGTTCAAGAGATTTATTGTATAACATGGTGAATATAGTTAATAATAATGTATCATATATTTGAAAGATGCCAGGAGAAGTGGATTTTAATTATCACCACCACAAAATGTCAAGTATGTGAGGTAATGCATATTTTAATTAGTTTGATTTAGTTATTCCCCAGTGTACACATATGGCATATCAAAACATTGTGTTGTATGCCATAAATATATACAATTTTCTTTGCCAGTTAAAAAAATTTAAAAAGAGTCACTAAAGAAAGAGGAACACGTTTCCTAGGGTTAAAAAGATGAATACACAGAAAACACAAAGAGCATATACGCCCTTTCTTTGTTCCACTATGAATTCCATTCTCCATGTTTAATCACAATTGGGCAATCAATTTTAAGTTGTGGCCTGTTAATGTTTTCCTGGTGAGTCCCCAATCGCATTCATCATGGTGACACTACCAAACATTCCCTGCTGTCCTCAAACCTGTATATGAAAACTCCCCACTCCTGCTTGCCCCATCCTTGGGATCATCTCAGAGACCAAGGGATGATCCAAGTTCCCCTAGTCCTCTGGGAAAACAGAAATGCTGAGGCAGAGACCCCTCCCCACTTCACTTTCTCTCCCCTCACTTCCAGTCATATCCCATTCTGTGGGCTTCTGGGGTTACTCTTGGAGCCTGTTTCCCTTCCTTTTTCATTATCACTGCCAGTCAGGATTATGGTTTCTTATACTGATTTTTACAGCAGCTCTTCACAGGACCCTAGATTCCTCTCCTTGTCCTGTCTATTTTGTCCTGCACATCAAAGCCAATATAATTTTTCCAAACTGAAGATCTCATGAGGTCATTTCTTTGCTTAAAACCTCCCAGTAGTTTATCAGCCAAGCTTCGAAATACAGCCTTCTTTTGTTCCTGTAGCATCATCTCTTGTCACATTGCCCTCCTCTCCTCATGCTTATCAAGTTTTGAAATGAACCACGTTTGTTCTTACCTCCAGGAATTTGCATGTGTTTTCCATCTGACATGAATCATAACTTGTTTTTCATTTGTACTTTTATTATTATTTTTATGTTAAATCTTCAAGATTTTATTTAAATGTCACTTCCTCTTGAGATTTTCTTGGACATGCCAAGTATGGATTAGATTTCCCTCCTCTCTGCCCACACTGCAGCATCTATTTTTGCTATCATTGTACATCATGGAGATTCATAATTTTCTATTTAGTTGTCAGAATCCCATAGTACACTGTATCAAGGCAGGGCCTGTTTCTGTCTTGTAACTGTCTTTTGGTACTCAATAAAGTTCTCATTACAGAGTTGATGATCTATAGGTAGTTTTTAATGAGTATTGAATATTGGATGATTTATATGGTATCCCTCTCTAAACCTGAGAAACTAACCTAAATTAAATGAAGAATTTGAATTTTATCAATATAAATATCCAATCTTGATGATTTGTCACATTGGAATCTTGTTTTCTTTCATTTAATGCAATTTGTTAATATAGATGCCATCTGCAAATTGCAAACTTACCATCTTTTCCTAATCTATTACAAAAATACTGAGATCTGGGAAAGCCTTAATTCTGAGATTTTAATGACTGCAAATACAACTTCTTCTAATGATAGTTACTCATTGTAATATTTTAAAAGCAGACCTTTTCTACTTAGCTGTGAATAGCCACTCATCATTTTTTTTTTTGAAGAGAGAGTGAGAAAGGGAGAGAGAGAGAGAGAATTTCAATATTTATTCTTTAGTTATCGGCGGACACAACACCCTTGTTTTGTATGTGGTGCTGAGGATCGAACCCAGGCCGCACCCATGCCAGGCGAGCGCGCTACCGCTTGAGCCACATCCCCAGCCCCCACTCATCATTTTTTCATCCTCAGAGCCAGGTTCTTCAAGCTAAGTTAATTATCACTTGTTATCATTTCCATATAACTTGATATCACCCTTATTCTCTTTGGGTCACTTAAAATTCCATTGTTACCTTTGAAACCTTTTTTTCGTTGAATCTATCCTGCACATGACCATCAGATTCACCTGTTTTTGACATAGGAATATTATCATAGTATTTTTATGATATAAACAAAGTTCAATAAGTTTCTTTAATTTCCTAGAGGACTAGCTTTCAAAATTTAATGCAGAACTTTTTCTTCCCGAACACCTTTAGAGTCACCATTCTATAAGTCAGATGTGTGTGTATGTGGCCGGGTGCTTGGCAAGGTGCTGTCCCTGCAGGAAACAGGAAAGAGATCAGAGTTTTATGAACCTGAGAATTAGGAGGGCAACCAGGTCAGCACAGTGTTTGAAGACTAAGGCGGGACGATTTAGAAAAAACCAAGAGACATAAAACTCTGGGAATGGCCAGGATAAAGACAATTTTCAGGATAATTTTCTGTTTTATGCACTGTAGTACTGTCATCCTTCATCATTTCTTCAAGAAAAATTAATCAATACATTGAATCAACTGATCTTGTGGATGTGAATTGCACTGCTCAGTACCCAAAGTACACGTTGAAGCTCCAATCTCAAAATCAATAACAATAGCAGTCACTCAGAAACTATCATTATTTTTGCCTTTCATCTTTCCTTTAGTATTTATTCAGAGAAGCAATTATTCTCTCTCATGAATGAAAATTCAGTCAGGTCCATGTATTTTCAGTTTTCTCTTTGGAAAAAAGAAATATGGTCATTTTCAGTTTCAAATAGTTCAAAATTATGGTTAAGTTTCCAGCTACAATTCTGTAATTAAAGGTAGTTAGTACCATGGAAGAATCAAACTTTGAATCTAATTTAAGGTTAAATTTCTCCCCAGCTGGGGCATTCACAGACAGAAAGCAGAAGAGGGTTTTGCCTTTTTCTCTCTTTTCCAGCCTTTGTTCCTACCCTTCTATTCCCATTTTGCTGTATTTCCCAACCTTTTTAAAGAAGGGGGAGGAAAGCTGGGAAGGAGAGCAGGCTGGCCTCTGGTTTGTCTGATATTTTTCTGTGTTTACACAGCTTCCTGGAAGACTCTGCGGTTGCTGGGGGCCCTCCATGTCTGTTTTTCTGACTGAAGTGAATGAACTCTCCTCTGACTTAGGGTTCCTGCTGGCTTTTAGCCCCTGGGAATTTTGCAAATTGCTTACCCTTTCTCCCAAAGTTTTCCTCTTTGTGTACCAAATGTGCCTTGAGTTCTTAGCAGCTCTTCCTATCAAGAGGCAGGGTCCACTTTTCTGTTCCCCTGGTTGGCCTTATGGCTTCCTTCGATACAATAGGATGTGCTGGAAATGACATTTGAATCACTGTGTCACGTGAAGAAAGCTGACATAAAAGAAAGAGACAGAAATCGGCTTCCTTATCCCCACTGTTCAGTCACATCTGTGGAGGCTTCAGAAATAAAAGTGAGAGTATCTCACACTGTTCTGCTTCACCCAAGCTGTCAGGGGATGGATGAGGCCACACAAGTTGGTTCCAGGTGAGACTATCAGGAGAGGTGCCCAGTGACTCCACAGAACCAGGAGCAAATAAGACCTTGTTGTGTTAAGCCACAGTTAGGTGTGGTTGCACAGCGATAGATCACTGATATGCTACACCTGATGACGTTTACCTGTTAGAACCCAGAATAACCTCATGGTGAAACCAGCCAATCGTATCTTTCAAGAAAAGAAGGCACCTGCCAATCTCCAGAGAGCTCAGTGGAAACTTATTAGGTTTTAGGAAATACTCCGCCCCGCCCCCATGTCTTCTACTTTGTTTTTTTGAAAAGACCCTTTTCACATTTTCTTTCTTTCTTGTGTAGATAAAGGACATAGCATTTACATGGGCTTTTAGCTACTGGTCCACCACTCTCTATCTACAATTCTGAAATCTAAGAGGCTCTGTAAGCCCAACTGTTTATACTGTGTGTGTGTGTGTGTGTGTGTGTGTGTGTGTGAATGTGCATGTTTGTGTGTAATATTAACAATGCCTAACACGAAGCTGTTTATAATTTTTATTCAATCCCTTTGTTAGAAATATACATACATTTTGCTGCATTAATAATACCCACAAAAGGAGCTATATAATTTAAGGTTTATTAGCTTTATTTTATTTTACTTTTGGTACCAGGGTTGCTTAACCACTAATCCACTTTCCCCAGCTCCCCCCCCCCCCCCTTTTTTTTTCCATTTTTTAGATTTTGAGACAGGTTCTCACTAAGTTGCTTAGGGCCTCACTAAGTTGCTGAGGCTGGCTTTGAACTTGCAATCTTCCTGCCTCAACCTCCCTAGCCACTAGGATTATAGGCGTGTGCCACCACACCCAGATTAGTGTTTCAGAGTAAAATAATGAATTATTAAATATATTCTTTCTCAAAGATTTCAGAAAAGAGGTTCTGCAGCTCCACAGAGGCTTTTTTTTTTTTTTTTTTTTTTTAATATTTACTTTCTAGTGGACAGCTTCATTGGGTGCCTGTATCCTTAAATCAAAATGTAGATTTTAACAATTTATGCAATGAGATTAATATGTTTATAAGTAATTGGAGTTGGGCTTGTATTTCTTTAGAAGAGTTAGCCTGTGTAAGCCAGGATGAAAGAAGGGTCAGTGTTTTTTTTTTTTTTTTTTTTTTAAGGCACTCAGTATTCCAGGCTGGCCTTGAATTTTCAATCCTCCTGCTTTGGCGTCTTGAGTTGATGGGATTACAGGCATGTGCCATTGTGCCTGGTAATGAAAGGGTCAGTCTTATTAAACACTGTGAAGAAATGACTTACATTCTCAAAGAAATTTTCTTCTAAGGGGACTAAAAATTTCTTTGTATTACCCTTACATTGTATCCTGTTCTTTCCTGATATTAAACAAAAATTGTCAATCAGCCTAATCAGTCCTCCCAATTCATAAAATATCTAAATCAGGGGAATTGCACCATGTGTTAATCAGTTTTTCATAACTGTGATAAAAAACGTGACAAAAAGAACTTGGAGGAGGAAAAGTTTATTTGGGCTCATGGTTTCAGAGGCTCAGTCCATGGTTGGCCACATCCATTGCTATGAACTTGAAATGAGGCAGAGCACCATGGCCAAAGGCCATTGTAAAGAAAAAATGCATAGCTCATGGTAGATTGGAAGTAGAGAAAGGAGAAGGGGCCAGGGACAGATATAGGCTAAAGAAGGACATGCCCCCAGTGACCTACTTTCTGCAGCCATGCTTTACCTGTTTATAGCTACTACTCAATAGTCTATTCAAATTACCAATCCATCAAATGGATTAATCCACTGATGAGGTCCTACCTCCCATTATCTCATAATCTTACCTCTGACCAGTCCTGCATTAAATAAAACATGATCTTCTGGGGGACATTCAAAATCTAAACTACAGCACACTACACTTTGCGGACCTGTCTCAGGAATCCTGTAGAGCTTTAGTAGTAGCTAAAGAATGAAGTGGTTCATGCAAGTCTCAAGAGTTCTCAAATTCACATAATTTAGTAGATTTACCCTTTTAATTGGCTTTAAAATAATGCATGATTTTCCTTGGAGAAAGAATTAACATTGCTTGTGAAATGCACAGATATTTTGGAACTTCTGTATAGCTTTTTCTATAACTTTTGTATAAATCTTTAAGCTTTCATCTCATCTATTACCATAGGTAGACACAGTAAAGGTTTAGTTCATGAACTTAATTTCTATGCATTATTTGACTACATAAAGCTTTTATCATAATTTTTTCTTTTTAAAATTTGCTTTAGTTATACATGACAGTAGAATGCACTTTAATATATTACATATAATGGAGTATAATTTCTCATTCTTCTGGTTGTACTTAATATAGAATACCACTGGTCGTATAGTTATACATGTACATAGGGTAATAATGTCTGATTCATTCTACTATCCTTTCTACCCCCAAACCCCCTCCCTTCTTTTCACTCCCCTCTACCTAATTTAAAGTAGCTCTGTTATCATAATTTTAAATAAAAATAATAATGGATCTATGGCTTTAGTTCTGTTGGAAACACTACTGTATCTTGCAAACATTTTACTTTAGTATTTTTCACATCTTTTTATAGCTCTTAAAAATGTTGGCTTTATCTTCCATTGGACTCTGAGGTGTTTTTGGTTAGCTCTTCAGGTTTCATTTTTCTTGATAGCCTTCACTAATAACAGGCATATTATATTTATTTCAAAAAACAATATGTGTGCTGAATTGTTTTAATTCAACTACACAGGAAGAAAGTGTTTTGCTTTGATTCACCTTCCCTTCCATACTGAGGCATAGGTATAGTTCTAGTAGTATTCCTTCTATCTTATCTATTTATATAATTGGTTATTTTTTAAGTAGAACTTCACAGTTTTCCAAGTATTGTCACATAGACCACCCCATTTGACCTTCCCTTGTATGAAACTGCGTAACAGTAAAGAGTGACAGCCACTGACTAGTTTCCATTTAGTCACAAAACTATCAAATAAGAAGGTAAAGGTAGAAGTCAGTTCTTTCACTCACATTGTGTAACTTTTAAAGCAGCATTGCTCACTATCTATACAGGAAGCCTCCAGTGACTTTTGCTTTTTTCTGGCCTATATCATGGAGTTGTTCACAAAGAAGTGTCATCAAAACTTGTTTATTTGGCTTATGAATTTTCATGTAAACAGTTAAAAATAAATGAATACACTGGAATATGTATCACTAAATATTTTTTATACTTGACTAAACAAAAAGTTAAAATTTTAGTTTAATACATATAAAACATATAACTTCTTTGAAAGCAATTGTAATAATCTTGTGAAATTCTTTGAACCAATAATTAAGAGGAACATACTTAAATATTTTAATAAAAATATTAAAATAAACTGTAATTTCCAGCTTTGCCACAAGATGGCGGCAAATCACTTTGTTTAGGTTTAAAAATTGCCATCCCTTTTCCAAATTGAAAGATTAAACTCACTGCTGTCTCCTGAACATTGCTACAATAGATGTGAGTTACTCAGAGTTAGATATTGCAAAGAAATCTTTAGCATTCCTTTCTCCAGCCAGAAATTACCCCTTCGTTGGCATTTGTATTAACAATCTCACAATTCCCTGTGGTTGAAGCATTATTATTTTATTCTTTTTCTTTTTCAGAATCTATCTCTATTCCTTACCATGGAGCATATTCTTTCTGCTGTTGTTGCTTGTTTGTTTTTAATGTCAAACAGATTAACCTCCTTCTCTTCTCTGCCTTTTTCATAAAAATTGCTTTCAATTGAGCTTTGATGCTTACATAGTTATTACAGTAATTCCCCACCTGGCTTTGGGTTCCCAAACACATTTAAAAAAAATGTAAAAACACTACTAGTTAGCAGTTAAGGATCAAGGCTACTATAATTGTATCACTGCCTTGACTCATCCCTTTACTACCTCTAAGACCTTCGACCTTTTCATTTTTCTCCATCTTTTCTCAGAACCTTATTTTCAAGAGTCATTCCCTCTATCTTGGTTAAGGTAAGTTTTATTGCTGCCATTAACACGAAGTTTATTTATTTTCACAACTCTCTTCCCACTTAAATTTTTTCATATTTCATTTATTTAATTGGCTTTAAATAATAAAATGCACAATTTTTCTTGGAGAAAGAATTAACATTGCGTTAGTGTGAAATATAGAGCATTTCATCCACTTTTTAAAAAAAAATTCAACTTTTTATTATAAATTTATTGAAAATTTGTCCTTTCTGGAACTGTATATGTTTCTTCAGAGTGCCACAATGTCACCTTATTTTCTTGTTCTAAGATTTCTTAGAGATAGTCTATTTGAAATACATGTCACTATATCTATATAGATTTACATATTTATATGCTCTTTTTAAATGCACTTTAAGTTTTCATACTTTTTATTTCATCAAAGTGACTTCCATTTCCCAGAGCAGAATAAGATTTAACACTTCAATTGACTTGCACTTAAATTGTTCCTTAAATGGCATCTGTAGTGCTCAACTTTGTTACTCAATATTTCTTTATTTTTCTATTTGCATGCAGTAAGGTTTTTATAATATTTCAATTATTAACAATTCATTAGAATGTTTAAATATGGCTTTATACTTCCTATGGGAAAAGGCCTTAATGTAATTCTGATGTCAACTTTTGCCATTAAAAATTAATTATAATTTCTTGGTGTGACCTACAGACCTTTGCTAAGTACACTAATATCATAAGAAGGCATAGGTGTTTGAAACATTACTTCATGACTAGACTAGAGAAAATCACAATTTTTCCATCAAAGGTATCCCCCTAGTCTCTAGAGGAACATACAGAATATTCTATAGTATCCATCAGCTTCTATTTCTATTGTACCTTTCAATACTTTTTGCCTATTCCTTGTTTTTGGCCCCAGGCAAATGTTTCATTTATATCACAATGTGTTAGTGTTTAGAGGACTAAATGTGACTTCATCTCATTATAATATCATATTTGATCCAATACCTGACAACTGGTCTTTTTTAATCATAAGAATATTTTGTTGCAATGGGTAACATTCCTTCTTTAATTTTTCTCCTTTTGAAATAGTTAATTTGGCATATAGTTAGTATTTGTACAGTGCTGCATGGAGTTGGAGTTGTTTAAACATGTTAATTCTATCCTTAGATTTAGTATTTCCCTATCCAGCTCTTCCTGTCTTCTTTTTACTAATTTTCTCAATTATTTATTTTTACTCTCCTTCTATGTATAAATTTGATTTGATTTCTATTTAATTTTAACTTTTATTGAATGAGACAGTGCATGAATAAATACAGTTTTAACATCTATATGTGACATCTATGGCACTATATAGGAAGAATGTCCAGGTCCTAGAATCTAAGATGCAGTATAGATATAATAATGTAATAGATATGTTGAAGAACCAAAAGGATCGGGATTATACTTACTCTACATTGAAAAAGATGTAATAGTGTCCATGAAGTCTTCATGGACAAATAAATATTTTCTTGAGACTTGCATGCACTCAACAAAAAGAAACAGTATGGGAAAAATTTTATGTCTCTACACTCTTTCCAATGTGCAACATGCACAAGTACCCCTGTCCTCAACTTTGGTTCTTGGCAGCATGGTTGACTAGGTTGTCTGAAAATTTCCTGTTACAGTACATTTAAAAGATGTACAACTTGGCTTGCAAGAAAATAAAGGACAGGGAGGTTTGAAAGTGAAGAAAGAACTGAAAACCAAAATGAAAAGTTGTGGCTTTGGACATTGCCAATCACAGGGTGAGTGGATTTTGTTTGCTGCACTGAAGCAAGAATCAAGGGCTTTGGATTGAAGGAGAAACTTGAATCAAGCTTCCTGAATAAAGCCATTGCTGTCAAAGTGCTAAATTCTCAACAAAAGAACTAATCAGAAAATATATTTCACCCTATGGGAAAAGAAATCTTTTTATGTTTGGAAGTACCATACTTCTATATAACTCAAAGAAGAAATCATAATGGAAATTAGACAATATAAGTGAAAAATAAAGAAAACACAATATATCAAAAGTTATAGGATGTGGCTAAAATAATGGCCAGAGTGGGATTTATTGCAAAAGAAAAGGCTGAAAAATATGAGCTCAGCGTTCAACCTAAGAAGTTAGAAAGAGAAAAACAGAATAAATCTAAAGTGGAAGACAGACTGACAGAGAGAGGGCAAGAATAAACAAATAAATAACCAAGGTCACATAACACACAAAAGTAGATGTTGAAACTTATAGTCATTTTCTTGTTGATTATTTTGAAAATCAGGGTAAAAAGCATGATCTATTAGGATAACATAACTCATAAAAGTCTGGTTCAGGAAGTGGAAATCATAAAAGTATTATTACTTAATAAGTTGAAACAATATTTAAAACGTTTACTACTAATCTTCTCCCACCCCACCCATAAGCCACACACTATCTAGACAGACTTATGTTACAGGCAAGTTACACCAAACACCCAAGTAACCAATCAATCCAGTATTGCCAAACGGAGACTGTCCCAGAGACAGAAGTAAGCAAGGACATTGCGTGACTCTGTCACTATAACAGTCAGCTTAAGGGAAAGCTAATGAAAGAAAAATAAAAAGCCAGATTACTATATTAATTTAGAAGACAAACAAAATCATGAACCAATTAATTAGCAACCCAAATCCACAATGGATAAAAAAAATGTATCATGATTAGTGTGGTTTATCTCAGTAATCCAAAGATAATATACAACTAAAAAATCTAAAATGAAATTTATTGCATTAACAGATTTATAAATGAATAACAAAAGAATCACAGGACTGTCACAGTAGAAGCAGAAAAAAAGGTCAACAAAATTCGGTGATATTTTATAATAAAACAGAAAAGTAGAAATAGAGGAAAATGTTCTTAATTTTCCAAACTTTGCAGACAGTGGTAAAACTTTAGAAGAACATGCTTTAAAATCAGAAATGAGAGAAAGATGTTCTATTTTCTCATTGCTCTGGTCATCCCAGTAAGCCCAGAATTGAAACAAGTAAATAAAAGGATTGAAAAGGAAGAAACAAATTTCTCTGTATTCGAGGCTCATAGGCAACCCAAGAGAAATTACAACAAAACTGTTATAAATAAAAAGAGCTTTTGACATGTTTATTATGCACAAGATACAGCAAATGCATTTTAAAATGTAATTTTAAAAGGATTGCAATTTAGAAGGCAACTAAAATGTAAAGCAGTAGGAATAAATCTAATAAATGATGTGCAAGATTTGTATGGATAAACTTATAAAATGTTACTGAAAGTCATTAAAGAACCAAATAAATGGAGAGAAATACTGTGTGCAATAGAAAAATTCAAAATAGTAAAGAATTATCTCCAAATTTGGAGATAATTCATGTATAAATTCGAAGCAATACTCCATTAAAAACCTCACAAGTATTCATGTAACGTGGTAAGATGGCTCTAACATCCATACTTTAAGAGAGAAAGGGAAAGAAACCAAGGTGGCTGTGAAACAGAGCAACCCAAGGAGAAGCCCACACATACATCAAGACATTTTAAAGACACACTACTTAAAGAGAGGTAGTATTGGTATGGACATAGATAAATGGACCAATGGGTACTGAAAGTCCAGTTAGAGCAATATATATTCATGTGTATTTACTAATGTATATGAACACACACATACACAATTCTATGACAAAGATGTGTTCCTGTAAATTGGTGGGAAAGGATCAACTTTTATTAATCACCCTTGTGGAAAAAGTTAAAATCTTTATCTTTGCTTAATATTTGGATTAACATGCATTGATTGGTCATATAAATGGGGTTCAGTGTGATATTTCAATATCTGTGTATGGTGTGCATTGAGATCATTATCTTTAATTATAGACAATACAAATAATTTTTTTCTGTTGAATGAAGATCTAAATGAAAAGAAAATTTTAAGACATTGTGAAGAAAACAAGGAAAGACATTTCTTTATTTTTGAATCATAAAGAAATTCTTAAACAAGTCACAAAAGTCTAGAATGGTCTAAAACATTGTTGATAAAATGGGCTATGATAAAATAAAACACTTGTGTTCATCTAAAGACATTGAGCTAAAGAGAAAGCTAAGTGAACACATGAGATGAAGATATTTGTATTGCAGAGTGCTGACAAGGGATAATTACCAATAATGTGTCAATGCTTTCTGTGAACCAGCATTAAAAACTTCAAACATCCCAGTGAGAGATGCACAAGGGATATGAGAAAGAAAGAGGAAGACATTTCATTGGTCAATAAATACATGAAATGATATTTGCAATTTAACAATCAAGAAAATGCTGCTTATAACCATAATGAAGTGGTGATTATAAATTGATTAAACATTCTGGAGAGAGGGTGGTCACTACCTAATAAGTTTGATAACATGCATGTTTAACCCAGCAATTCCCTGCTAGGTGGCCTAGAGAAACATAAGCATGAAGAATCATGTGTGAGAATGTTTGAAGTCATTGTTTGAACAGGGAATGGTATGAGGTAATGTATACCACCATCATTAACAAATACTTGGTGGAAAATTCATATGGTGGAATAAATTAAAGTGATTAAAATACATGAACTGGGCAGGTAATGCTTCTAAACATAGCACCGAGGGACAAAAGCTTCCTGGTAAAGAATACACACAGTATTATTCCAAATTCTTAACTGGAAGAAAAAAAAATATATATATACACACACACATACACACATATATGACAGCATAAATGTAGACACAGAAAAGATAAGCATTTAATTCAGAATGGTGTTTACTCCTGGAGTGATAAGCGGGGAGATGGAGGGGATGTCATCTGTATTTATAGATTTAATTTATTAAGCTGTTTTGGTGGTTAATAGGTGCTTGTCTACTATTTTTATACTTTGGAATGTGTCTGAACTAAGAAATTACTCAAAAATATAAAAACAAAAGCAATCAAAATTGGCTCTAGCTATAATGTGCCTACCAAGTATCTATCTTGCCATTATTCATATCAAAATCATGTTCCAAATCAGGATAAAATCGTACACCAGCTAGGAAAAAATTATGTTTCTAGGGAAAGAAAAATACCACTGACTCACGAATGCTGATCACCTTTTTCATGAGAAATATAATACTAATAAATCTATTTGAAGCAAAGCAGAGGAAGCTGATGTTGGGCATCATGTGTGTGTGTGTGTGTGTGTGTGTGTGTGCGCGCGCGCGCGCGCGTGAGAGAGAGGGAGAGAGAGAAAGAGAGAGAGAGACCTTTGAATTGAAAAACACACAGAATAATTATAATCAGAGGATGTATTTTTGAAACACTAAAAATTTGCATAGAACCCATACATAAATTCTCTCTCTCTCTCTCTTTTTTCCCCTTTCTCTCATCTGTCTTACTCTCTTTATCTCTGCTTGGCTCAGCAATAATTTTAAAATATATATCCAAAGTTTTCCTTGTCAAAAATTATCGCAAGAGTCTGCAATGCTCATAGAGAATTCTGTCAGTCCTCCTTTAATTAACCCCTTAAATACTGTATAAATATAAACATAAAATCACATCTGACTAAAAGCACAAATGACTACACTGTAATTTACAAATTTGTACTTTCTCTTTATTGCCAGAACCATTATTTTTTTTCCTAGTGCTTCCCCTAATGTAGATTTAAAAATCCATTTATTGAAAAAAAAGCCATGCAGCAAAAACATAGTATCTTTTTAAAAGATGGAACTGATTATAATTCAGCTAGAAACCTTTCTGAAGATTAGCTCTATTTCTGAAGCTACAATTTTCGCAGCAAATGCTTTGTTATTCTTAATAATAATTTTTTCCAACTTCTGCTATAAATATTATATTTTTAAATATATGTGTACCAAGGGTTCAACAAAGACTGTCATTAGTGGCTATTTTATCTAGATTCAAAGGCTTTAAAGGAATGCTTGATGCTAATTGTTTTATACGAGGCTTTCCATACATTAAATTAGATATTCTATATAAACATTTTTCATCTTGGTGAAGGTTTGAAAGCTGAACTGATTACAGCTCTGTATTGATATGCTTGTGACTTATTAGAATCTACTTACATAGGGCTGATTTCTCCATGTCGTTAAAGTATAAGAGCATTTTGTAATTTCAATATTAATAACAATATTGTGGTTGAATAATAGTTTGGGTTCCTTGTGAATCAACTGAGGTGCAGATAAGCATCAAGGTCCTTGAGGAGGTGATCTTGCCTTTGTTTTCACTCTTGTGTCTGTGTGGGACATTTTTTAATTTTTTAAAAAATTTTTCCAGTTCACCCCCTGCTGCTAGTTTAAAACTCATGTGTGCATGTCCAGATCAGCTTGTTCAATGACTGCAAGGATCTTTCTTCCCAGGGGTCTTAAGACAAACCTGTGGAAGCTCTTCCCTCTGCTTGCAAGCCTGGGTGCAGAACATTGGTGTCTTAAGTCCCTCATTGATGACCCTGTGAAGTAAGCTGTGCTAAGGCACTTTACGGAAAACACCGGCAATCTTCTTTAAAGCCATTTTCTAGGCCCAGGGGCAAGGTCTGTCCCCTACTCCCTGTTTATGAGGGAAGGGTCTACTTCACTTGACTTGACTTTGCTCAGAGAGGAAAGCTATTGAAGGAAGGGGATGTGACTGCTATTCTCTTTACAGTGCAAGAATGTGGGGTTTGTCATCATTTTTGACAAGTCATTTGAAGTTGCAAGTAATCACCATTCATTCCTGAATTCTCTCTTTTACCTCTTTCTAGGGATTTGTTGAAGAGGGGCAGGAATTAGAATTCCTGGTTTGGTCTGGCAGCATGAACTCTGGAGAGGAGTTTTCCATAGTCTCATGTGAAGACCTTGCCCTGTTAGGATTCAGGTTGCCATTGTGCCCCATCACTTTTCTTTCCAGCTATTCCAGGGAGCTCTGGACACTGTCACCCTCTTGTTGATAACATCACCCTGTCTTTTGGGTAACTCCAAAATAAATTTTGTCCTTAGACTTCAGCCCAAATTGGACATTTTCTTCTCAATCCTTTGCGTATTTAAAAGGCAGTTTCATTGCAACCTATGTAGTTATTACAGATAACTTATAGATTGCTTATATAACTTACAGACAGCTCCAACTTTAATTTGCCCATCGTCTCCACAGGTAGCTAAGGATTGCCTGCGGCCTTTCCAATAAAATATATTTCTTGACTCTCAAAGCTGTTCGAAAGTAGATTTATGATCTAGTTATATTTATAAATACGTTACATTTTTACCAAGTCACCAAGAACTGTTTAAAATTAATGACTACAGAAACACACACCTTGCACCGAATCCCTTCATAGTGGGACATTCTGTTGACCAAGTGGAGTTGTAGGTCATCTCAGACTTTCTAGGTTTGGCAACTCTGTGTTATTAAATTGGAAAACAGTCTAGATGTTGTCTGATTAACAAAAGAAAATGAGTAAGTTCACTAAATGCAGACACATGTAAAAAGAAACCCAGAAGATAAGAAAGTAAACAATTTACACACATGAGATGGTGCAGATGTTCAGCAGCTATGATTCTCAAACGGACATTGCCACAAAAACAGCCTTCTCAATTTCTCATTGATTTAATTCACTCTTCAGTAACTGTTAGTTTTTCATGGGGAAATTTTTAAAAAAATTACTGCCATGTCTTAAATTTTGTGTGTCATGAGGTTTCACTGTCAACTAAAAAATAAAATAAAAAAATAAAAGTCACATGTTTCACACCTTGTTCTTTGGGGTGAACCAGGAGGAATGAGTTATAACTCTATAGAAAGAATGAATCTTAGTCTACAAACTCAGTTAAGCAAGAAATATCATATGACATCATTTTCTTTAAATAGACTTAAATATTTTCTAAGGGTATTTTTTTTTTTTTACGCCTGTTATTATTGAGATTCCCTCTCCCCTGCAAAGCTGTATGAATTCCCCAGGTTCTAGGAAATAAGTATGGTAGAACTCCTCCAGACACTGGTCCCCATTGATCGCCTCTGAGCTCCCTCCTGTGGCTGCCTGCATAGCCTAGCCTTAGTTACTCTTCCAGTGCCACACCCTTAGCAGGGGACTCATTTCAGATACCAACCACACAGCTTCCATCCGCGGAAAGCAGTCATCTCCCTGAAGTATGCAGGCTTTTCAGGTGACTGTATATTTTTGGTACCATTTCTCAATTCCGGGGCTATCATTTCCTTGTTTCTTGCTGCCCTCAGAAGAATCAATTTTCATCTTTCTCTGTCTAGGACACTTGGGATAGTTTCATCGAGGAGTTTAGACTTTTACAAGCAGCAGTGAGAAATGTTTATTCTCAGAAGCCTCTGCTTTCAGGCTGGCAAAAATCCCTAAGCATAAAAGAGCAATCTCATCCAAAATGATGGAGGAAAATATATTGGAATAGCAAACCCAATTTAATGTTTTAATAAATTAATTTGCTGTAATTATATCTGGGATGTTTAATTATATTCAGAGAGATCCCTAATCAGCTTGTTTGTGAACCACAGTTGTGCATTTATGAAAAGAGGTGATGGCTGTGATGTCTGGATGCGAGGGTTCTTGAGGGGAGCTTGTGGATTGTAACATCCCCTGAAGCCTCTCAACTGCAGGGGTGGATTGGAGCCTCCAGTTACCTTCTGCTTTAGAGTGTGAAGTTCTTGAGGATGGAGTCTGTACAGCTATTTCCTGCTGGCACAAGCCAATGCCTGAAGTAAAGCTCACCCTCCATAAACCTCTTTTAAAAGAATGAGTGGTTAATGGGAGCAAAATGTAGCAACCCACCAATATTATTCTCAATGCAATATCATTTCTCTGAGATGCCCCTAAGCATTTTCAAGATGATAAGGTGATTTCTGAACCATCAAAGACAGTTTCAACTCTTAAATTTGTTATAAATTGTATATACACTGTGTTTAATTATAATTCTTTAATATTAATATTGATATTTGGTGAAGTTTTTTGAAGTTTTATCAGTCCATTTCATTAATATTTAGCAAAACCTAACTATGCCCTTTTTGCATGCACAAATGCTTGCAATTCATTTCTAGTAGAATTGAAAATATTAAACTGCAATGGTGAAATAATTTTTGCATTTATATGAGCTATTCTATATTGTTTTTTCAAAGTATAATTTAAACATTGTGATTAGCAATGAATTGGATTCTGTGTAACCACAAAACATCCTAGCAGTTAACTTAAATTTCCAGATTTTTTTCAAATATTTGTAAAGACCATTTTAACAAGAATAAAGTTTGGTTATTACTAACTAGTATCTTTCCAGAGAACCTGGGTAAAGCCCAAGTCCACTCTTTACCCTTGTTCACCAAATCATGAAAAGTATTGCAGATTATGAAATGATCTCCTGTGTAACTGCATGCATGATGCATTATAGTTGCATGTTGCAAAGACTCTTCAACACATTGTTCACACTGTTAGACATATGATGGATTAGTCTCAGTGTAGTTCTTGGCTGCCTCAACATACTTTAGACACATCTAATTCTTTGACAGAACATTCATTTCTTATGTGGATCCTTGTTATTTTTAAGTGTTTACTTTGTTTTCCTTAATTTCATCTCTGTGTGTTTTCTAAATCTATATATACATATGTATGTATGTTTCTAAATGTATAAATATACACATATATAGATATAATCATGTGTGTGTGTGTGTGTGTGTGTGTGTGCGTGTGTTAGAAATAATGGGCCGATTGGCTTTACTCAGAGTCTAAGGCATCTTTTGGTCTCTCCAGCAGCCTGGTTCATAAATCCAGACTCCTCTGTTTCCATTGCTGATTTCTTTCAGAAATTACTTATTTTCAACTTGATATGTGTTTTCAACTCAGCTTGTGTTTAGATCAGCACTTAGTGTTCCAGGGCCCCTTTTCCACTAGCAAATGTGAGAACATCATCATAAGGGGAAAATGGAGGCTTCTAAATAGAGTCAGGTTCTTTGAACATTAATGTATTCATGTTTTCAAATCATGTTGACATGTTTGATCAATATTTAGATTCACATTACTTATTATATAAGTCAAAACTGGGAAATCCCCAGATTTTAAAAAATGTAATTTATATCCATCACTCCTTGAGTTTCTGCTAATTACTCTCTATGTTTAGAAAACATTATTTTTTTGCTTGAAAGAGAACATTTGATGACCACTCTAGCTTTGGTGAGCAGATACAATTTTAAAAAGGAGACTAAATTGCAGGCTACTTTTTGTTTTGTACTCTTATTAATCAAACCACAGAACTATTTTTTTTTCATTACTCATACAAGGACTGCAAAAAGAAGATAGCTACACACCGCACAACAAGGATCAGGCTGGGCCCTTGATGGGTGGCGTGGGTGCCACTGCTACACGTAAAGTGCTGCCTCCTCAGTGGGAGGAGATGGGAAGTGTTGCCATTCTGTGGCATCACTCAGCAGGTGCAAATGAAGTATGAAATGAAAAATCCCAACCCACACAATGCACAGAGAAAAACAGATAGCACTTTGTAGTCACTGCTGTGCCAGGCTATTTACTGTCATAGACAGCTCGGCTCCAGCTAGGCAAGCTCCCCAAATCTCTCTGACTCTGACACCTGCAAGAGAAATTGTGTTTCACTCTGTGCTACTTTGCTTATGTTGATTCCTTTCCAGGAGGCTCTGTCCTTTCAGAAGAACCCCAGTTAAAATCTGTAGTAGCGGATTGCTCCCTTAGCAGGGAAGAATGATGGGACAGTGCTGGGCACTGCTGTGTGTGGATGTGGGTCATTCTCAGAATCGATGAGAAGTTGATTTTAAGGTTAGGGTCCACGAGCAATCATCATGTCTATCTTTGATATCATAGATAATATATGTGCTTGCTCCAATGTTTGAAGATCTGTAGGGACTCTAATCATTATTGGTATCTGAAGTAAGGATGAGTAAAATGAATAATAAAATTATTTTATTTAGTTCAGATAAATAGTAATACCATGTTTTTGAACATATGTCCATTTCTCCATGTCAATTGATCTCAATCTATATGTTATATAACCAGTCCAAGAAAATGAATTAATAATAAATAAATAACCATGGGGAATACAAAAGCAACTAATCAGAAAAATACAGTAACAAATATTAGCAACTTCTGGGGTCAGGTCAGGATCTTTGTTAGACTACATTGCAGGAGACAAAGTATTTGCTTATTTGGAGTCTATGATCTATGAAACTTGAATGCTGCACACCAAGGATGAGTACCATGGTGACACATATGGAAAACTTTAACTGATTCTATCAATAGGAAGACATAAAGGAGACAATTAAGAAGAGCTAGTCTGTTTTAATCAAAATGAGAACAATAAAAACTTTAAAAATCAATGCCATTTTATTATACTCAAATGAGAAAGCCAATATAAAATGAGTCAGATAAATGGAAATATCAAAATAGGTATAAGCAATTTGTAGATGCAGAATTGTTAAAACTTTAGATTGAGTGTAAACTGAGGGAAGCTATGACTGTCTCTCTGAGGTTAAGTTTCCTCATCTTTGTGAAGGAGTAATAGTAATGAAGCAACAGCCATCTGGCAATGTTTCTTAGGGATTAACAAAAATAATTTGTGGATAGTGCATTGCAAAGTGCCTGGCTCATAAAGAGTACTAAAGCAATAGCAGCAGCAACTCCATTCACTTGTTAGTAAACCCCCAGATAAGTCCCAGAGAAGATCAATCAATTAAACTTTACACTCCTAGATAGCCACAACCATCATATATTCTAAATCTGAATAGTTTGGCATCTATATACTTTATTTATATGCAAATATAGTTGTAAAAACATATTTGGAATAAGGATTTAAAAGCCTAAAATAGAGCTGGGGGCACAGTGTAATTCCAGTGGCCCTGCAGGCTGAGGCAGGAGGATAGCAAGTTCAAAGCCAGGCTGAACAATTTAATGAGGCTGTAAGCAATTTACTAAGATCCTGTCTTAAAAAATTAAAAAAGGGCTGGGGATATGGTGATGTGGCTCAGTGCTTAAGAGCCCTGGGTTCAATCCCTGTTACAAAAAGAAAAGCAAAAAGTCTAAAATAAGAATTCAGCACTAATATTAGTTCTTAAATACAATTAAAATGTAATCATGTTTTCTCATTTTAGACATCTTTAGAGACTAAAAAATTCCTTTTTTCCCCCAGAGATACTCAGTATCCTCGAAGAGGGGTTTATGTCACCATTATCTGAATCTATTAGGATTCACTTGTGGAATCTGGTTCCAGCAACCAATTGATGATATTTTCTTGTTTCCTGCCACAACTCAGGGCTTCTTGTCTGTGCATTGTTCAACAATTTTAATCCATGGCTTCCTTGTTATCTATGGTAATGATTATCATATTTTGATTGTGTAAACAAAAGAGCCCATGTCTAATATAGTACAATACAAAAAGTATTAAGCGATTCTAATCAACTAGATTTTTGAGTGGTAAGAAGCATAGAAAGAGAGGAACACAGGAATCTATATTAACAATCAGGTTTCTTGTCTATTCTCCTGAGAAAGAGATTGTCCATTTATTGAGGCAGATTCTATATGAGGAAGAACAAATTTTTGAATATTTGATAACTTCTGTTTGAACTTATTTTTTTGAGGTAACTATAGGGCATATATCTAATACACATTGAAAATATGGGTCTATAGATAAAATCTATATTTATTGATAAAATTGAAAATATGGGTTTATAGTAACAAAATTTAGAATTATGATTATAGAAGGTTTATTTATGATGGATGCTGCATCCTCAGTAACCATTTAGCATATAAATAGGAGAAGTGCTTAATTCATGTGCAATTTCTAGGTAGCAGCTCTAATTCCATTCCTTAAGAAACAATCTCTTTCCTGAAGACCAGTATCATTCAGAAAGAATTTTTCAAAGTAAGAAGAAACAGAACTCTGGTGATTACAAATATTAAAGAATAAGTAGAAGAATATAAATTAGTGAAGAAAAATGAATAGAAACTGTCAGAGATGTGGGAGGAGAAAAGGAGAGAGTGGCATCTCAGAAGCCTCCTGATATAGAGTTTCAAGAATGGGGTAGTTAACTGTTAAAGGTTACTGTAAGATCCAGAGAGCTGAATGGAAGTTTTATGACATTGTTTTTTCATCAGAATACAATTGGAGATATTTGTCAGAGCAGTTTCATCAACCTGTTCTGCAAGGAATCTCACTGCAGTAGACTGAACTGTGATGGGCATTCAGCAAGTAGATAAAGCACAGTAATCCCAGGATGCTCAAGAGAGTGCGGAGTTGTTGTTATAGCAATAGGAACTGGACATGGGTGGTGCACATCTGTAATTCCAGTCACTCAGGAGGCTAAGGCAGGAGGATCACAAGATCAAGGGCAACCTGGGCAACTTAATGAGACTGTCTCAAAATGAAAAAAAGTCTGAGCATGTAACTCAGAGGTAAAGTACTCCTGGTACCAATCCCTGGTACCAATAATAGTGATAACAACAACAACAAAGGAGACACACATAACTGGATGGAAGAAGGTTGGGAGAAGGAGGTATTTTGAGGTAACAAAAGAATATGTATATTGGAATGTCTTTAATTTCTGAAGAAGAACTCAGAAGAGTATGTATATGTGTGTAAGGGATGGGCTGGGGGAGTCACAGTCTTCCAGAACAAAAAGCTTATGTGAGGATTGTGAGGCATTAACTTTGATTAGGAGGAAATAAACTCCTTTCCATAAAATAAGATGAAAATGTAAATATCATAAAGTGAGAACTTGAGTGGATTTGCATCTGATAGCACTGACTTTCCCTGAAGTAAGACATATTTGTATATATATATATGTATTATAAACAAAGGTAAGTGCTATGAAAGATGCTACTTTGAAACATAATAGCAGATCACATCATTCAGATTCAGAGAGAAGATATTCAATTCGACTGATAACCTTAACAGCAAGAATTAGGCAAAATAAAAATAAAAATGAGGAGAGTATATCACATCTGTAAGAGGATCTATTTCATTTGATTATTAATGAATATTTTACTGGATTTCACTTTCTTTTATACTGGTGGCCTTTTATGGGGACGAAGTCTTGTTTTTGCGCCTTCACAGTCTAGAACTAATATGGTTGTTGAAAGAAATCATAACCCCAACCCTCACTGTTCAGGAGATGCTATTAGGTCCATTTTAAGTGAAGGAGAAAGCTCGGTGAGGGGTGCTACAGTGTTTCTGGCCTGGGTGGGCTGGGATGATGCCATTTCCTGGGCTGCTCTGTCAGTATTTTGTTCTAGGACACACTTACTTGGGAGATGCTTTCTCTTTCTCATTTCAATGATCTTCCATGTTTCCACCTCTAGGGTTGGGTGTCACTCAGGCCTCTGTCCCAAGTTCTGAACCTTCCCCAGGTTGCTTCCTCCAATGACATCCTGTATATCCACAGCTTGAATGATCACCTCTAGACTCCTGATTTCTCTCATTTTATCTGCAACCTTGAGCCATGCTTCAATCTTGTTTTTCTCAATGTCTCCAGGAAAAAAAAAAAAGCCAAATAAATGACCTGATATCACCTCAAATTCCATATGTCCCAAATTGAACGGAGCATCTTTTAGTATGCCCAAATGGCTCTCTTAATTTGTCATCACTCTATACATCTTGAAACCATTTTTGTTTCTTTCCACTTTTTGTAAAAAACAAATGTGTCATAAATCTTCCCAGTGAAATGGAAATTATATTTCTTTTTCCTTTCTCTATATACTAGTTCGGGCTGAAGGAATTACATGCTGCAATAACTCTCTGCTCTCTCTGCTCCTTAGAGTTGTCATTATCAAATACAAAAGTCTTTGCCTGGCTTTGTGGCAATTTGTCATGTTGGTGCCTTGTACTTGTTTTTATATTGCCTTGCCACAAAATCTTTCATAAAAATTGATATTCACTTCTAGCACTTATATAAAATCTATTTGAATAGATTTTCTATACGTCTGTGTAGATGATATTCTTCGTCTATAATTATACTATACCCCTGCTGAGGCTCCCTGTGGGTAGAGCACACTTTCTTACTCATGGACTTTCAACTTGGCTGTTTGATTGATGTTGGTGGAATATGGGGAGAAGTTCAGTGTGCCAATGTTCAGTGCAGACTTTGTGGAGCATTGAGTATTTCTTCTCATTGTTCTGTCCTCCTGTCCTGCACCTTGAGAAGAGCCTGTCCTAGATAGTTGTGTTCCTTTGAACAGGCTGCTGGAGGGAGAAACATCCGGCGAAGACCTGAGCTGGACCTTGGGAAGCAAAGTTGTTCTGGAACATCTGCAGATACATGAGGGAGGTGTATGTGCTTGCTGGATACATGCTATATATATATATATACATGCTATATATATACATGCTATATATATATATATATATATATGGAGAAACTAACGGGTAGATATTAAATCTTTTATTGGTAGAAATCGGCAAAAATTAATTTGTAGAAATTAAGCTTTTCCTGAAGAGATATTCTAATTGTGTTTCCTGAATAGGCTGTCTCTGGAAATCCATCTTGTGAATCTGTAGGTTTTTCCTTACTTTTAAAATTGGTTCTTTAGTTTTGATCTCTTAACTATGAGGTATAGATGACAGTGAACCCCTTTATCAGCCTTCTTAAGTTTTTGAAGGGTGTATTTATGTTTTCACAGACATTATATTCTTTTTTGATAGTTTTTTGAACAATTTTCCAAAATATTTGTTTTATAAAGGGTTTCCAGAAGGACCAATCTCTCGTTTGTCTTCTGTATTCCTTTCTAAGGCCTGATTACCAATACCTTAGAACAGACATTAACACCCATTCATGTGACCTTTCAGATCCATGACATAGTATCATGTGTTACCTTTGATATATGAACATAATTTTTGAGACAATCTGGCCATGCTCTTGGCCTTATAAGCCTTGCTCTTGAGTTTTTGCCTTACTGGGGCTCTCAACTCTCAAGATCTCAGTGGGAGAAGAGTAAATCCGAAAAGCTGAGATTTCATATTTGTGGACTTATGGAATTCTTTCTTTCCACTGTGTATTGAGTGGTCTTTATGTCATCTAATATATACCAGGGAATGAATTAAGTCTGATAAATAAGCAAAAGGATCTAGTTGGGGTAATATCATTAGTTGAAAAATACTGATTAAGACCAGTTTAAAGAGAAGGAAGACAAGCATATTAGATTTTTTTAAAAAAACCTATAACATAAATTTAAAAAAATAGCTGGAAATTAATAATCCAAAAGACTTTGCATAGATAAAAGCAGGAATTTCAGGAATCTTTTGGAGCCTGTTGTGAAACATTGTTTCAGAAATGTAAGATGGAATATGGGAATTAGAGCGCATGTTAGGATAGTGTTAGAAATGTCATCTCTTGTTCTCATTTGTTCAAATGTGAATCACTTTTTGACGGATGTGGTCAATTTTGGGTGTCAAGATAGTACCTATTTTTTTTTCTCATTGCAGAGATTGTGAGTGGCAAAAGCCTTAATTCTTTTGATTGTCTAGCCTGTGGGACAAATCCACTGGCTTCTCGTTTTTGAGGAAAAATATTTTATTGGAACACAGTGATCTGCTTGTTTCTATGTCTGCTGCTTTTCACTATAGAAGCAGAGCTGAGCAGAAGCTGTAGGGCCCAGGAAAACTAAATTTTTACTATCTGGTTTTCTAAAAAAAAAAAAAAAAAGTTTTGTCTACTTCTGCTCAAGCCCAGTGGCTTTCATGCTTTTTGATTATGTCCTAAGGGAGTAAATATTTTTTACATCCTCCCCAGCATACATGAGCACACACAAACAAGAAAATACCTGAGAAAATATTCATGCAAAACTTCTACTCAATACACCCTTTTTTCTTCGCATAATTTTATTCTTTTTCATCTTTTAAAAATGCAATTAACTCTTAACTGCTTAACAGTATTCCAGCTCTATCCCTAGGACTATGAAAGAATTATTTTCTACAAAAATCAATGTTATTCACCTGTTTAGTGTATCAAGTTTAGTTAAGCAATGCATTTTACATAATATACAAATTTTATTACCTTTGCTAATATTAGCATGCAAGTGAGAAACAATTAAGACAGGCACCTGACATACTATCATAGGGGAAAAAATTGAAAGGAACAAGAGCCAATCTGGAAGAACATTACCTAAGATTGTTTATAAGACTTCCTCAAGCATATAATTAACTTCAAATGACACCCTATATTCTTGGGAATTTGGCTCAATTCCATTTGTTATTGTTAAGTTTTTCCTTTGTAGATTGAGCAGGAATTTAACATGTAATACATAGACACAAATCCATAAAAAGATAGGAATTAAGTCACTGTCAAATTCTTTGCTTTTTCATTGATTCTTTCATTCACATGTTGAGCATGTATCAATTGAGATCATTCTCTAATCTAGATACGGTGTGTATCATGTTTAAACACTCACCATACAGTGGTATCCTTATGAAGCCTACTGTTTGATATGAGGCAGAAATTAATCAAATTATCACAGAAAGCTGCAGTTGTGATAAAACTATGAAGATGGGATACATGTGCCAGGAGGCACAGAATAGGACAATTTGATCTAATCAGGGAGATTAGTGGAGACTTCTACCAGGAAGTAATGACTGAACTGATCTCAGAAGAAACTCAAGAAATAAAATGGGCCTGGATGAGTGAACCCTCACGGTATAACAGAAATGTACTCTGGCTCTCCCCTGGGACATTGCTGTTGTCCCATTTCTTCAATCTTCTGGTGATATTTTAAATCTCTCTTTTTCTCCACTGCCTTTTGTCCAGAAAATGGGACTACTGCTTAAGATTTGTACCATCTCTTTATTTAAATATTTCAGTGAAGGAGACATTCACATTTGTGGAAATTGTTCCTGTTCATTTGTATTACGTCCTAGACAGTTTCCTTAAATAGCTCTATAAATCATCATGAAGACATGACCTTGGTTTTCAATCAGTCTGTATTTATGGTTTGGAAATACTTCCTTGTGAAGCCAATAGGTTCAGAGTCACTGACCATGGATTTATAGTTGCATTTATTGTGACAGGTTTGGACTCTGGAATGATAGCAGGGTAAATCCATGGCAAAAATGGATTTTCTTGTTGAGATCTAAAACTTTTTATGTTCGTTTTTCATCTATAGAAGTTTCCTTTGGGAAGCAACTGAAAATAATTATAATTTTTATTTTTTAGCACCTATCTAAAAATACCCACCATTTACTTTCTGACCCTTAATATATTGATGGAACTAGAATTTCTTTTCTTTTTATGCTAATGTAAGGAATGAGCCCCAAATAAAATTCAATTCTAGCTTTTATAATCATACTCTTATGTGAGGAATATAGGATACACAAGTTGTTTTCCTAGAAATGAAGAGCAGAATTTAACTGTAGGAAAAATCTGAAAGTGCTAATTCAGTGCACAAAAGCATGGCAGGACTCTGTCATATCACTCTATACATGTAGTAGGATAAAATGCCAATTTTAAAAAAGCATAATGGTAAGTAGACTGCATTCTCAATTTTCTTTTCTCCAGTGGTAAAATTCTAATATTTTGTTATATAAAGAAGAGTTGAATAGATTAAAGAGTTTGTGAAGATTGGGCTTTTCAAAGGAGGGTTATTTAATATCAATTTACATAGGGATGAAGGGCAGTAAATTTTTTTTAAGATGTTAAGGATCAAACCCACGACCTTACACATACTATGAAACTGCTCTTCCACTGAACTACACTCTCAGCTCTAGTCAATGTTTGCCTTCCATTCTTCTGTACCCCAATGACCTATTTTTCAAAGGAAATAAAAAGGTTGTAGTTAAACAAATGCAAAGTCTAAATGGCTGAACATGATTACACCAAATTTAGTGGCCTAGAAATGTTCTTTTCCTAGAATCTTTGCAACAGTATGTTCACCTCATATATGATGTGAGTGTTCAGGAAATCTTCCTTACAAAGATCATGACTGGTCTTTGATACTAAAAACGCCGGAAAGCTTTTCTGCCCCTTAATTTCCTTTCCGAATTACCTGATGCTCAGCTGTCATGGATAACTTTGACCAGCAGATGGCGCTAGGATTCTGTGTCAAAAGCGAGTTGGTTCTTAAGCATCTGCTTATTACAATTCATATTAAAGGGTGAGAGCAGTGTGCAGAGAGAAATCTTTGTTAGCACAAAGACTCTGAATTTGTGAGAGACTAAATTACGTTTCTAGTTCATTCAAAGACTAGTTGGTAATCTCTGAATTTTGCAAGTTAACTCACGGAAACATGAAAAAAATACCTCTTAGATTTATCGATTAACTGAGTGCTCTCATTTGCTTTATATCAGTCCATTGGTGTTTTATGTGGGAGCATGGAAGAAGCAGGTGATATTTTCACGCATTTGGAAGGAAGAATAAAATGGCTGGTTCTCTGCTTTGCTTGTTCACAGATTTTGTAAACCGAGGAAATGGATACTATGGTTGTTTATAAAACCAGATCCAAACAAAGGAAGAGAGCAAGGATGCTTTCCTATAACATTGACACTTTCACAACACTCTAGAAAAAGGATGAGGTTGCAGAAGAAGGTTTTAGCTTAGCATTTCAATTCTAAAATGGATGGTCCTATTTAATTTTCCACACACAATATCTTTTCTTGCCAAAGAATAGATTAATATTGCTAATCTCACTTATGTAGCAGCCTTAAGAGGCCAAAGCAACAAGGATATTTCTAAAGCAGATTGTAGTCATTTCTTCCGGTATTGAAAATTCTTTACCTGCGCTGAAAGTAATTGTGTTGGTAATCTCACACTATGGCTTTAGCTGGAATCTGCGTCATTCCTGGCTCCACGTGAGCTACAGACAGGCATAATGGATGAAGTGATGAGAGAGTGCAATGATGAATTAATATCCCAGAGGTCCTGAAACTAATAACAATGAAAGGAGGCTTTTGTGTGACCACAGGGTTCCTGGAGTTGTGTTATGAAATGTGATTCTGGGGCTGTCTGATGACTGTCAACCCTATAGAAGGTTAGAGGAAAGAGCTCCTGTACCTGCCAGAGAAAGAAATAAAAAATACGGCTTGTATTTGCTTGTACTCTAGTGCATGGAAACCATGAACATAATATACACTAGATTTCTGTATAGGTAAATGTGAGGTTTTCTTTTTTTCAAGCAATGCACCATGTAAAATATATACACAGGTTGCAGCTTTTACTACCTGTTTTGGGTTGATGTTTTGTTATAGAAAAAAATGTGTATTAGTGATATATTAAGCTGTTTTTTCCAGTATATGTATGTTAAACAGCACAGGTAGCCCAACAAAGTACTTTTTCTATTCTTTGTGATTCTTGGAACTGTTATTGAGAAAAAAACAACAACAAATTAGGCATGAGGAGAACATGTAAATCTCAATTATACTTTATTCTATATGTTCTTAAAGCACTGAGAAAAGCAAGAGGGGATAAATGGCTGTTTCTTTTCACAAAGATGCAGACACAAACATTCCCAGAGATAGTGAAATGAGATGTGAACTGTAAGAGAACTGATCAGTGGTCCTTAGTTCAATTGGACTTATTTTATCCTAGAGGATTTGAATTCAAGATAAACTTACTACTCAAAATAGTTAAAGTCCTTTCCTCCATGAGGAAAATAAAAGCAGGGAAAGGTAGAGAATTAGAACCTTCTCTTTGTCTGAACTCCCTTCTGGCCAGCACAGGAGAGGGAGGGTGCTGGCATGGAGGAGCATGCAGAGAAACTGACCCACATTCTGCTCTTCTCATGTTGTTGTATCTTTACAGGGTTTATAAGGTTCAGCTTGACTAGCTATGTCCTTCCAGGATGCAAAAATGTTCACATTCGAACATCAAAATGTATTTAAAGGAAATAATACTTAAGGCATTTGTTGGCTTGGATAACCCATGTGCCTTTTTTTTTCTCAATCCAGAGAAGTAGTTCAGTATATTTCACATCTGAATTTCACTGCCCAAATCATGAAACAGAATAATAATATTTTAATGATACAATAATCTGAAAAAATGAGTTATGCATTCATATACCATATATATATATATATATATATATATATATATATATATATATCATTTGTGGTTTTAAAAGTGATTAAGTATGCTATAATTTTATTGTGCTTATTAATATAACCATTATTCTTTTAAATGAAGTAGAAGCTATCACAGCGAACATTAAAACAAGTATACATACATACATATAAAGAGATAGTATTCAGATATAAGCTGGTCTGAAAATTTCTCTGTGATTTTGAAAAGTCATTTATATTTGCTCTTGTGTGAAACACTTTCAATCACCCTTATTGGTAAATCACTTGGAGATTATTGGTTGAAAAGTGCAATTGACCATGAGTACAGGCATCAGAGCCTTACAATTGAGAGTCATTATACACTTTGTCTTTACTAGCATAACTATAGAGATCAACTTTACACAGAGAGGTGGCTCTTTCATTTTGTAAACATTTTAAGTTAGGTGCTTCAGTAATGAATCTTAGATCAGTAGAAAAATTGGTTGCAATAATAACCCTTTATGCCAATCACTTTAAGTTTTCCCTACATGCCCTGGCTGGAATAAGAAAGGACTAGTATTTTGAAGTAATTCTTTTATATGTTATCTTCTATATTTATGGTAACTAGATAATAGGAGATAAAGCTAGAGAGGTTTATTTTTGGAAAAAACAGGGAGGGGGGAGAAAGGTATTTATTTGAGAGATGTTCTCTAATAGCCCAGATTTCAATTAACTTTTTAAAGTAAAACAGGTATTCCAGAATGATACTGAATTTATCAGTCACAGAAAGAGGAACTTCCTCTTCGTGGGCAATGTTGTTTCATAACCCATCCGCCTGAAAGAAACAGAGTCTTAAAGGATAAAGATAGAAGTAAATTAAACTTTCCTCCATATCAACTTAACTTTTCCAATCAGAGGAAGTTCTCCGAACAGATAGAAAAAATACAAAGGATTGCAAACTGCAGTAGGAAATCTGATGAAGAATAACTCACAAACGACCAACAAATTGTAAATGAAAATGGGGTGACTTTCAGGAGAGAGCTGCTAACAGGCTCCGAGGCAGCACTTGACCTCTTTTAATGGAAGTTTTAAGAGAGGACTGGAGGTGATGGAGGGTCATTCAGGCAGGTGTCAATGACTCCCGAGTACTCCGGGTGGGCTGCTAGGATGGTGTTGAAGGATGGTGCCAGAAGGTGCATCAATCAGCAGGGCAGAAGTCAACTCCCAGGCCAGTCCTTTTCTGCAGCAGTTCAGAAACTGTACGAAGTATAGGACCTCGGATCATTTATTTATTTTATGTTTTTACAAAGACATAACAACTAGAACATTGTATTTGTTTAGTACATGTGTTTTAAAGTCTATTTGCCACATGAATTCATTATGAATATCAAAATAAAAATTTTTTCATCTTAGTATACATTTCTAATACTTAATGTGATAAGAAATTCACATATAAGCCACCTGAGATTAGAGCAATAATATAACCTGATCTTTTGCAAATATAGTGTTCTTTTATGTGTAGGAAAATTTGGAAAGAATAAAAGCCATTAAGGTTTTATATGAAAGATACATTAGAATTACATTTGTATCATTGATTACACTGTTTCTCAATTATACAGTTTTGGAAAAAAACACAAGCAATTAATCATGGTAGATTACACTCATTTTGTATTTGGCCAGCAGTAGCAAGTAGTTATTAAGAAGTCTGAGTTCCAATTGTTTCTCTAAATAACACTTTGTAATATCTTTTGCTTATGTGATTTCTGTAATACACTTTAGTATATGTGATTATTTATACCTAGAATAGATTTCAAAATAGCTTTCATTTCCTTTTTATAATTATACTTTTAAATAGAATTTTAATATATTTATATTCCTAATATGATGCCATTACCAGCCTTGCTATTTATCTTACTTAATCTGAATATAAATAATTACAAACCACAGGAATTATAACCTCTATACCTGCACTATCAACTGGAAAAAAATTTAGTAATAAAATAAATATAAAATTAAATGAAAATAAAATTAAAATATTAAAGTAAATTAATTAGTGATGGTTTATGTAAAAACAGCAAAAAATAACTGGAAGTTATGTGAAAATTTTTACTTTATAGGAAATTATGAGGTAGAGATAATACAATTCAGCATTGGCAAAAAGCAAAATTTGTTATCAATAATAATTCCTCAAATTGAATTTCTTTAGTAATGAGGAATATTAAAAATAATTTGAGATGTTGGAAAAATGTTTAACATTTATATGATCTTCTAGTATTGAAGAGAGTCACTGACAGCAAAGGAATTGTATTATGGCCTTTAAAAGAATTTAATATGCTAATATCTTATTACCTTCTATTAGAATATCACAGAAAATAAGAAATTAAGAAGGAATTAAGCAAGAGAATATTTTAGATTAAAGTGACTTGAAAAAAGTCTTTTTCATTTTTACACTGTAAACCATTGACAATATGGATTGAAATGACTGAATTCATAATAAAATGTTCCCATTCATGCTCACAACATTCTAGTTTTTGTATTGACCATGAGCTTTATTAAACTGTAGTCCCTCAGCTAGTGTCCTGATTTGTCCAGCCTTCTTTGTTGCTAGGGGGTCTTAACGAAGGTGATTGAATTTATGGTTTCTAAATCACAGGAACTTTTAGCACTTACCTCATTAAATGTCTCTTTTATATAGTTAATTGATTAATAAATGCAATTAGTTGTGACAGATGACTCTTCTGTAGCTAAGATTTGAAGTTCTGTTCTCTGGGTCTACACCTCCAGCTTCCACCAGTGCAAAATGCCCTTTGTACAACTGTATCTGTCTGATAATTAAATATAATTCAGGAAAAAAAGGGATATCCTGCAGTAGATGGAACTCATCATTGTAATATTTTGTATTTCTGTAACTTAATACAGTTCCTGTCACAGTAGAGGTACTGAATACATGTTCATTGAATGATTGTATTTCAATTTATTAAACTGATATTCAAATTCAAACCGTCAAAGGAACAGATTGAAAGTGATGGTAAATGTTACTAACAATCTCATCAGAGAGGAGACTAGACATGGTACAAGAATGTGGAGCAGATAAAGAGGAAGCAGGAGAAAGGAGCAATGGAAGGCACCAGGGAGGAGTTGGACATGTGAAAATTCAGGAGTCGGTGAAAATTTACTCTGTTTCTGTGGTGACCAGTGCTCACGCTAACATCAGTGAGCTAGAGTATCTGACATTTTTAAAATGATTTTGGGCTGTATTTAGTGGGTACTCACAGGAAGAGAAACTGTCTTAATGGAAGACATTTGATAATTTTTTTTGTTTATTGTAACTTACAGTAAGCCAGAAGCCACATGCCTTGTATAGTTCTTGGCTTGCATTCATGGATATTTTATATGCTTAAATTAAACACCTATGCATGCACACATGCACATATTGAGTACCAAAACTTACTGAACATTTCTTTAAACATCAGGTCAAGGAAGACATCTCAACTCTCTTTATACTTTTCCTTTTCACAATATCAACTACCACCTGCATGTAGGTGATTTCCAAGTCTACACGTCAAATTGGGTCTTCCTGTCTCCTTGTCTACATTCAAAATAGCATTTACTCTATTTTTATATATTGAAAAGAATATAAAATCAAACATTTAGAAATGTAATTTATTTTTAGACCCAGTCTTGCTGTGTCGTCCCAAACATCTGGGATCAAGTGTTCCTGCTGTCTCAGGTTCTTGAGTAGCTGGAACTACATGTGTGCACCCCACACCTGGCCTAGAATTGCCTTTGAATTCAAACCTTTCAGTTTTTACTTTTTTTCACTTTACCATCCTAGTCACTTAGAATCAAAGTATGAGTTACATTTGCCTCAATGAACTCTTTTGATATCCACTATGCCTCTTCCTTTCTTTTATCCCATATACTCACAATTGTAACTTGCATCCCTACATCTACCATGTATCATTCTGTCCATCATAGAAAACTAACTCTCCTACGACTTTCACCAGGAAATCCAGTGACATCTTTGCTTTGGAACAAATACATATTTTTTCTAGTCCTCAAATGTATTTTAGACTCTTCAAGCCAGATTATCCCATTTACTTAATTAGTGCATTTTGCTTTCATATCTCTGTCGAGCTATCTGTCATTCCTCCTGTGTAATTATTCTGACACCCTCTCCATGTCTATTAATCCTGTTCATTTTTTAAAAAAAGTCGAGCTCAAATTTTAAGGCTTCCTTTCTGTATTGGGTTTTCCATGTTTGGCATAGATTTCAACCTGGACTTCAGCACTTCTCTGTCTGGATGCTTTTGATAGCAGTCCTGTTGGTGTACTTGCTATCCTTCCAGCTATTGTTGTACAGGCAGTTCTCCCACAAAATTTCCTGAACTCTTCTTATTCCTGCATTTATACTTTCTCCAATCTATTTCTTCCTCCCAAGTCTTAAGGTCAGATGTGAAGCAATCTGATTTAGACTTAAGTAATATGGTGCCAGAAAATATGTCTCATTTATCTTTAGATTGCTGAAATTTAGGATAGTCTCTACATATCAAAGATGCTTAATGAATATTTGTAAGATAAATGAGCCAATGGATCATTACAATAAAACCTTCCAGAATACTTCCAATCAATAGTACCTTTTCTCCATTCCAAACATCATTATTTTTTTCAGTGATTATAAAAATCTTTCAGCTTTCAACACATACAGCCACATTGGGCTATTATAAATTTGTAAACAAAAACAACAAATCACTGAAAGGATTGGGGGAAATGTGCTGAAGCTTTTTTAATTTTGGAAATAAATGAAGACTAAGGATGATAGCAAAGGCTCTGAGAACACGGAGCACATGAGCACTATACTCTAGTTGATAAAGTTGTTTTCCACAATGGTTGGGTCAGTGATTCTGAACACACTGCACTTGTATACTAAAATTGAAAAATTAAATAATAGGTGGCTAAAGCTGGGAGCCAGATTTCTCACTGTTAAAGTGGGAGGTTAGAGTCAATCGAGGGGAGAAAGTCGAAATGCTCTGTTAATGGGTTAGAGATTGAGAGATAAGTATGAATCACGTTTAGCTTAAAATGGATACGAATAAATAGATATGGAAATACTTACAGTTACATGTGTATATACTTGTTAGTACATACACATAAATTCTCTTTCTCTGTCAATTGAGAGGACCAAGAAGTAAATATACATCAGTAGCAACAAGAATACCTAGGGCCCATATTTTGCTTGCTATGCCACATTCCAGTATAAAGAAGCAGATATTCTTGGAGAAATGCTGATCCATGAACCAGGAGTGTATAGTATGATTCCAGAATATCGTGTAGAGCCAGAAGTTAGGAAAGTTCTCAAACATACCCCACCCACACATGAAACATATATTAACTGCCCGCCCCCGGCAACATTGACATTAGATCAGGGTATATTGAAGAACACATGAGCCTTCCAAAAGATCTTCCAATGGTCAAGTTGGAAGAAGCTGAGCAGCAGAATAAATAATGTATTGCTAGGTTGTATTCTAGAGTATAAAATACCTAAGATTTCATTCTTATGTACATAAGTGATTGAATAGGTATGTTAGTGGGGAAGAATACTCACACATGCCCTTAGTAATCCCAAATAACTTATGTAGATATTCTGCTTTTGGTGTGTGGGAAGATAAATTTACATTCCTTACTTATAAGTCATTTGTAAATTGCTTCCTGCAAAGAATACAGTATGTATGGGAGAACACATTGTAATAAACAGTACCTCAGTCAAGGAATGGAGATCAAAACATCAATAGTAATACACCATTTTCATCATCATAGTATGTGTTATGAATGTCACTCTACCTCTGTGGTTTTCTTCTCAAAGTCTATAATCTCAGTCTAATCATGAAAACATATCAGACAAATTCCAGTTGAGGAACTTTTTGAAAAATGCCTGACAAGCATTCCTAGAAGCTACCAAGGTCATGCAAAGCAAAAAAAAATCTGCAATACTGTCACAGTCCTGAGAGTCTAAGTAGTCATGATGGCTAAATAGAATGTAGTTTCCTGATAGGATCCTGGAATGGAAGAACCATGAGTAAAAAACAAGGAAATCTGAACGAGGAATGCACTTCAGTTAACAAGAATATATCAGTGTTGACTCATTCACTATGACACATGCAGCATGCTTGTAAAACATTAATAATAGGTGAAATGCAGTGTAGCATATGGAAAGGCTTGGAACTATCTTTGCAAATTTCCTAAAGTCTAAGGCAATTCTAAAGTAAAGATATTATATAGAAAAACAAACAAACAAACCAACTTAAAGCTTAAAATTCTTATCTCAGGAAATCTGTGCAATCCTGGGTAGTGATTCAGGTTTTAAAATTTATGATTATCCCTTTCCTAGGTGACTACTTTTTTTTTTAATTATTTCTCCTTTATGTAAGAAATAAAAAAGTACAAGTTGTGCATGTTAATGGGATACCATGTGATGTTTTCAATAAATGTGTGCATTATATAATATTTAAATCAAGCTGAACATAGTTTTCCATGGTTATCTTATTATAAGTTACTTAGTAAGTGAAAATAATTATTCAGCATCTGTAAAAGAAACAGATAGCAGATTATTATCTATTTGCAATTTAATAACAAAATACCTGAGACTGGTTACTTCATAAAGAAGAGAAATTTATTTCTCACTTCTTTGGGTTCTGGGAAGTCCAAGATCAAGGTGCTGGCAGGGTCAGTATCTGGTGAGGACTTATTCTCTGCAAGATGGTACTTTATTGCTATGTCCTCTGGAGAGGGTGAATGCTGTGTTATTACATGGTGAGCCCCTCAAGTGCTTTAATCCTATTGAAGAGGGTGGAGCTCTCAAATGACCTAAAGAGAACGTCCTAGACTTCATTTTGTTTTCCTCTTTGATATGGGACTTACATTCCCCTCAGATCTCATTAGCCACTTTAGTGCGAGCTACACATCTCAAAATGTAATACATCCCCAAGAGTCATTCTATCTTCTGCTCAATTGGCTCCTGGGAGATTTGTGTGTGTGTGTGTGTGTGTGTGTGTGTGTGTGTGTGTGTGTTAGCCCTTTGCTTTCTACTTGAAGGGAATATTGTTTAGGACACATGGACTGGATTCCTTTCTTTTTCTAGACTTTCAATACCTTTAATTAGATAAAAACTGGATATTTGTTTTCAGCCCAAATCAGCTAGTGAAGATTCCTTCTATATTTTATTCTTTGAATGTTTCTCAGTATTACTTTTTAATTTGGATGTAAGTTTTCATGTTCTGAATCTTCATAAGCATTTTGGTAGGAAGTTGGATAGGGCCTGCCTTAGGTATTGCTGGCCAGATGCTGTTACAAATTGGATGGCCCTGCTAAAGAGTTTTATTGGATTATGAATGTTGTCCTTAAAATCATTCCAAAATAGTTCATAGAGGAATTCTAACTCTAAATTCATCTCCTGCATCATTGCCAAATACTTTAAAAACATGAAGTTTTTAAGTTCCTGTCTGTATTTCCCTTATTTGTGAGTTGACCCTATCTTTACCTTAATACTCTGGCATTTCTCCCAGACCTATTTTCCTTTTGCCAGTTTGGCTTGCTATACATCTTAACTTTTATAATTCAATCCAAGAACTATTCCATCAATCTCTGAAAGTTGCTTGGTCTGCACTTTCCCCCAAGCCTGTCCCATTGCATACTCCCACTAGGCTGTACTTTCACTCCATCTTATGGGAAAAAAACTACTGAATTAAGTTGGAAATGTCATTTGCAAGAACTTAGGTCTCTCAAAGGTGTACGTAAGCTCCCTTCTGCAAGCTACTTGGCTATAGTACTAAGAACTGAAAATTAGTGAAAGTTCAGAGAAGTGTAAAATCCATTTTATATCCAAAGAATTTACTCTAACAATGAATTTCTAAGACATTCTACTACTTTGACTAACATCACTTTAGCACTGCACTAAAAGAAAACTAAAAGATGATTTTAAAAATATCATTTAAGAAGTGCTAAATCTTCACCTCTTGTTGGAGACACTGTAAACTATTTTTTTTGTTGTTTTTGTTGACTATTTCAGAATATAAGTAATAGGAAAAAAATAATTCTAACTTATAACTAACCACAATGGCTTCTGCTCCCAAGGCAGAAAATTAAGTTCTATACAAAATATCTTGGTCATTTGATTATTTATTGCAAAAGATAAGGCCCCATGGAATTATCTGTAAGGTCCCAACCAACAATGAAATAGCTAAATTGATTTCCTAATAGCCAAATTGGACATTCAAGGATTATAAAATTCACAAGAAGGTGACAAATGAGAACATACTCAAGAGTGATCAAGTGGACACAGGAAATTGCAGAGCATTGAGAGAGATATAGACTTGGGAGAAAATGACCACAGTTGCTGTGGTGAGGGAATTGCATTTTGAGACCACAAGTGTGTAATATTTCTTCTTGAAGTATTTTCTGTGCTGGGCAGTGACTGCCTCTGCCACTGAAGATTTGGAAACACCAGGTTCTAAACCTCTTGCTTTATGTGAGAGGTATTCTGGGGGAAATAGGGAAAAAGATGACTATCATAATTAAAGCCCACAGAAATTTTCACAAATATTGTGGATGCTCCACATCTCTAGCAATCAGGAAAATGCAGATCCAAACTACACTAAGATTTCATTTCATTCCTGTCTGAATGGAAATGATCACGAATGGTAATAATGATACATGCTGGCAAGGATGTGGGGAGAAAGGTACACTTATATATTTTTTGTTGGGGCTGCACATAAGTATAATCTCTCTGGAAAGAAGTGTGGAGATTCCTTGAAAAACTAGGAATGGAACCACCACATGACCCAGCGGTTCCACTGCTTGGTATTTATCCAGAACTAAAATCAGCATACTTACTGTAGTGATACAGCCATTTCATGTTTACAGCAGTACAATTCCAAATTGTGGAATCAGTTCAGATGCCAGTCAACAGACGAATGGATTAATAAAATGTGGTACATATACACAATGGAGTTTTTACTCTGCCATAACGAAGAATGAAATAATGGCATTTGCTGGTCATTGGATATAAACAGAGAACATCATGCTAAGTGAAATAAGCTAGATTCAGAAAATCAAGGGTCAAATGTGGAAACTAGGGAAGGGGTGGTCAAGTATATCACAAACATATAGAGAAGAAAGTGGAATAGAAGAAGGAGATCAAGAGGGAAGGAGGAGAGATGGAAAAGGAGAAGAATCAATTCAAGAAAATCATGTTATATGCATGCATAAATATACCACAGGAAATTTCACCTTTATGTGTGTGTGGAAAGCACCAATCAAGGATAGATAAATGGATGAGCAAGAGGAAGATCAGTGGAATCAGTGGAGTAGAGGTGGGGATGAAATGAAGGGAGAGGGGAGAGGAGTGGGAACTGAAATGGAGTGGGTCAGATTCTATGCATGTATAATTTTGAACCCAGCTATTATGTATAACTATAATGCTTTAATAAAAAAAGAAATATTGCAGATGTGAACACATTTTATTAATACTTAAGTGACAGAAGAAAACTTCCTTCAATGGCCAATGATGCAACAAAGTTTGCAACAAATAATGATTATTTTAAATTCTAACCCAACACATATAATAAGTATCCATGAGTTCATACTTCTGTATGTCATAAATAAATAGGTAAATAGAGAGATAAAAAATCCCATTTTCTTAACAGGAGTATTCCAGATAGTATATGTACACATTGATATCCAGGAGATGGATCTTAAGTTCACTTTTTTCAAGTGAGAGTTAGACTTAAGAAAGCACTTAAAAAATATAGAGCATGAAAAAAGAAAAATTATGTCTTTATGGTGTCGGCACTGATCTATGCTGGCACAAAGCATTTAACCCAGTGTCAAGTTTAATGACACTAGTTATAAATCATGTCAATATTATCTATCCTTTGATGTGACGTAAAGAGAAGGGTATTTTACCTCTGTGAATTCTTTCAGAAAACCATTAAGCCCAATCCAATCACAAGAAATCATCTGTATTAGTTAGCTTTTTCTCACTGTGATAAATGTTAGAGAAAAAGAACTTAAATGGGATAAAATTCATTTTGGCTCATGACTTGCTCCATCACTTTGGGCATGAGGCAAAACAGAACATCATTGTAGAAGTATATGACTGAGGAAAACTACTCACCCTCTGACCAGTACATAAGGAGAGGAGGAGATACAGAGAAAGAGAGGGTTGGGGAAAGGGCTGAGGACAAGATACATACTTCTGGGACATATCTTCATGACCTAATTCTTCCAACTATGCCTCACCTCCTACAGTTCAATGACCTCACAATAATGCCATCAAATTTTAATTCTTTAATGTATTAATCCTCTGATAAGGTTGGAGCCTATGATCTGATTACCTGACCAAAGGCCCTAGCTCTCAACACTGCTTTACTGGGGACCTAGCCTTCAACACAGCCCAAATCTGAATTAAGTCTAATGTAGTGAATTTGAACTAATGTTAGTCTCTTAGTTTTGATAAGTATACCATAGTTAGGCAAAAATGTTAGCATTTAAAGAAAGCTGGGTTAATATATATATAGGCGAACTCTCCATATTGAAACATAATATCTAAAATTATTTCCAGTATGAAGTTTACAAAAAAGATTAAAGGATGTGTTATTTAGCTAAACTGCATTATATTTGCTTCCATAAATAACTTTTAATTCAATAATTCAAATAAATATAATAGTTGAATGATTTTTACTGGAATGCTTTCAATTTAGGTGCCTGCAATATGTGAGTAAAAGCAGTGAAACTGCTGACTTCACGATGTTTTTAGTCTAATGGAGTGAGGAAGACAATAAACAAAAAATACAGTAGATATTCGAATTTCACTCTGTCAGAAGGTGATGAATATTATTAAAACTATAAAGCAGGGCAAGGCCTGCTCTGAAGTAAGCAAAGTGGAATTCAGTTTGATAAAGTGGAACTCCTTCTCCTTGAGAGCCCTCCAGAGTGTGAGGGAAGTTCTTGTACCAGGAGCATTCCAGGTAGAGTGAAAAAGCAGTGTCCTGGGAGTGGGCACACCCTAGACTTGTGTAAGTAATAGCAAAGTGGACAGTGTATCTGTAACTAGCAAGGAGAAGACTATTGTTGGTGATACATAGGGTGAGGGATTGGGTTGAACACAGCATTGTTAGAATGTTGGATTTTGCTCTGATGAAGGTGAGAAAACATTTCAACATTCTGAGTGGGGACATGCTGGGCTCTTTCCTTGGTCTGTGTTATGATTTGGATCTGAAATATTTCCCCAAAATTCATATATTGGAAACAGAGTTCCCAGTGTGGTAAGTTTTAAAGGTGGGACTGTCAGAAAATTATTGGATTGTGAGGGTTGTAATCGAATCAGTGAATTAGTCCATTTGATGAGTTAATAATTTAAATGGCTTACTGGGTGGTAATTGAAGGCTGGGACTGTGTGGTTGGAGGAAGCAGATCATTAGGGCCATGACCTTGGGGATTATATCTGTTCCTCTTGCCTTCTTGTCTGACTCTGTCTCTGTCTGTCTGTCTGTGTGTCCATCTCTCTCTCTCTCTGCTTCCCAGCTGCCATGATCTGAGAGCTTTATCCATCTCTCCCTTCTCCCATGATTTTTCTGCAATGGAGTCAGCTAGCTAGCGTGGACTGAATCCTCTGACACTGTGAACCCAAATAAATCTTCCCTGCTCAAACTTGTTCTTCTCAGGTATTTTGGTCACAGCAATGGAAAGTTGACTAAGACAGCCTGAAAGGGATTAATGCACCTGATGTATAGACAGTAGATGAGCTAGCAAGGGTAGAAATAAGACATACAAGTTTTTAAATTTTTCTCACAAAATTATTTTTAATATTCTATTCTGTGAATCTCAGGTTTACATTAAAATATAAGATGAATTGCAAGTGTAATTTGCTTTTTAGAATTTATTGAATTTTTACCATTTTTTCTTTTAGGCATCTAAAGAAATTAAATATAATATTTTTTGAAAGTAGAAATCATCATAACAAATAATTTTTATAAGAAATTTCATAGTCAAGAGAGATGATCTAATATTTCTAAAAGAAAGTTAATATAAAACTTTGGATTGGATTCAGATGAGATAATTTAACACTCTTAATCTGAGAGAGAGAAAGGAGGCGGAGTGAGAGAGAGAGAGAGAGAGAGGGAATATGAATCTGTTCATATGCAATTTTCCATCTATCAAAAAGTATATAAGATACAATTCTTTAAACTTTTCTGGGTTATAACATAATTCTTGTTAAAATTATCTGCTGTAATAAGACATTTAAACAAACTTCATTTCTTTTTTTATTTAAATTCTAAATTCAATACTGGTGCTTATTATTAATTATTTAATTAAAAAGACAATTCTATGCATTCAGAATTAGCAAGAAGTAAACATATAAATTTCCTTTTCTAAAGTAAATTTGAGGTGAGGAAAACACATGTGCTTTTATTGCACTTTAATAAAATTACTTGGCCTTAAAAATTCCAACAGCCAAATAATTTTGTAAAAAGTATCTCATGTTATGTACTTTTTCCCTATCAGTACCATTTTATTCTTCTCTCATTTGCCTTTAAAAATTAGTAACTAATTTATTGCCTAGATATTACAGAAAATGTAAATGTATTAATGATTAAAATTATTAATGACTAAAATTATTATATATGGAATAACAGTACAATTGTACTGTTAATATTGATTGAACTATGGGTTGTGAAAGTAATATGTAGGAATGGGATATGAATTAAATCAAATTTATTTTGGACAACTCAGTGTCATGGAAATGTCTGTTTATTTTTGGCAAGATTTTTTGTTAGTAAAATATATTTGAGTTGCTATTTAATTTTGAATTAACACTATTTTTGGTTATGGAATGAAATGTAAAAGAAATCATTTTTGTGTTTTATTTTCAAATGCAATCCATAAAAATAAGTGATGCTATGACAGAGAAAAAGAAATCTTGCTCCCTTCTTGACAGCATCAGTTCATTTCTTCATTGTAGGAAACTTGAGGAATGTTTAGTAAAATGCTGATAAGTGGACTTCAGAGAATCTCATTAGTAATTTTTTTTTTCCTCGTGTAAGTAAAGAAGGGAAAGTAATTATAGAAATTCAAAGTTTAGTCCTCAAATTAAAGCCCAAATTAAATATGGTTTAAAGCCTTTATCCCTTTAAGCTCACCTCTCTTACTGCTTTTTGATTTTGTGGTGGTTCATCCATATTAATGTACCTAATGACAGACGCCCTGAAAAGGTGAGAATGAATCCTTTTCCTTTGACATATCGGCAGAGGAAGATGGTACAAAGCATGTCTTTCACTGTGTATCTGCATGGACTCCAGGTCTGAGAGAATGATATATATTTCTACGTTATGCCTGCAAGATTCAAAAGGCCTTTTCAAATATTCATGTCTTTTTTTCCCCCTTTTTATTCTCTACTGGTATGTGTTATGTGATGAGGAGAATGTCAGAGTCTCTGGAGTTTTATTTTAAGTTTTATTCTTGCCTGAGGGGGAAAATATATTGAAAGTTTGCTGGTTAAGCTGTTCACATTTTCTCATAACATGTCTAATAATTGCAAATCAGTTTGTTCAAATAATTTAGCCAGGCCTTTCATAGTTACCATGATAGACTCTGAGGTGAGTTATTGGGCAATGCCTGGCAATCATTCTGTAACACCTAGGGATAACAGTTGCTCTGTGTTGCTTGTTGCAACCACAAAGAAGTTAACACAGGCACAGGGATGAGGGGCTTTTTTTTTTTTTTTTTTTTTTCGTTTGACTAAATTTTGATCATTCTTCCCTGAATCTGGTTCAAATGGGTCATAACTTCATGTATGATGTGTCAAGTTAATAAGACTTGTTCTGCCCTAGGCACTATTACCATTGCCCCCATGCTACAGTAGGCAAGTGGAGTTGCTAATTAGAAACATGATAATACACCACCTCTCCCCACTACACCTAACCTTGGGATTAAAGGGCAGCCTATTCTTAATTTTGTTATTATACTCACTAGTCATTGCCCATTTGTTATTTTTATTTTCCATGGTTTTGAAAACATAAAATATATATTCATGGGGTATAAAATGTATTGTCTTCTTTACTATCAGATATATGGTCCCATTTTTTAAAAAATTGCCTTTTATTTTCATCAATTTCTGAGCCTCACCTTTCCCCATATTAACTAGGAGGGGAAAAAAATAGAAGAAAATCACCAGCTGGTGGGAAAGTCATTTGGAGGATGTTAGCCAATTAACCTTTACATAATAATTATGAATTAATAACTTTTTTCTCCTCAATAAAATCCATGTATTTAGTTAGCTTCAGGGAAAATAAAAGAGGAAAGAGAAAATCACAGCAAAATGATTCATCATATTATAATAAAACATAGTTGTCACTTCAAGGACCTGCAGTCTTTAAAAACTATCCAACATAAAAGGGAAGAGGAATTAAAATTATAATTTTCCAAGTATTTAAAGTATAAGCTTCATTCTGATTGAAGTAAATAATTTGTCAACTATTTTTTTACAATGGAAACAACTGAACTGGAATATAACATGTGTTAAAAAAAGTGATTAAAAACAATTCAAACCAGTGCACTAAAATTTTAAGCAAGTTTTTACTATGGACATGGAGAATATTCATTGGGAATAGCAATAATAACCACTTATGCAAAAATATCTTTTGACATGCAATGAAAACATAACCTCTGGATACACATTCTCTCTTTGAGGTTTTCAGTGGGAATTGTGCCTAAGTGATTAGGGCAGGATTTGGTCCAATAAATAAACTGAAAATTTTGTAACAAGTGGTAGAGTAATACATATTAATTCTGAACAGATTGACACTGTAATTTGGGATAAAACCATAATGATTACAGAATACAGTCAGTGTAAGTCAGGTCTGATGGACTGGAACAGATGTGTCCACCTGTTTAGGGCCCAGCTCTGCATCACTTGGGATGCATAATGTGACTGAGGTCCGGAACATTCATGATTTGGAAAGGTATACGAGCTAGGAAAGAGGAAAAATATTGAATCTTGGATCATTCTTTTGTTCTCCTCTGTAACTAGTAAGGTAGAAAGATCATAATTCAGCACACTTATGACTAAAATGAAAAAGAAAGTCCAGTCTATATTTAACATGTAAACATTGTTACATGTCTTTCATTGGTGATAATTTGGAAAGCTCATAAAGGGCATTTCAAGGGCAGGAGCATGGAATAGACTCAAAGAATTTTCATTTTCCTAAAATCAATAAATTCTGTGTATATTAACTCAATCTGAGGGTTTAAAAGTTAAAAAAAAAACTAAAGAGAAAGAAGAAAGATGGCGGGAGACTTAAATACTTTAATGTTAATGCGTAGGGGCCTGCCATATATCCAATATCAAGTAAGATCAGGCTTTAGTGAAGAGTTATCCTTTGAAATTACAGGGAAAAGATTTTTTTCTGATGGAATATGATCCAGATCTAAACAATTGTACTTTATTTCAGTAGGGGGTAATTTTATTATTAAGGTAGAAGGAAATGTCTCTACTATGAAAATAAATTTGCCTTCGTGTTACTTGACAGTCTAACATGAAAGATTGGTTATAATTGATGTTACTACGATAACATTCTGATTAAACACCAAAAAACCAAAAACAAATAACCCAATCAATAAGTAGGCCATGGACCTGAACAGACACTTCTCAGAAGATGATTTACAGTCAATCAACAAATATATGAAAAAATGTACATCATTGCTAGCAATTACAGAAATGCAAATCAAAACCACTCTAAGATTTCATCTCACTCCAGTCAGAATGGCAGCTATTATGAAGACAAACTACAATAAGTTTGGTGAGGATGTGGGGAAAAAGACACATTCATACATAGCTTGTAGAACTGCAAATTGGTGCAGCCAATATGGAAAGCAGTATGGAGATTCCATTGAAAATTGGGAATGGAACCACCATTTGACCCAGCTATCCCTCTCCTCAGTCTATATTCAAAGGACTTAAAAATAGCATATTATAGGGACACAGCCACATCTATGTTTACAGCAGCACAATTCACAATAGCTAAACTGTGGAACCAATCTAGTTACCCTTTAGTAGATGAATGGATTAAAAAATGTGGCATATATACACAATAAAATATTACTCTGCATTAAAAGACAATAAAATCATGGCATTTGCAGGTAAATGATTGAAGTTAGAGAAGATAATGCTAAGTGAAGTTAGCCAATCCCCAAAAATGAAATGCAGAATGTTTTCTCTGATATAAGGAGGCTGATTCATAATGGGATAGGGAGAGGGAGCATGGCAGGAATAGATGAACTTTAGATAGGGCACAGGGGTTGGAGGGGAAGAGAGGGGGTATAGGGTTATAAATGATGGTGGAATGTGATGGACATTATTAACCAAAGTACATATATGAAGACATGAATTGGTGTGAATATACTTTGTATACAACCAGAGAATGAAAAAAATGTGTTCTATATGTGTAATAAGAATTGTAATGCATTCTGCTGTCATATATAAATAAAAAATAATTACAAAAAAGATTGGTTATAATTGATGTTACTACTACAATATTCTTCCTTTATGTACTCTTCAAACTTTTTAATTTACACCTACTCACAAAATAGAGTCTGTATTATTTTTTCTTCCCTGTTAGCCAATGAACTTGTCAGCATGAGGATAAAACATCTTTTTGTTGTATCTTAATGTATAGAAATGAATAAATAAGCTAATTTATAACTTTCAAAGTAAAGGGTTGAATTTTTTTCTCATATTTATAAGTTAGAACAAAGTAATGGAAAAAAAAAAGGTGGAGGTGGGGGAAGAATATTCCAAGTAGAGCAAATAGGCAGTGCTCCTAAGAGCACACACTAGGTGGTTGTGTAAATAATAACAAACTGGACAGAATATTTGTAACTAGTGAGGAGAAGAAGAGTGTTGTAGGTGATACATGAGGTGGGAGGGATTGAGTCGAATACAGTTACCAATATTAGAAAAAACTTCATTAGATTCACTTTCATAAATAAATTTCAATTCAATAGTTCAAATACATAGATAATAGTTGAATTGCTTCTAGTAGAAAGGTTTCAGTTTAGGTCCCTGCAATATATGAGATATTTGTATTAAGAAATGTATTTTCCTTTTATCATCACAATATTCATTGGAATAAAGTTTTCAAAATTTAATGATGTGAAAGAGAAGTCAATTTAGACAATTGCAGATATATTATTCTTAGTCCAAAGTAAAAAACTGTGCCAGAAATATCCAAGAAGTTCTTAAATTTTACCTTCCTTGTTTGCCCTTTTCTATATAAGAAAGAACTAGGGAAATATCTTTTCAATGATTCATTAGCATATTTGACAGAATTTTTAACAACTTAAAAGATCCCAGTGACTAAATGACAATATGGGATTTTTATAGAATAGTTTGGTACACTTCTTGCCCTCAAGGAGGTATATAAAATTTGATGGGTGTAAAGAAGAAGGGACAACTAGTATAAATAGATGAAACATATGTAAGTGTTTCATTTGGAGGGACCACACCATGGTTGATTTCAGGATAATTAAATATCGACTATATACCTTTGCTTTAATGTCAAAGTATCGAAAGTGTTCAGAACAATTAATATGTCCTATACAATTCTGTATATAGTATATTTTATTTCATAACCAGTGTTATAATAGTCAAGGGTTAATTATGTAGAAATGCTAAAAATAATGACCTAAAGTTTTAATACTATTAAATTATACATGCAACATATTATAATGGAAGATGACTAAGAATTTTTTTGTTCTTTAAATCCATAGTTCTCAAATCTGTAAATCATCTGGAAAACTTTTAAAAAATGTTTTTATTAGTGTATTATAGTTACGCATAATATTGGGGTTCAATTTGACATAAGCATACATGATTGGAATATAATTTACTAGTCCCCAGTGCTGCTTCTTTTCCTTCTCTTCTCCTTTCCTCTGTCTACTTCCTCTACTTTATGGTCTTCCTTGTATTTACTTATTGTTTTTTACATTATTTTTCATTAGTGTATTATAATTATAAATATCGGGGATACATTTTGACATAATCATATAGACATGGAATATAATTTGATCCACTTATTTTTTAATTGATGCTTTATAGCAATACATAATGGCAGGATTAATTGTGTATATATACATAGTGTAATTTTATCAATTTTATTCCACATTTTCTTTCCTTCCCACCCTCTACCCTCACTCTGTCAATATTTTACTCTATTGAACTTCCTTCTATTTACTTGGGGATCTACCTCCACTTTTTTCCCATTTTTTTGTTCTAACTTCTACATATGAAAGAAAACATTCAACCTTTGACTTTAATAATATGGCTTATTTCACTTAGCATGATGTTCTCCAGTTTTGGCAAATGCCATAATTTTATTCTTCTTTATGGCAGTGAAAAACTCCATTGTGTGTATGTACTACATTTTCTTAATCCATTCATCTGTTGATGGACATTTGGGCTGGTTCCATAGCTTGACTATTGTGACTTGCACAATATAATGGATGTGTATCATTATAGTTTGCTGATTTTAGTTCTTGTGGATGAATATGAAGTGAGCTAGCTGATCCATATGGTGGTTCTATTCCTATTCTTTTGATGAATCTAATTAGCAGCCAAAAGAAAAAGGTACAAATGCACATTTCCCTTCACATCTTCATTACATTTATTATTTGTGTTCGTTTTAAAATTATTTTTTTCTTTTTAGCTATACATGATAGTGGAGTATATTTTGACCTATTATACAAACATCTCACTCTAGTTTTCATTTTCATTAACTGATGAACATTTTTTCATATATTTGTTGGCTGTTTTTATTTCTTTTGAGAAATGTTGAGTTCTTTCGTCCATTTGTTGATTGGGTTGTTTGTTTTTTTGGTGTTAAGGGTTTTTTTGAGTTCTTTGTCTATTATAAATATAAACCCCCTGTCAGAAGAGTAGTTGGCAAAATTTTTTCTTCCATTCTGTAAACTCTTTCCTTATGGTTATAATCATTTCCTTTGCTATGCTGAAGCCTTTTAATTTGACGCTGTCACAGATTGATTCTTGGATTTATTTCTTAAGCTTTAGGTATCTTGTTAAGGAAGTCAGTTCCTGTGCCAATATGTTTGAATATTGCGCCTGTTTTCTTCCATTGGCTCTACAGAGTTCCTGATCTGGTTTCTGGGTCTTTGATTCTTTGTGGTTGACTTTTGTGGAGAGTGAGAGGTAGAAATCTAGTTTAATTCTTTTATATATGTATATCCAGTTTCCCCAGCACCACTAGTTGATAGGCCATCTTCGTATATTTTTGGCATCTTTGTCAAGGACCAGATGATTCCAACTATGTGTTTGTCTCTGTGTCTTCTATTCTGTTCCATTTTTCTTCATGTCTTGTTTTCATTCAATACTGTGCTTTTTTTTTTTTTTTTTTTGCTATAGCTCTGTAGTATAATTTGTGGTTCAGTACTGTGATGCCTCCAGCCATGATCTACTTGCTCAGGTTTATTTTGGCTATTCTAGGTCTCTTATTCTTTTAAATGCATTTAAAAATTGTTTTCTCTAATTCTGTAAAGAATTTCATTTGTATTTTGGTAGGGATTGCATTGAATCTCTATGTTGCTTTGGGTAATACGGCCATTTAAACAATATTAATTCTGCTTATACAAGAACATGGGAGTTCTTTCCATATTCTGAGGTCTTCAATTTCTTACTTCACCATTTTATATTTTCCTCATAGAAGTCCTTCACCTTCTTGGTTATATTTATTCCCAATTATTTTATTTTATTATTCCCAATTATTTTATATTTTGAGGTTATTATGAAGGGGAGAGTTTTTCTGATATTTTTCAAAGGAAATTGATTATTGGAGTGTAAGGAAGTTATTGATTTTTGCATTTTGACTTCATATCCTGCTACTTTGATATATTTGTTTATTATCTCTAGAAGTTTTCTGGTGGAGTTTTTTGGGACTTCTTGCTGTAGAATCATGTCATAAGCAAACAGATAATTTGACTTTTTCTTTCTCATTTGTATTCCTTTAATTTTCTTCTCTTGCCTGATTGTTCTAGCCAGAGTTTCAAGAACTATATTGAATAGAAGTAATGAGAGTGGAAATCCTTGTCTCATTCCTGATTTTAGAGGAAATGCTTTCAGATTTTGTCCATTACCTGTGATGTTGACTTTGGGTTTGTTGTATATAACCTTTATAATGTTAAAGTAAGTTCCTTGTATCCCTACTTTCTACAATGTTTTGGTACTGGATTTTGTCAAGCTATTTTTCTGCATCTGTGGAAATGATCATATGATACTTGTCATCAACCCTACTTATGTAGTCAGTTACATTTATTTATTTGCATATGTTGAACCAGACTTAACATTTCTGGGATGAAACCTACTTGATTATAGCACACTGAATTCTTGATGTGTTTTTGAATATAGTTTGCTTGTATTTTATTAAGAATTTTTGCATCTATATTTATCAAGGATATTGGTCTGCTGTTTCTTTGATGTATCTTTGTCTGATTTTGGCAACAGGATTGTACTGGTTTAATAGAATGCATTTGGGAATGTGCCCTTATTTTGCATTTCATGGAATAATTTGAAGAATACTGGCATTAGTTCTTCTTTAAAGGTATGGCAGAATTTGGTTGAGTATGCATCTGGCCCTGGACTTTTCTTTGTTGAAAGACTTTTAATTGCTGCTTCAACCTTATTTCTTAATATCAGTCTGTTTAGGTTTTTATATATCTTATGGGTTCAATTTGGGCAGGTTGTGACTAGAAATTTGTCAATGTCTTCTAGATTTTCCAATTTATTGGAGTATAAATTTTCAAAATAGATTCTAATGATCCTCTGGATTTCAAAAGTGCCTGTGATGGTATCACCTTTTTATCTCTAATTTTGTTGATTTAGTTTTTCCTGTCTTTTGGTTGTTTTGACTAAGGTTTTGTCAATTTCATTTATCTTTTTGAAAAACCAACTCTGTTTTACCTTTATTATCAATTTTATTAATTTTGGCTCTATAATATTTCCTTTGTTCTACTAATTTAAAAATTAGTTTGTTCTTTCTTTTCTAGGACTTTGAGGTTTAGCATTATATTATCTATTTGTTATTTTTCTGTGTTTTTAATTTTTTTTTTTAAAATCCTGTAAACTTTTCTCTTAGAAGTACTTTCACATTATCTCAGAGAAGGTGATATATTTTATATCTTATTTTTTTTCTGAGAATTTCTTATTTCTTCTTTAATTTCTTATATATTCATTTCTCACTTAAGAGTATTTTACAATCTCCATGCAGTTTCCATAATTTTATGTGGTTTCTAATTTTTATGTGGTTTCTACAATTTTTCTTAGTATTGATTTCTAATTTTATTATGATATGATAAGATTCATGGGATTATATTATTGTTTTCATATTTGCTAAGACTTACTTTGTGACCTAGAATATAGTCTGTGTTGGAAAAAAAATCATGAGCTGCTGAAAATAAAGTGAATTTAGCTGTTTTAGGGTGCAATATTCTATATAGTCCTGTCAGTTCCATTTGATTTATAGTATTATTTAAGTAAAAAAAAATATTGATTTTATGTCAAAATGACCTGTCTATTGGCGAAAGGTATGTGTTGGAATCACCCAGTATTACATAGAACTATATCTATAATTTAACATCAAAGAGTTTCTGTTTTGTTAATATAATTAGGTGTATTGACATTTGAGTAAATATTTACTATAATTATTTGAGTAAATATTTACTATAATTATATCTTGTTGGTTTCTTCCATTTGCCAGAAAGTAGTGACCTTTGTCTCTTCTGATTAATTTTGACTTGGAATCTGCTGTGTTAGATATGAAAATAGGTATTTATATTTGTTTTTGGACTTCATTTTTATGAAATATTTTTTCCTTCCTTTCATTTTCAGCTGATGGATGTCTTTACTAATGAGATGGTTCTCTTACAAAAGGCATAGTTAGATTTCTTTTTAAAATCCATTCTCTCAATGGATGTCTTTTAATTGAGTTGAGATGATTTGTGTCCTGTGTTATTATAGATATATATTGTCTTAATTCCTGCCATTTTAGTTTGCTTGCTATATTTAATTTTGTTTTAATTTTTATTTAGTAAGTAGCTTTTCTAGAGAACTTCATACATTTAGGAGCTCTGGGGTTTGTTTTTAAGGTCTTCTGTGTGTCTTTATTTTTTGTAGTACTGGCTTAGTGGTCATTATTCTAGTTTATCTGTATCAGAGGTTGGAGTATTTCATTCTAAGCTTTGCTTGATTTGGGTGTCCAACTTGAGACACCAGAATTACACTTTATCAGATTACATTTATTGGGTAAACTGCTAAATGTAATCTGATGTTTCTCTCTTGTAGATTTACATTTCTTTTTCTTATTTTCTATGTTAAGTATTTTGATTATGATGTATCTTGGAGAGTTTTTTTTTAATCTTATCTATTTGTGGTTCTATATGCTTCCTGTATGAGGATGTTCATCTCTTTTCTAAAGTGAGCAAAAATTTGTTCTATTATTTCACTGAAATGGTTTTTAATTCCTTTAGTCTGTATCTCCATGTGCTCTTCAATCCTAATGATTCATATTTGGTCTCTTAATATTGTCTCAGAATTCTTATTCATTCTGACTATGATATTTTATTTCATTTTTCCCTTTATTGCATATTGAGAATTAAAGTTCATATGTTCTGTCTTCAAGGCCCAAAATTCTCTCTTTGAGGCCAGAAGTTCTATTTACTATGTAATCTAAACTGTTGATGATATTTTCAAGTGATTATGTAACATAATTCAGTGTGTTTTTCATTTACAGGAGTTCTGATTTGTTCCTCCTCACTCTATTTCTTCCTTGAAATACTCTTTCACTTTCTATATTTGCACTCATAATTCATTCCTAGATCTTCTTTTACCTCATTGAATATTTTAATACTCAGATTTTAATAATTTTTCTCTGGAATTTTATCCACTGTCATATTGGAGGGTTTCTTTGTTGTGGTATTGCAAATTTTGTTGCAGGCATACTTTTTTTTTTGTCTGTTTCTCATGATTTCAGAGGTCTTGGACATACATATCTGTTGAAATAAATTCTTCTTCCTTGGATCAAAGACTTAGGCATTAGAACAGAAACCTTGAGCCTAATAGAAGAAAAAATAGGCCCAAATCTTCACCATGTCGACCTAGGATCTGACTTCCTTAACAAGACTCCTAAAGCACAAGAGGTAAAATAAAAAATCAATAAATGGGATGGATTCAAATTAAAAAGCTTCCTCTCAGCAAAGGAAACAATTAATAACGTCAGGAGAGAGCCTACATATTGGGAGAAAATCTTTACCACATGCACCTCTGATAAAGCATTAATCTTTAGGATATATAAAGAACTCAAAAAACTTAACACCGTAAATAAATAAATAAATAAATAAATAAATAAATATAACCCAAGTAATAAATGGGCTAAGAAACTGAACAGACACTTCACAGAAGAAAAAATATAATTGATCAACAAATATATGAAAAAGTGTTCAACATCTCTAGCAATTAGAGAAATGCAAATCAAAACTACACTTAGATTTCATCTCACTTCTGTCTGAAGGGCAATTTTCAAGAATACGAGAAAAAATAATTGTTGGCAATGATGTGGTGAAAAAGGCACACTCATACATTGCTGGTGGGGCTGCAAATTGGTGCAACCACTATGGAAAGCAGTATGGAGGAGACTCCTTAGAAAATTGAAAATGGAACCACCAATTGACCCAGCTACCCCTCTCCTCAGTCTATACCAAAAGGACTTAAAAATCAGCATACTATAGTGACACAGCTACATCAATGTTTATAGCAGCTCAGTTCACAATAACAAAACTATGGAACCAATTTTGCTGTCCCTCAATAGATGAATGGATAAAGAAAACATGGTATATACACTCCATGGAATATTACTCAGCTTTAAAGAAGAGTGAAATTATGGCATTTGCCAGTTAATGGTTGGAGTTGGAGAACATCATGCTAAGTGAAATAAACCAATCCCACAAAACGAAAGGCCAAATGGTTTCTAATTCAAAAGAAGGTGGGGGGCACTAGGAAAGAATAGCATTACCTTAGATTAAGTAGAGGTAAGTGATGAGATGAATGGGAAGGGGATGTGGGGATAGGAAATATAGTAGAATGAAACAGACATTATTACTGTATGTATATATGGGACTACATGACCAATATGATTCTGCAACATGTACACTCAGAAAAATGAGAAATTATATCCTATCCATGTATGCTATATCAAAGTACATAAATGCATTCTACTCTCATATATAATTAATTAAAACAAATAAAAGTTTTAAAAAATCTTCTTCCTCTTTTATGTATCCATTTGTTTGTGTAATTAACTTTTCCCCTGCTTTGTGACTTCTGTTTTTGTTAGTAAAGGTCCAGAGTGAGAACTGAAGTCCCCCTCTAGATGTTCCTACTTGGGGCCTGCTCATTGATTTGAAGTTTCCCTCTTTCATATATTTTGAAATATGGATGGACCTAGAGGTAGGCTAGTTTGGGTATAGAGTGAGATTCTCCATCGTTAGGTTGAATTGTGAGTATATCTCAGCATCAGGATCTTTATGCTGTTAACTTACAGTATTCCAGTCACTTCCTGTCCTCTTGTTTGAAAAAGGGAGCAAAGAATAGCAGTAATGGAAGCAAACAACACATAGTCTTAAAATAAATATCTACTGCATCTATAAAACTAATTAACACATGAAGAGGAATGATGGGGTCAGCATGTAACATCAGCACCAACAATAAACAGCCATGAACTAAATCTAACATTAAACAGCAGTTGTTGACTATATTGTCCACTGTATTAAAAACAACAGCAATATGAATGGTGGGGATAGTGAAATTACAGTACCTTAAGTAAAGAGAAAGTGATGTGGGAAGACAAGAATTAATTTGAAATATTTAAAAAGTGAACAAAGGGAAAACTGGAGAGGTAGCAGGCGACACTTCTGGAGGAGGAGTAAAAAAAATAACTAAAATTAATAAATATGGAGAGAGAGGAAGAGGAAACAAAAACTTGGCTATTAGAGGGGGAAGAAAATAAAAAACAGGAAATAGAGGAACAAAAATGGATATGAACAAAGAAAAAAATCAAAACAAACCCACATGAAATTTTATATCTCCAAAATCAAAACAAGGCTAAATAACAAATAGGTGAAGAAAAAAGTATTAAATTGAATGAAACTGTATGTGGTGGTTCATACCTATAATCCCAGTGGCTCGGAAGGCTAAGGCAGGAGGATTGCAAGTTCAAAGCCAGACTCAGAAACTTACCAAGGCCCTAAGCAACTTAGCAAGGTCTTATCTCAAAATAAAAATACATACATAAATAAAAAGGGCTGGAATGTGGTTAAGGTCCCCTGGGCTCAATCCCGGGTATGTACCCCGCCCCACACACACGTACTCATATACACACACATATACCTATATATGTATATTCAAAACTATCAGCACAGGGAGAACACATACACAGAGAATGGAGAAAGTAAAATAAATAAATAAACATTAAAAAATAAAAAGGGAAAAATAGGACAAAAATACCTAATGTTAAATGAAGGGCTTGTTTTTACTGAGGTAATCAAAGCTGTTGGCCAGGATGAATATTCATGGCTTATGGTGTTGTGCCATTCTTTTCATTTTTTGAGGGGGGGAATACTGGGGATTGAACTCAGGGATACTCGACCACTGAGCCACATCCTCAGTCCTATCTTTTGTATTTTATTTAGAGAGAGGGTCTCACTGAGTTGTTTAATGCCTCACTTGTTGCTGACGCTGGCTTTGAACTCACTATCCTCCTCTATCTGCCTCCTGAGCTGCTGGGATTATAGGTGTGTGCCACTGCATCTGGCTGCATTTCTTTTTGGGCTCTGTATACCCTTGATCAAGGACTAGGAGTTGTTAAATCTTGCTTTGTGTTGCTCACTAAGCTGCCAACCATTGTGGCTTGAAACCAAAGCTGATTGTGGTAACTCTCAGCTTCCTATTTCACAGTTTAAGTAGGATAGACTGGGGATTCTGACAATTGAAGTATTGTATGAACAGACTAAGTTGTTGTACTCCTAGAGCCTGGTTGATGTGGAGTTCTTAATGGGAAGTTCCAGCTGCTGTGAGTTAGGTCTGGCTGTGTTAAGGAACTTCAGTTGAAGGTATTTGAGATTAGATCCCACTACTTTCTGCTGAGCAGTGGCTGATATCTATTGGATGCCTGGGTATCAGGAACCTCCTGAAAATTCCACTCTTAGAATGGGGTATCTAACACTCCACAAGTCTCACGTATTCCACTACCATGGATGTGAATTTCCCAAAATCAGAAATGAAGTGCAGACACACCCCTCTGACCAGTTTCTGGCCTCTTTCCAACTGTTGGCATGAATTGCCAGCAACAAAGGGAACTTGAGCCTCTCTACCTTCAGTATTGCCAATTGGGGTCACCATAGGCACAATCCTCTCTGTGCCTGTTTCAGTCATGCTGGTCCATGCAAACCATGGGCCCCACAATAGGCTACTACTGGGTCAGCTTTGCAACACCTTTTATGAGCTACTTATCTTCCAACTCTGAAAGCTGATGCAAAACCACTTGCAGATGGTTCCCATTGTGACTATTCACCAGCCAAAAATATTTTGAAAAATTAAATCATCACTTTTCCCTGCCATCTCTGGGTTAGTTAAGATCACCCTCTTCCCTAGTCTACAGTTCCCTGAAGCTGATTTTAATCACCATGCTTTCCTTTCTTTCTGCCTGGCCTCCCCATACCCTCTGCAGTGGTCTGGTGGCAGTGATGCCATCATTGCCAGCCAAGCTGATGCATCTTTAACATATTATTTCTTCTTGTATGTTCAAAGCTCCTGACTGACTGTGTGTCTATGGTTATTTTATCATCCAATGTTGAATTTCAGTGAATTCTCCCACTCACTCACCTTACTGAGAAGCAGTGCTTCTGCTGCTAGCATCTTGAGCTGAGGAGCAAGTGGGGAGTGTACCCCTCCTCTAATTTGCCACCTTCAATCTCAGCTCAAAAACTTGTAAACAATACGAACATATTGGACCCTAGTTCCTCATCACCACAGCTCCAGGGATCATGGCACAGAGATGGGCCCAGTTAGTATATTTTTAAGACTTTATTAGGTCATTATATCATGAATTCAGGGTCAAGAAACACTAATCTTGATTTATCTTTTTGCAAATTGTGCTAATTGGAGTTATTTCTTTTTATATCAATGAGTCCTTCCAAGAAACAATAGTAAGTAAAATAGTGTCTTCACAAATATTTATGTAACATTTTATGATTGTCAATTAGTTTGTGATCCAATGGAGGTATATTGACTAATTAAAGATTAAAAGAGGTTAGTAAATTTTTGGATGGATCACTGAACCAAATCTATGGGATTTCAAGAAATTCTTCTTAGCGAAAAACACTTTAAATCTTTGGAATAAAGCATAAATAGACTTGAGGTTAATCTGCATAGTACCACATATCAGTACTTTGTTTCTTTTTATGTCAAGTAATATTCTATGGTATGACTATACCAGAAGAATCCAGACACAAAACAGCATGTATTATATGGTTCCACTGATATGAAATGCCCAAACTCTGCAAATTTATTGAGAAAGAAAGTTGATTAGAGGTCTAATAGGACTGAGTTGGGGAGAGTATGGGGAGATTTGTGGATGAGAACTAAAGAATATGGCTTTCACTCTATGGTAATGAATATGTATTAAAATTGTTGAAGGTTGAGTTTTTTCATGGATATATTCGTTAATGAAGTTTACATGGTTGAATTTCATGGTATGTGAAATATAACTTAATAAAACTGTGTCCCCCAAAAGCTCATGTGTGAGTTAATACAAGAAAATTCAGACATAAAATGTTTAGATTTTGAGAGTTGTAACCTAATCAGTGAACTAGTTCATTGACAGGGCTAAAATGGGTGGTAACTGTAGGCAAATATGGTGTGGCTAATATAGGTTACTAGCAATTTGCTTTTGGAATTCATATTTCATTTCTGGTGAGTGGCGCTCTCTCTGCTTCCTGGTGGTCACGTCCTAAGCTGCTTTCTTTCATCACACTCTTCCACCATAAGGTTCTGCCTCCCCTTGGGCCCAGAACTATGGAGTCATTCGTCTATGGACGGAGACCTATGAAACTGTAAGCCAAATAAACTTTTTGTCCTCTAATTGTCCTGGTCTGGTCTCTTGGTCACAGCAACTAAAAAAGCCAACTGAAACATACTCACCTTGTTGGGCAATCAATCTCCAGATGTTTTTATCTTGCAAAACTAAAACTCAATAATTGTTAAATAACAAGGACCCATTTACCCTGCCTTCAAGAAGTACAATGATAATGTATCATTAGATAAAAATATCAATATGGATATAGAAATTATTTTTAATAATTGAAAAATTTGAAATTGAAAAGTATATTGATGACAAAAAATTACTAGGATGTCTTAAAGGTAGATTTAACTGGCAATAGAAAGGGACTGTGAAGTTGAATAAAGACAATATGATGTGAATAGCAGAGAGAATATAAAATGAAAAACAATTAACAGAGATGCAGAAAATGTTGTTGGTTAAGACTAGGTCACACTAGTAAGTGCATCCACATATGTGTAATGAGAAAAAAAAAAACGAGATAGAAAGGAACACATAAAATACATAAATAATGGCTAAACTTCCCAAATGTAATAAAAACTATTATCTACACATCTAAGAAGCTAAGTAACCTCAATTACAATAAACAAAAAGAAAGTTACACCTTGACTCACTATAGTCAAAATGTCAAAAACCAAAGAAGAAAAGAATAATTTTAAATCTATAAGAGAAAAACAGCTCATTATTTACTGAAAAAAAAATCACAGTAAAATTAATATTTGACTTATCAAAAACATGGAGACCAAGAAGTAGTAAGATAACATAAAATGCTATAAGTAGAAAACGAAGAATCTCAAGTCAGGAAACCATATTTCAAAAATGAAAGTGAAATAAAGACATACCAAGAAAACAAAATGACAACAACAAAGCAAGAGACAGAGAATTTGTTCCTGGAAGACATGCATTACAGAAATGCAAACAGAAATTCACCAGAATGAAGCAAAGACACTAGACACTAATTTGAACCCTTCAAAACACAATTACTTTATTTAAAAAATAATTATTTTATAATTTTAAAAAGCAGTATAGTTGTATATTTCTTTTCCTGGATTGAATATACAATGAGACCTAAAAACAAGAAAAGAGATCAAAATAGTTCTTTTAACACTTCCCACAAGGAAAAGATTAGACCTAGATAACTTCACTGGTGAATTCCACCAAATATTCAACCAAAGAAAAATCAATACCAGTCGTTCATATACATTTTCAAAATATGAAGGAGGGAATGCTTTTTATTCTAAGACGCCAGTTTTATTCTGATGCTAAAACCAGGCAGAGAAAGCAAAGAAAATAAGACTACAGAACAATGTCCCTTATGAATATTAGGATGAGCATGAAAAAATGCTCTTCAATACAATAATAATAACCTGGATCTAGCAACATATAAGAAGGGTCATGCAAAATGGCAAGTGGTATTTATCTCAGGAATGCAAGGTTTGGTTTAAAAATCTGAAAATCAACTAGTGCAATATATAATAATATATAATAAAATAAAACCCATACCATCATATTAATGTATGTAGAAAACAAGTAAACTATCTAGGAATGGAAGAGATCTCCCTCATCCTGATAAACACCATCTTAAATCCACAGTTAACATTATAATTAATGGTGAAAGTCTAAATACTTTACTTCTGAGATCAGGAACAAGAAAAGGAAGTCTGCTCTTGTCACTTCTATTTAACATTGTACTGGAGCTCCAGGGCAGGGCAATCTAATGAAGATAAAGAAACAAAAGATATAAAGATTGTAAAAGAAAAAGAAAACTAATTTTATTTGCAGATGATGTGGTTCTGTATATGGACATCACTATATCCTAAAATACACACACACAGACACACACACACACACACACATTCCACACATGTGCACAATTGTTAAAACTAATAAATGAGTTCAGCAATGCTGTAGGTATAAAATCAATACACACAAAATTTATATTTCTATGTACAAACAATAAACAAGATTAATATAAAATTAAGAAAATAAAGCAATTACAATAGAACCAAAATACTTACATATAGGGGCTGAGGTTGTGGCTCAGTGGTAGAGTGCTCACCTAGGATGTTTGAGGCAATGATTTAGATACTCAGCACTACATAAATCTAAAATACAGATATTGTGTCCACTTAAAACTAAAAAAAAATATTAAAAATACTTACATATAAATTTAATAAAATAGTTCAAACTGAGTTGGGAGGACATACACAATTTAAACAGATAAGTTTCAAGTAATAAAATAGAAGACACCATCAAAATCCTACCAAAAAAGAAAAGCCCAGGACCAGACAGATTCTCAGCTGAGTTCTAAAAGACTTTCAAATAAGTATTAATACCAATATTCCTCAAATTATTCTATGAAACAGAAAAAGAGGGAAACATTTTCCAAACTCATTCTATGAGGCTAGTAGTATCACCTTGTTGCATAAGTCAGACAAAGACACATCAAGGAAAGAAAACTTTAGACCAATGTCCCTGATGAACATAGATGCAAAAATTCTCAATAAAATTCTGGCAAATCACATACAAAAACATTAAAAACAGTTCACCATGATGGAGTGGGGTTCATTCTGGGATGCAAGGTTGTTTCAACATATGAAAATCAATAAATGTAATTCATCACACCAATAGACTTAAAGATAAAAATCATATGATCATCTCAATAGATGCAGAAAAAGCATTTGACAAAATACAACACCTTTCATATTTAAAACACTAGAAAAACTAGAGACAGTAGGAACATACTTCAACATTGTAAAAGCTATCTATGATAAGCCCAAGGCCCACATCATTCTAAATGGAGAAAAATTGGAAGCATTTTCTTTCAGAACTGGAAGAAGACAGGGATGCCCTCTTATACTACTACTATTGAACATAGTCCTTGAAATTCTAGGGAGAGCAATTAGATGAAATATATTAAAGGGATTCGAATAGGAAAAGAAAAACTCAAACTATCACTATTTGTTGATGACATGATTCTATACTTAGAGGATCCAAACAACTGCATCAGAAAACTTCTAGAATTAATAAATGAATTCAGCAAAGTGGCAGGTTATAAAATCAATACCCATAAATCAAATGCATTTCTATACATCAGTGATGTGCCCTTTGAAAAAGGAATTAGGAAATCTACTCCATTCACAATAGCCTCAATAAAATAAAATAAAATACTTGGGAATTAATGTAGCAAAAGAGGTAAAAGAACTATACAATGAAACTACAGAACACCAAATAAAGAAATTAAAGACCTGAAAAGATGGAAAGATCTCCCTTGTTCTTGGATAGGAAGAATTAATATTGTCAAAATGGCCAGACTACTAAAAGCTTTATACAGATTTAATGCAATTCCTATTAAAATCCCAATGACATTTTTTCATAGAACTAGAAAAAGCAATCATGAAACTCATTTGGAGAAAATGAGAGACCCAGAAGATCCAAAGCAATCCTTAGCAAGAAGAATGAAGCAGGAGGGATCCATGTTGTTTTTGTGTTTTTCTATCTAGCAGTATGGATCTGAGGCAGTACAATTTCTACCCTGAAGACTTATAGTGTCCCTGAAGGTTTCCAATACCTCATTTTTAAGGGGGAGACCAATATTAACAACATCTAATGTAAACAATGTACAGCATTAAGCCTAATAGCTCCTATGAAGACATCTACCGTTTTGTTGCAATAAGAAGAAATGATGTATTCAATTATTGTCTACAATATAAACAGTAAATTTGCTCAAAGCTATTACAATTTTAAACGGTGGACAAAGAGAGAACAGAGTGGTGTAGGATGTGATATTTATGAGGGAGGAAGAGAGAAGATGGAAATACAAATTTATAGGAAGAGTGAAAGAGGAATTGACAGAGACTGGCTGTTAGCAAGAGAAAGGAGAGAAAGAGAATCCAGGGAAACAGATAAGTGAGAGGGAAAATACATACAAAGTAAAAAAAAAAATTAAAAGAAAAAGAAAAAATATATAAGAACACACAACAAGACTATAAAATATATCCTGGTCCTTAATAAACTGATTCATGAAAAATAATTGGTTTCAAATATGGTAGAAATGTTAGAGAGGGGAAAAAAAATCTCCATGGAAAACTGAGCAATTTTTTCCACTGGCATTTAAGTTTCTCAGCTTCCCTTCTCTGCCGATAGGATAGGTGGTGTTGTCTGGAGTTTGATGGTAGCCCCTGTACAGTGGGTGTTGGACTGGCTGGCTGAGAGAGCTGATAGCAAGATGCCCTCACACCCTCTTCCAACCTTGGGACCCAATGTACCAGCCCCATCCATCCTCACACATTTCAAGACTCACAAAACTAGGGATAGCCCAGCACTCATTAGCCTCTCCAACCTGTGCTCCCTGAGGGGAAAATGCCCCCAGTCTCCGCCTTTTTTATAGGATTTCCTAGCCCAGACTGGCCATGTAGACTCAGCCACTCTGAAGGATCTGGGCTTCAGATACCCCAGGCATGGCCACACTGCAGTCCCAAGATCTCAGTGCCATTCCAACTTGCAGAGAGACCACCAGGAATACACTCACACAGAGGAGTGACCCCGCAAAGCAGCAGCAAGATGGCCGCCACTTGCACTCCCAGCAGGAAGACCTCAGGCACAGTAAAACCCACAAGCTCCCTGAAACTGGATTTCCAGGCCCTGGACAGTGTCCCCATGCATAGGCACCAGTGCCCTGAGATGGCAGTGGTGGCAAACCCACAGGCAACCAACCAGTGTCTCAAGATGGAGGTGTTCAATCAAACCTGCAGGCACCTTAGCAATGGATCTCCAGGTGGCAGTGGCAGCAGCAGCAGTGGCAGCAGCAAAAGTGGCAACATCCTGAAACTGAACCTCTGGGTTGAGGCAGCAGCGGTGGTAGCCACGTTGGCCGTGGCAGTGGCAGCCAAGGTAAATATTCTGAGACACATAATCAGAAGCACAATATTTAATTTAAAAATTTGGCTTCATAATAAATACTTCTGCTATTTGCAAGACATTGTCAGGAGAAAGAAAAATAAGCTACAGAGTGGGAGAAAAGTTCAGGAAATTCTTATTGAGGGTTTTCATCTTATGAATTTTACAGAAAAAAATTTATATCATTTCTTTAATTTTATTAATCTTAAATGTTTATTACCAATTATACAGACAAGCATTGAAAATATCAGAATATTTTATTTTCAGGGGATTCATTTCAATAGGTTTGTAAAATGTATTGTTTAGAACACTTTGGTCTTTGTAACAGAAATGAAGTTGAGTTAAATTAAAAAAAGGAAATTATATTTACATTTCAAAAGTATAGGATCAAAACTTATTGGGAAAAAGAGATGTGGGAAGAACAAATTAGATCCTTACATTCTTATGAATACAGTACTGAGAGTAATAGTACTACCCTGACTCCCAGGTTTTCTCTCTGCCAGGAAACACGTTGCCTGGTCCTCTTATCACACAGCATTGATGTCAAAGCTAATGTACCAACCACTTCTCACATGGGAAATAGGATGGAATTGTATGGAGAGGAGGCAAAATTTTTCAGAGTAGTTTTTTGATAAAAGAATTGTGAAGCAACTCTGGTGTTACACAGAAAATGCAGGGAGAAGAAGGAATGATCTCAAAGAAATATTGTCATGGTCTCCACATCTCTGCAACGTGTTTGAACTTGAAATAAAAAAAAATTACTTTGAATTTAATCCTGGCATTGAAACTGCATTTCCTTTTTTCAACATACTTTCAATGAAATTCTTCCCCTCTGAATCACAGAAAACAGAAAATAACCTTTGTGACCATTTTCCCAACTCTCCAAACATATCAACTTCCACTCCAGATGCAAATAAGGAGGAAGTTAATTCATACATAAAATGAAGGCTTTAGTGCATTGGTGGGAGCTTAATTCTTTCAAGCAATCCCAGTTGAAGAAGACCTAGAGAAACATTACAAATGTTATAAAGTGCTTCACAGAAACTAAGGATATAGGTACAGTTAGGCTTTGGCATCTGAAATTTCATGGCAAAATAGTCACATTGATGGAATTCTCGAATTTTAAAATTATTATTAATTTATTTTAAATTCATAAACAATAATTGTGTACATTTATCAGGTATAATATAGTATTTTGATCTACATGAACATGGTAGAAAGATTCACCATACTCATCAGTTAACCAGCTTAGTGTTTTTTATTGTTATAAGGATATTAAAATCTATTTTTGCGATTTTGAAGTGAACAATACATTATTATTAATTGTGTCTACTATGTGGTGCAATAGATCACTAGAACTTATTCCTTCAGTCTACCTGAAATTTTGTACTGTTTAATTAGTATCTCTCATTTCCCCATTGCCCCCTAAATATCTCAGTACCTTGTAGTCTTCTTTCTACTCTATTTTCTATGACATAAACTTTTTAAGATTTGAATCTTAAATACAACTAATGTCACACAGTATTTGTTTTTTCTGTTCCTGGTTTCTTTCCCTTAGCAGATTAGCCAAGTTTTAGTAGGCTTATTTCAGAGGATTGGTGCCAAGGATTTTAAAGATGGCTTCTGGAATGAGTGGATGAGGGAATTTTCTGACAGGATCATTATGAGCCGGATGACATTCCAGAAGTTCATATAGAAATACAGGAGCTATGTGTGTGTTCTGAATTTGAGTATGGATGTGAGTCAGTCTTGTTTCTTCCTTTTCTTGGGTTACACGTGTGCTACTCATCCTCTTTATTGATGTTTCATGTTCATTTGTGTCCTATATGGCTATGGATTTACATAATGCATTCTTTCTTTCAAGGTTTCTATTTTCAAGCAACATGTATGATATTCTGTTTTGTGTTGCTAGAATAGGTTGCCATAGACAGTGTAACTTATAATAAAGAAATTTATTTCTCACACTTCTGGTGTCTGGGAAGTCTAATATCAAGGTGCCAAATTCTGGAGTGGGCCTTGCTTCTGTGTCTTATTGAAATATGAGAGGATAGGAGGGAGGGGAAAGTGAGAGAATGAAGGAGGATTGAACTTGAAGCCTTGATACTTTTATTAGTGGATTAATCCATTGATGAGACTGTTTCCCTCACTAGTCTCCACCTTCTAACACTGTTACTTTGGGGATTAAATGTCCACTACATGATTTTGGGGAAACAAATCTGAATCACAGTGGTACTCTTGTAAAATTTGCTTTTCTTAATTATATTCTGCCAACTTTCTTGGAATGATTTTCTTTTATTTTATAGTTCTATAGTTTTCTAGTTTCATCTATAGGTTTTTCATTAAATAGAAAGACGTATTTATTTGTTTGCTATTTTAAATTTAACTTTAAGTAGGTAATTCATTGTCACTGGATGAAAGAGAACCATATTTCATGAAATTTAAATTTTGACTTTTGCCCCTATTTCCTAATTACTCAGCAATTCTTCCTACATGTAATCAGTATTACTAATGTCCTATGTAACCTTTCAGACATTTTCCATGCATAATCTTCTTTATGTCTATTTTCTTTAACAAAAAATAATACTTTGTATACTGCCTTTTCCCCACAGTACAGAGTATGCTAATCTTACTACAATAAAACTAATTTTCTTAGTGAAATGTAAAGTAAAAAAAATGATAAGAAACTTGATTTCTTTAGTACTAAATATCTTCCCTGGTTGCTATAATTTTGCATGTTTTGACATAACCAACAAATGAAATATATACCTATCTAGGTAATATGACAAGGATTCATACTAATTAAACTGATTAGAGAAGGCAATTTATTATTTAACTTGGAATTAAATTCTTGAAAACATGTTTAAATGAGTCCTTCTTGATTTTAAATTTTAACATGTAGACAATACTTCAGAATAATGCTAAGCTATATTAGGAGTGCAGATATATTGAGTAGGAAATCAATTGCAAAATAATTTATTTATGCAATATTTGTGTGATCAATAACTCAAGTTTCTTGCCAACTAAGAGTTTCAACTGTTTTTAGTATAATAATAATTTGAGTGCTTCCTTGGTTTGAATTGGTGATTTTATTTTTTATGAATTCTGTCACAGCAATGTGAGAACATACAACCACACATTTGCTAATTTGAAACTAGTTTTGAATTAGAAGAACTATTTTTATCCTAAAATATTAGTTCTTAAGATTTGTAAGACATGGATTTTATATCATTTTGGAAACGGATGTAAAAATATAGTTATCCCTATCTTTGTCTATTGGAATCTGGTGCATTCATTTGTTTGTAAGGAATAACCTGGGAAAGATGGCTTTATTATACTGGCACTCACAAAACAGGGTATATAATTAGCTTGAGATGTAGTAAATGACTCTGTTTATTCCATAAAGCCAACATTATACCAAATAACAATAACTCCTAGGAACATTTCTAAGTCATTCCATTTTATTTTTAGTTTTATAATATTTACTTGTAAATTAAATTTTACTTCTTAAATGAAATAGTTTTCTAAATGAGGAGAAAACACCTCCTGTGGTTGTTTCTAATTTCATTTTCTGCTAACATAGCTGTTGGCACTAGAAATGCAGAACAATTTTCAGAGAGCACCGTCAACCATGTAATTTCTTGGCAAATATATGACAATTACTTTCCATGTAATTATAGTGTCATTCCATGGGATCCTACAGCTTAGTCAAAGAAGAGAGCTAGCAGGTCATCTTGTCTGTTATTCTACTGTGGTTGTTTCCTTATGTCAAGAACCTTGTCATATCATTAATTGTGACTCCACTCAATACTGCAGTCAGGTCAAGCCATAGTATTCAGCAAATGACAACCATTTTTCTTATGGTACTACATGATTCCTTTGGATTCAGACTGAGCCACTCTTGGGTTGGTTTTTATTACCTATTAACACTCTAGTAGTTAACTCTACTAGTGAGTTTTGAGGCAAATTTTCAAATAACCAAATGAAAGCATTAAGCCAAAGATGTGATATAAACAAAATAAAGAATTAAAGGCAAAGATACATAAAGGCAGAACAATTTAACTTTAGAAAATCATAGTCTTTAATTCAGAACTCTTCCAAAATTAGAGAGCTTTTCTTGAATATTTCCCATTTAATATGCTCATCACCCAGTTTCTCAAATTGAAATATAAAAGGAAATACACAGTTTTTTCTACTCATGGACTAAAATTGATTTCAAATAGGAGAGTAGAGTAGCAGGAAAGTATATTGATGTTTTCAGTTTAATGAAAAACTATTTTTTTTTGGTTTAGCTTTGGATAAAGTAAATAAATGCTAAAATGCCTGAATGGAGAAATATTTTTTAAATGTCACACATTTAAATTGAATTTAATTTAATGCTCAGATGTTTTTCCTTATAAATATAGAATTTACACTGCTAAAAGTTTGGTAGTTTATAGGAATGGAGGCTTGGTCTGTATGAACCACTTTTTCTAGGCAGTTAGATTTACTTAAATGATTTAGCTAAGTATTAGAGAAAGCCTTTTAATTGTGAAAATGAAACTGATATGGAGATTTGATGGATTTACTGTATTTAGATATACTGGCAAAATTTCCATAATCTGAAGAAAGATGAGGGGGAGTAGGGAAGTTTTAACTAATATATATGGATATTATTAGTCAATATTTATTGAAGTGTCTGATTAATTACGAAAGATTCCACTTAATTTTGTCTAAATGAGTACAACCTAGAGGGAAAAGTCCTTAATATTATTTTTAATAATCATTACCTAGAATATATGTTGCTCTTTTTAAATTAAAAATACTATTTGTTTATACTATGTAGTGATTAACTATCAGCTATCCCTTTTCAGAGATTAAGAAATGTCAAAATACAGGAAATCATTCTACCAAGATGTTTGTATATGAACATCCATAAATATAAATGGAGTTGTTCATTTCTTCAGCAGTATTTCTTGAGCACCTACCTAATTGCAGGCGTAGCCAAGTCCTGAAGAGGAGGCAGGGTTACAAACATGAGTGAGTAGTGGAGAACACAGCAGTGGTGGTGCCAGGGCACTGGAGACAGTGCATTGGAGACAGCCGGTATAGGCTCAGGACAGCTCACTGAGAACATCTCCTGTGGAATCGCATTCAGTGACATGCACTGGTAGTTAGAAATTGGTCGTGGTGAAAGTATGAGAATGGAAAAACGTTACAAAAGAGAATTTTTTTTCTTTTATCTTTTCCCTTTTTAGAAATGGCAGGAGCCAGTCGTTAACTGCTTTCCTGTACAGCACGTGGTAAAGGGTAAAGTCTGCAATCAGGTATACCTAAAAAGCTCCAAGCAGTTTTATGCAGTGTAAACTTGTTTTCTCATCTTTGTGAAAATTATATCATTATTCACATCATGGATTTGTTGTGAGAAGTGAATGAAGTAACAATTATGGAGTATCCCCCGTAGCTTGATTCCTAGCAGACTCAATACATTTCTTTTTTGGTCACAGATGTTACCCTGAAAGGTCCAAATTATGTTAACTATTAATAGAAGATCCTATGATAAGGTAGGCTAAATCAATAGGTATTATTTTACAGGTGTCTTTAGAATAGTTTTGTATAAAGTACTAAGGTAGTATAGAGAAGGGAATCTTCAAATCTTCCAAGGTAACTGAGAAAGACTCATAAGAAGTAATGGATAGGAGGGAATATGATAATTGTGCCAGAATCCACGCAACAAAGAAAGAGGAAGTCATGCAGAAAATCACAGGCAATGGGAAGAGCATACAAATGGTACTGATGGGCTATAGAAGAATATCGACAAAATGTATGATACCTTCGAGATACATGTATGGTTTGGTTCTAGGAAAACTCTGGCTACTTGAGTTTCTTTTAAAAAGGACTGCTGACAGTGAATACCATCTTCTACATAATTTTCCCTGAAATTAATGTTTTTTTTTTAGTTTTCTCTATGCTCCTTAATTCTTATAATTAAGAGAATGAAAGATTTCCCATTAGATGCTGACCACCAGCTTTATATATACAGTTATCAGCTGAAGCATTAAACAAATTAAAATCTTCAAAATGATTTATAAACATTGACTAATCCATTGATCTAAGTTTCAGACTAAGTAGTTAAGCATTCATATTAACTTTTATAATTGGAAGTTTGAAAAAAAGAGAAAGTAAAACATGTAGTTTTTTTAATTCCCAGAGGCTGATATATGTGAAATTTGTATTTTGCAAACATAACTTATTCCTAAATTAAGTATTTCATTAAATGAAACTGAGGAATAATATTGCCCAAATATTATACTAATTTAATTTTTATCTTCATTTATTTTATTTTCAATGCTTAAAAAATTTAAGGTTATAATATTATGTGCCTTGGTCTATTATAAAATATTATGCATAATGCCATTATTAAATTTGGTTATGTTGCTCCAACCTCTTATTTCATATTATGAATAAAAATACAAGTATTCGAAGGGTATTTTTATACTCTCAAGAGAGAGCAGAAAATAATACTAACTACAATTGCACATATTTTTATTTAACAAGTAGAGTCTTTTTAAGTTCTCCTTCTTTTGGACTGTATATCAAAGACAATAACACTTCATAATAAGAAATCTACTCTAAAGTTCTCAGACTGTCTCCTAAAGTACTTGAAGCCTGTAGGCTATAATGCAATTTGATTATTTAATATAGCCACTTGCACTTACTACTGGTGTATTTGTTAAAATGTATCCAAGTGAAGGGTTTCATTGTACATGCAGAAAGATTTAGTGGTTTGTTTTTATTGTGGAGATTCACCCTCTGGTTATCTGATCTCACCTGATGCTTAAAATCTCTGCTTACTCTGAAAAAGATTAGGCTCCCTTGTTTGAAAAGTCTGTACCCCACAGGCTTATTGAGAATAGTTCAACTGTCTTTCAGGACACCAAGCTAACAGGGCATCTCCTGAACCCATAGTATACATGCTTTGATATGTTGTAAAAGTGGCACCTTTCCTCTGGTTTCATATGATTGGCTTCCACCTCTTGATCTTCTTCTATTCTGCAGAAAACTACTTGGAGGGGTAAGAAATTGAAACCCTTCACTCTCTCTACTTTGGCAAACCTCTTTTGTTCTGCCAGTGTCTTTTAAACAGAACTGTGTCTCTACATGGTATGGCTCTTATCTAAAGGAAGAAGAATCCCATACAACTTAAATTCTGGAATAAGAATTAGTCACCAGACCAAGAGCTTTGGGTCACATATAACTGTTGAATTTAGACAAACAGACTCACATTGATGTAAACAAAGGAAGCAATAAAGGAATTAGATTTACAGCTAAAAGAAAAATTGCTTTAATTTCACATCATGAAAACTTTCCAAAATAAAAATCAAAGATATTCTAAAACAGTTAAGACGACAAAAGTAATTTGTCAAAATCAAACACATTGATAGTTACAAAAAAAAGAACTTCTGGTTCTGACCTTTAGGACCTGTCATTACTAGGAGAGGCTATAAAAGAGGTTTGGAAGAAAGATATTAAAGGAGTAGAGGTTGATAAGGTAGAAATCTTCACAACTGTGATAAAAGTAAATCTTCCTAAACCAAAGCCAACTGTAAAAGGGAAAGATTTACTGCTGGCTGTCTCTGTCTCTGCTGCTGTAATGGGCACCATTAGCTGTAGGTTGTGAAAGCAGCCACTCGGTAAGATGGGAAACATTACTTTTTAGATTGATTCTGGAATTCTCAGGGTTATTGTTCTACACTCTTCAGAAAGTTTCATGAAAATAATAGATAGCTTTAGCCCTAGCTTTTGTGACTTCATCGCTGAGACTAGATAGTGTGCTGACCTCTGTTTTTGCATTCATGTTGAGTTAAATGCATATTCTTGGTAGGTTGTCTTACTCAGCTCGATAGTTTACCAGAGGATAGTGATGATGATGATTATACAACTACTTATGTTATCGTGAGAATTAAAATATATTAATATAGCTTCCTAAAATTCTTTTTAATTTTTTTTGTAATTGTAGATGCACAGCATGTCTTTATTTTATTTGTTTATTTTTATGTGGTGCTGAGGATTGAACCCAGTGCCTCAACCATGTACAAGGCAAGCACTCTGCCACTGAGCTATAGCCCCAGCCCCTGAAATTCTTATTGAAGTACTTGACACTAGTTCAAAGTTCAAGGTTTGCATGAAGTACATTGCCATCCTGTGAAGAAATTGACCTCATTTTACATACACTGTAAAAATAGGTTATTCTGTGAGTTAATAGATATACTAATGAAAAAAGGATAATACAAAATATTATTTAGATCTCTGTGGTATTTAAAAATCATTCTAAAGGACTCAATGCAGCAATCCTTTGGTAAACATTAATCATAAGCAGAAGGGAGAAGAAACAAAGAGACCAGAAATGTAGTCTTGATTAAGGGGCAGAAATTCAAGGAAGAATAACAAGTTATAAACAAAGAGAGAGACAACTATGAAACAAACAAAAACGTGTTGATTTTACAAATAAACTAATGATTGCAGCAGTGTAAGTCAGACTCTGAATGGAAGAAGCAATACAAAGTGCCCATTTCTGGGCTGTGCTTTTTATATGAACTCTTACTTAATTAACATAATAGTCTTTTTTTTTTAAAGATAGACTATTCAGACAGAGAGAGAGAGACAGAGAGAGAGAGAGAGAGAGAGAGAGAGAGAGAAAGAGAGAGAATTATTTTTTAGTTCTCGGTGAACACAACATCTTTATTTTATTTTTATGTGGTGCTGAGGATTGAACCCAGAGCCCCACACATGCCAGGTGAGCGTGTTACGCTTGAGCTACATCCCCAGCCCCAGCATAATAGTCTTATGAGTAGAAAAATTTTTTTTCATTTTACTAACAAGAAAATAAACTTATAATGTTAAAATACTGAAGTCTTCACAATAGATGAGGGGCTGGCATTGTGGCTCAGGGGTAGAGTGCTCACCTAGCACGTTCGAGGCCCTGGGTTCAATCCTCAGCACCACATAACAATAAATAAATAAATAAAATAAAGGTATTGTGTCCAACTACAACTAAAAATAAAAAATAAAAAAAGAATAGATGAAATATACTTAACTGATTTTTCGACAAGACTTTTTATGGAAATAACATGCCAATATTTGAGAGGGGTCCTTTCCTTGGTTGAGACAGAAAGAATGGAAGAAGTCTATACCGAAATTATTTTTTCTTTCTAGAAGATTCTAAGGGAATCTGGTGAACTCTTCCTCTTTAGGACTCAGGTGTGACTTCAAGGAGTTGTTCAGCCAACCAGAAGACACAATATTATACAATGCTGTTATTCAAAATCTTTCCAAACCTATGGGATGCGGTGGCTCACACCTGTAATCCCAGCAAGTTGAGAGCCTGAGGCAGAAGGCTTCCAAGTTTGAGGCCAGCCTCAGCAACTTTGTGAGGTCTTCAGTAACTTAGTGAGACCCTGTCTCAAAGTAAAAAAGAAAAATGGCTGGGGATGTAGCTCAGTGATAAAGAGCCCTTGGGTTCAATGCCCAGTACCTCCTCTCTCCCCCTACAGAAATCTCTTCAAACCCATAAAAGTACCAAGCATGATGTATGTGTGTGAGTGTAGAGCTTGGGGGAAGTAATCCACTTTTTAATGTAACCTTTCTTCTTATTATCATTATCCATAAATTCTATGGAATCTCATACATATATATTATTGATTTTCTTATTTGGGTACTTTTTCTTCTAATTTTTCCTTACAAGTTTTCATGGACAAATTTGTTCTGCAGTGAATTATTAGGTAACAATAATGTTAGGAGTATGGGATTGAGGAAATGGAGTTCTTGTACCTTGAAACACCTTCCAACTAGTAAGCTAAATTTTTTTCATCTTGGTGAAGCAAAAACTGTCAATATTAACTGACTTGCTCTATTTTACTAAGATTTTTCACTGCTGTGACCAAAAGACCTGACAAGAACAACTAGAGGAAGGAAAGTTTATTTGGGGGGTTTATGGTTTAAGAGAGCGCAATCCATAGGCGGATGATTCCTTTGCTCTGGGCCTTAGGTGAGGCGAACAACATGGCGGAAGAGTATGGTGGAAGAAAGCAGCTTAGAATATGGCATCAGGAAGCAGGGAGAGAGAGGGAGATAGAGGAAGAGGGAGAAAAAGAGAAAGAGCAAGAAGTGCATTCCACACTTCAGGGGAAAAAATACATATTACAAAGACATGAACCCAATGACACACCTCCTCCAGCTACAACCTTCTTGCCTACTGTTACTACCCAGTTAAGCCCTTTCATGGGATTGATGCACTGATTAGATTAAGACTCTCATAACCCAATCATTTCACCTCTAAACTCTCTTGCATTGTTCCACATGTAAGTTTTTGGAAAACACCTCATATCTAAAATATAACATGTAATAATGATTCATCTCAAGACAGTTCATATTAAAGAGAACACAAAGTATTGTGGATGCCTTGCTGGCAAAAGGCGATCTGTTTCTTACACAGAAAAAATACTTTTCTATCAAATGAGGAAAATTGCATCTTGAATGACCAGTTCCAAACTTTACAAATTAATATAAAATGTATTTTAATAGTAAATAGAAAGATATCTAAGTGGTTATTATTTTTGTTCAACAGTGGCATGTTTTTCTCATCATAGTCATAAAAGTTGTAACTTTTTAATAGCCTTCCTGTATCTTTAAATATTCCTATGTTTACAAAATTCCCTAGTATTATAGTCCTATTCTCTCCCTAGAGAAACCAGAAAAAACCACTGATCCTTCTCAATATACGAGCACAACCATATGATCTATGGAGGTTCCACCAATAGGAAACACCTGATTCAGAAGCTGGTGACCAGAGAGGCAGGTTCTGGACAGAGCAGCAGCAGTATGTCCACTTGCCAGGGGTAACAGTGGTGTATGTTCCAAGAAAAAATCCAGTGCCTGGTAAACATGGAGATTAACTGTGGTAAGAGACTGAACCCAGACAGCTATGGTAATTCTACTTAATATGTTTAAAATCACTGAGTTTTTATTAAATATAAAGACTTTAATAAAAATAAAACCCATTCATGTGTATGTTGAATATTATATTGACTATATGACTCTTCCCCATTCTCTGACTATACTAAGTAACTGTTCATTAAGCCCAATAGTTCTTAGCATTCCATAGAATTCTCTAGTAAACTGGTTATTTTTCAAACCAGTTTATTATAGAAAATCATGTGCTGTGAAATATTTGTCTTTTATTTTTGTTAATGGACTATTTCTCTAATTATTAGCATCTTGCTTTAGTATGATTAGTATGATACATGTTATAAACAGGAACCAATGTTAAAACATGATTGGCCAAAATCCACATTTTTTTTAGAGTTTTTATTTATTACCTGAGGGTCTTTTTACTGCCCCGGCTTGCCATATTGCATCCCATAGTACATGTAGTATAGTACATGTAGTTGTCATGTCTTCTTGGACTTTTCTTGTCTAGGAGAGTTTTCAGAATTTCTGTGCTTGCTTTTTTTTTTTTTTTTGATGGCATCAATAATTGTAAGAAATATTAATTGGGTATATTGTAGGAGGTCCTTATGTTGATTTTTTTCTTATATTTTTCTCACAGCTAGACTGGAATTATGCACTTTTAGGAGGAAGGTCATAGAGAGAAAGTATCATTTTGTCTTATTGTATCAAGGGTACATGTTGTCAACAGTTCTGACGATTGACCAATGACCTTGATCAGTGGGCTGACGTAGATTTTGCCAGGTTTCTCCACTGTCACGTTACTTTCATGCTCTACTCTTTGGAAGGAAGTCACTGTGCAGGGAAGTTTTAAGGAGTGAGAAGTTTTTCTCCTCCTCCATCAGAGTGGGATATTCAGATAATTTATTGGAATGTCTTTGTATGGGACATTGGTCTCTTCTCCACAATTTATTAAGCTCTTCAATCATTTATTTAATATAGACTTGAGGATATTTATTTTAGATTTTAATTCACACTCTTTTGATAATTGGTTTGGAAATTGTTCTAGTTTAGGCTGTTAGGAACTCTTTAATTTGGCTCTTCTGCTCCTTGTAAACATTTTAATCAATGGATGTTTGCACTGGTTTTAGCACATTCTTAACTTCTGACGTTGTAAGATGCTCCATTCTCATCTTGAATTTTGCAATTGAAATATGAGTGACATAAAGAGATGTACATATTTGATGTATACATCTTGTCTCAACACATTTTTAAGTATACAATATGGTACTTTATATGCACTGTGCTGCACAGTAGATCTCTGGGACTCACACATCTTACACAATTGAAACTATGTATTCTGACTAATACCTCTCAGATTGCCTCTGTTCCCATCCTACCATTTTGCTCTCTGCTTCTATGAGTTTACTATTTTAGATTTCTGATATAAGTGGGATCATATAGAATTTGTTCTTTGACTTATTTCATTTAGCATAATCTCCTCTAAGTTTATCTATCTTTTTCTGTATGTGTGTATACATATACATATATATATATATATTTGCATTATAATTAGACATAAAAGTTGGATTTGCTATATTTATATATGTGCATAATATATTTTGGTTGATTTCTTTTCCCAGCTGTTTATCTGTTTTGTAACTAATGATTTTCTTTCTTTTTAAGCCTGAATATTATTCCCTGGTAAGGATATATCTCATGTTTTCTTCATCCATTAATCTATCAATGAATATTCACACGGTTTCCACATCTTTGCTATTATAATGCTGTAATGAAGCTTGGCGTTCAAAAACTCTCTTAGTGATATTTATTTCAGCTTTTTTTGCAATATATGTGTAGCAGTAAGATTGCTAATAACAAATGGTAGTTCCATTTTAAGTTTTTTGAGAAACTTCTAAAATCTGTGAAGTTCTCAATAATGGCTGTATTAATTTACATTCCTTTCAAGAGTGCATGTGCAGGTTCTCTTTTATCCACATTTTCACAAAATTGACTATAAAATAGCAGCCATCCTAAAAGGTGTGAGATGGTGGCTCATCGTAATGATGACTTGCATTCCCTGATCTTGAGCACAGTTTTGGAGATGTATCTCTTCCGGTCTTTGGACAGCCCATTATTTGTCAGATTCTTTTATTTATTTATTTTTGGCTACTGAGTTGTAGTAAATTCTCATAAATTTGGGGTATTAACCCTTTATGAGATATTTGATTTATACGGGCTCATCTTGTATAATTTCTGCCCACTGTTAAACATTTCCTGAAATACTTCTGATTTCTTTTATTGGATAAGAACAGTGTACAAGATTTGCTTTTGATACCAGTATGATGTTTCTTTTAGGCCCTCTGAAGTAACAGAACAAAGAAACATGTGTGTATATTAACTCACGTATGCATATAAATCTTGAAATATTTTTATGTTATCGTCTGTAACTATATTAGGTAATCAGGAGTTCTTACTGATTTCTCTAGTTTTAGCCTATTACCATATGGATCTTTCTGAGATCTTCTTTGCTCATTTGGAAATTTCCCCTCCACCAGTGAAAGCACAGCTTTTACCATCTGCCTTTACACTTACTTGATTGCTCAATCTAGTACACACGTATAGCAATATCATGATTGGTAACCTATAAACATGTGGAAAACATTTTATTTACTAAAACAGAAGACTTGTGCATATTACTTTTGCCTTAAATCTTTTTTTTCCAGTATGGGGGATTAATCTCAGGGGCACTTGATTACTGAGCCACATCCCCAGCCCTATTTTGTTTTTTATTTAGAGACAGGGTCTCACTGAGTTGCTTAGTGCCTTTCTTTTGCAGAAATTGACTTTGAACTCGTGATCCTCCAGTCTCAGCTTCCCCAGAGGTTGGGATTACAGGCATGTGCTACCACACGCGGCTCCTTGCCTTAAAATCTTGAAAACTCCATTCAGATTCTGAGTTAATTAGGTCAGCATTTTTATTTTACACCTTTCTTTGAGGTTATATACATTCTTTGAGGTTATATACATCTTTTATACATTTATTACACAGTGTGTTTCTCTTCTCATGGTCTACATTCTTTCTTTGAATGTATTAGCCTTTTAAATGATTTATTTTTCAATTTACATTTGCTAAGGTTCACTATTTGTGTGGCACAATTCTGCAGTTTTGGACAAATGCATGTTATATATATCTACCTTTACAGTATCATGGAAATTAGTTTCACTGACCTAATAAAGTCCTGTATTTCCCTTATTCTTTATTCCCCAAACTTCTGGAGTCACTTATCTTTTTACTATCTCTAGAGTTTGGCCCTTTCTAGAATGTTATAAACTTGGAATTGTAAGGTATGTAAGCTTCCACACTAGTGTCTTTTGTTTAGCAATATGCATTTAAGGTTTTTTTTTTTCATCCACAGATTTTTGTATCTGTGAGATGTCCTTGAAACAATACTCTGTACACACTTGATAAAAAATGTGTCACAGTTTGTTCATACCTTTACCTATTGTTATGGTTTGGATATGAGATATCCCCCAGAAAACTCATGTGGCAATGTAGGCATGTTCAGAGCTAAAATAATTAAATTATGAGAACTGTAATATAAAAATCAATGGACTGTTTTTTTTTGTCAATTAATAATTTAAATGGGTTACTGGGTGTAACTCCTAGCAAGTGGGGTATAGCTGGAGGAATTAAGTCACTGGGGCAGGTCCTTGGAGATTATATTTTGACTCTCGTTCCTCATGCTCTCTTTCTCTGCTTCCTAGGTTACCATGAGCCAAGCAACTTTCCTCCTCCATAACCTTGTGCTGTGATGTTCTGCCTCATCTCATGCCCAGAGCTGACCATGGGCTGAGACTTCTGATACTATAAGCCAAAAGCAACTTTTCCTCCTTTAAGTTGCTCTCGTCAGATATTTTGGTCACAGCAACAGAAAGCTAACACCCCTGTTAAAGAACACCTTATTGTTTCTAGCTTGGGAAAACATGAATAAAAGCAGCTGTAAACACTTGGGCAGGTTGTTTTGTGAACATAGCCTTTCCACTCAATTAGGTAAATACCTGGGAGTGTGATTGATGGATTATTTTATAGAATTATAGGTAGCTTGTGGGCAACTGCCAGTCTTCAAAGTGGCTGTACCATCTTGCATTCCCTGCAGAAATGCGTGGTAGTTCCAGTTGTTCCTGTGCTTTCCAGCATTTGGAAATGTCAGATTTTTGGACTTTAGCCATTTTAATAGGTTAGTAGTGATATCTTACTGTTCTTCTAATGTAAAATTCCCTAATGTCAAAAAGCACTGAGGCATCTTTTCACATGTATATACCAACTGTGTTATTGTTGGTGGTCCTTTTGCCCTGAGGTGTCTAGAGTTTTATCCAACTTTAAAAATTATTCTCTTTTTGATTAATGTTTATTAACAGTACATATTAATGGAGTTCATTGTACTATTTCCACAGTACATACAGCATACACTTGAGTTGTTTTATTTTTGAGATTTGAAAGGCTTGAATATTTTGAATACAAGTCCTTTTTATGAGATGAGTTTATAAAGGTATCTTCATTGTCTTAACAGTATATTTGTAAAGCTAAATTTCTAATTTTAAAAAATAACTTTACACTTGAATCAAATGTATGAAATATGATATGTCAAGAGCTTTGTAATGTTTTGAACAACTAATAAAAAATAAATTAAAAAAATAACTTTACAAAGTGCCAATTACCAATTTTCCCAATGAAACATTCTTTGAGTTTTGCATTTAAAAAATCATCACCAAACCCAAAGTTGCTAGGTTTTCCTCATATGTTAACTTCTAGAAATTTTTACTTTTACATTTTACATTTAGGATTATGATCCATTTTGAACCATATATACATATATTTTTTGTGTGTGAAAGAGGTAACATCAGTTTCTGATGTTTTCTCTTTTGTTTATTGATATTTATACAGTACTATATAAAAAATTCTTTATTGAATTTCCTTTGCTGTTTGTCAAAGATTAGTTGACTCTTTGTGTGGTCTGATTTTGGGGTTATCTCTCCTGTTCCCATAATCTATGGTCTACTCTTTCACCAATACTGGTGTCACAATTACTGTAGTTTTTAGTCTTGAAATCCAGTAATGCCAGACCTCAGACATTTTTCTTCTTCAATATTTTATTGTTTATTATGGAATTTTTGCCATTTTATATGAAATTTATAATTAGTTTTTTAATTTCCACAAAATAGTTTCTTGAGATTTTAATCTGATACTATATACACAATCTATGAATTTCGAAGAATTGCTATCTTTTGATATTCTATCTTCAAAATTATGAACACAGAATTTCTCTTCTATCACTTAAGTCATTAATTTCTTTCTTCATAGCGACTTACATATTCTGTATATATTTTATTTTCTTAATTTTTTATTCTAATTTGTTATATATAACAGCATAATGCATTATAATTCATATTATACATATAGAGCACAATTTTTCATATCTCTGGTTGTATACAAAATATATTCACACCATTCATATCTTCATACATGTACTTTCAGTATGATATCCATCTCATTCCACCATCTTTTTACCCCCTTACTCCCTCCCTTGCCTTCCCAACCCTTTGTCCTATCTAGAGTTGTTTGAATCTTCCCATACTCCCCTCCCAACCCCAGAATGAATCAGCCTCCTTATAAGGGAGAAAGCATTCAGCATTTATTTTGGGGGGCTTGGCTAACTTCACTTAGCATATATATTTTCCAACTCCATCCATTTATTTGCAAATGCCATGATTTTATTCTCTTTTAATGCTGAACAATATTCCATTGTGTATATATATTACATTTTCTTTATCCATTCATCTACTGAAGGGCAACTAGGTTTGTTCCATAGTCTAGCTATTGTGAATTGTACTGCTATAAACATTGATGTGGCTGTGTCCCTGTAGTATGCTATTTTTAAGTCCTTTGGGTATAGACTGAGGAGAGGGATTGCTGGGTCAAAAGGTGGTTACATTCCCAATTTTCCAAGAAATCTCCATATTGCTTTACATATATATTTTTTTAATATTTATTTATTTATTTATTTTTAGTTCTCGGCAGACACAACATCTTTGTTGGTATGTGGTGCTAAGGATCGAACCTGGGCCACACGCATGCCAGGCGAGCGCGCTACCGCTTGAGCCACATCCCCAGCCCCTGCTTTCCATATTGGCTGCACCATTTTGTAGTCCAAGCAATGTATGAGTGTGCTTTTTTCTCCACTTCCTTGTCAACACTTCTTGTTGTTTGTATTCTTAATAGCTGCCATTCTGACTGGAATGAGATGATATCTTAGAGTAGTTTTGATTTGCATTTCTCTAATTACTAGAGATGATGAGCATTTTTTCATATAATTGTTAATTGATTGTATATCATCTTCTGAGAAGTGTCTGTTCAGTTCTTTGGCCTATTTATTGATTGGGTTATTTGTTTTTTTGGTGCTGAGCTTTTTGAGTTCTTTATATACCCTAGAGATTATTGCTCTATCCAATAAGTGAGGGGTGAAAATTGACTCCCAGGATGTAGGCTCTTATTCACCTCACAGATTGTTTCCTTTGCTGAGAAGAAACTTTTTAGTTTGAATCCATCCCATTTATTGATTCTTGGTTTTAATTCTTGCACTATAGGAGTCTTATTAAAGAAGTTGGGGCCTAATCCCACATGATACATATTAGGGTCTACTTTTTTTCTATTAGATGCAGAGTCTCTGGTTGTATTCTTAGGTCCTTGATCCACCTTGAGTTGAGTTTTGTGCATGGTGAGAGATAGGGGTTTAAAATTTCATTTTGTTGCATATGGATTTCCAGTTTTCTCGGTACCATCTTTTGAAGAGGCTATCTTTTCTCTCATGTTTTGTTTTGTTTTGTTTTGCACCTTTGACAAATAGAAGATAATGGTAATTTTGTGGGTTATTCTTTGTATCCTCTATTCTGTACTATTAATCTATGCTGTTTTTGTTACTATTGCTCTGCAGAATAGTTTAAGGTATAGTGATGCCACCTGCTTCACTCTTCCTGCTAAGGATTGCTTTAGCTATTCTGGGTCTCTTATTTTTCCAGATGAATTTCATGTCTGCTTTTTCTATTTCTATGAGGAATGTCATTGGGGTTTTGATTGAAATTGCATTAAATATGTTTAGAGCTTTCGGTAGTATGGTCATTTTGGCAATATTAATTTTGCCTATTCAAGAACAAGGGAGTTTTTTTTTTTAACCGTTTAAGGTCTTCTTTAATTTCTTTCTTTAGCGTTCTGTAGTTTTATTGTAGAGGTTTTTCACCTCATTTGTTAGGTTGATTCTCTAGTGTTTTTTTTAGACTATTGTAATTGGGATAGTTTTCATTGTTCCCTTTCAGAGAACTTGTCACTGATGTACAGAAATGCTTTTGATTTATGGGTATTGATTTTATATCCTGCTACTTTGTTGAATTAATTTACTAGTTCTAGAAGTTTTCTGGTGGAGCTTTTGGGGCCTTTTGGGTATAGAATCATATCATTGGCAAATAATGCTAATTTGAGTTCTTCTTTTTCTATCCGTAACTCTTTAATTTCTTTCATCTGTCTAATTGCTCTGGCCAGTTTTCAAGACTTATGTTAAATAGAAATGGTGAAAAAGGGCATTCCTGTCTTGTTCCAGTTTTTAGAAAGAATGCTTTCAATTTTTCTCCATTTAGAATGATGTTGGCCTGGGGCTTAACATGGATAGCTTTTACAATGTTGAGATATGTTCCTGTTATCCCTAGTTTTTCTAGTGTTTAAAACATAAAGGAGTGCTGTATTTTGTCAAATGCTTTTTATGCATCTGTTGAGATGATATGTGGTTCTTATCTTTAAGTCTATTGATGTGATGAATCACATTTATTGATTTATGTATGTTTAACCAACCTTGCATCTCTGGGATGAATCCCACTTGATTGTGATTCACTATATTTTGATGTGTTTTTGTATTTGATTTGCCAGAATTTTATTGAGAATTTTTGCATCTATGTTTATTACAGATATTGGTCTGAAGATTTCTTTCTATAATGTGTCTTTGCCTGGTTTTGGAATCAGGGTGTTATTGGCCCCATAAATGAGTTTGGAAGTGCTCCCTATTTTTCTATTTCCTGAAATAAATTGAAGAGTATTGGTGTTAGTTCTTATTTAAAGGTCTTGTAGAACTCAGCTGTGTATTCATCTGGTCCCTGGCTTTTCTTGGTTGGTAGGGTTCTGATGGTGTCTTCTATCTCATCACTTGAAATTGATCTGTTTCAATTGTGTATATCATCTTGATTCAATTTGGGCAAATCATATGACTCTAGAGATGTTTCAATGCTTTTGATGTTTTCTATTTTATTGGAGTTCAAATTTTTCAAAATAATTTCTAATTATCTTCTGTATTTCTGTAGTGCCTGTTGTGATATTTCCATTTTTATCATATATGTTAGTAAATTGAGTTTTCTCTCTCCTTCTCTTTGTTAGCATAGCTAAGGGTCTGTCAATTTTATTTATTTTTTTCAACAAACCAACTTTTTGTTCTGTCAATTTTTTCAACTGTTTCATTTGTTTCAATTTCATTGATTTCAGCTCTGATTTTAATTATTTCCTGTTTTCTACTGCTTTTGATGTTAGTTTGTTTTTCTTTTTCTAGGGCTTTGAAATGTAATATTAAGTCATTTATTTTTTGACTTTTTCTTCTTTTAAAGAATGAACCCCATTCAATAAACTTTCCTTTTAGAGCTGCCTTCCTAGTGTCCCAAAGATTTTGATTCATTGTACCTGTGTTCTCATTCGCTTCTGAGAAATTTTTTAATCTCCTCCTTGATGTGTTTTTCAACTAATTGTTCATTCAGTAGCATATTATTTAGTCTCCAGGTGTTGGAGTAGCTTTTATTTTTTATTTTATCATTGATTTTTAATTTCATTCTATTATGATCTGATCTAATGCAGGGTAGTATCTCTTGTATTTTATATTTGCTAGGAATTGCTTTGTGGCATAATATATGGTCTATTTTAGAGAAGGATCCATGTGCTCCTGAGAAGAAAGTGTATTCATTCATTGAAGAATGAAATATTCTATATATGTCAGTTAAGTCTAAGTTATTGATTGTATTATTGAGTTCCACAGTTTCTTTGTTCAGCTATTGTTTGGAAGATTTATCCAGTGGTGAAAGAGGTGTGTTAAAGTCACCCAGAATTATTGTGTTGTGGTTAATTTGAGTCTTGAACTTGAGACGAGATTGTTTGATGAACATAGATGCTCCATTGTTTGGGGCATATTAATTTGTTATTGTTATGTCTTGTCGATGAATGGTTCCCTTAAGCAGTATGAAATGTTCTTCTTTATCCCTTTTGGTTAACTTTGGCCTGAAGTCTATTTGACATGAGGATGGAAACCCATGCTTGCTTCTGAGGTCCTTGTGAGAGTTACGAATTTTCCCAACCTTTCACCTTCTGTCTATCAATGTCTTTTCCTATGAAGTGAGTCTCTTGGAGGCAGCATATTCTTGGGTCTTTTTTTTTTTTTAAGCCAATCTACCAGTTTAGGTCTTTTGATTGGTGAGGTTAGGCCATTAATATTCAGGGTTATCATAGAGACATGATTTGCCTTCCCAGCAATTTTTGTTTGTGTATTTAAGTTGACTTGGTTTCTCTTTTAATTAGTTTTTTCTTTAGTGTAATACCTATTTTTGCTGTTTTAATTGTTGTTTTCAAATTCCTGTTCATGGAATATTTTCCCAAGGACATTTTGTAGTGTAGGCTATAGAGTTGTAAATTATTTTAGCTTTTTTTTATCATGGAAGGTTTTTTTTTTTTTTAATTTCATCATCAAATCTTAATATTGCTGTATATAAGATTCTTGGTTGGCATCCATTTTCTTTCAGAGCTTCATACATGTTGTTCCAGGATCATCTAGTTTTCAGGGTCTGTGTTGAAAAATCTGCACATAATCTAATTGATTTTCTCCTATATGTAATATCCTTCCTTTCTCTTGTGGTTTTTTATATTCTCTCCTTATTCTGTATGTAATGTGTCTTAGTGTGGATCTGTTTTGATTTTATACATTTGGTGTAAGCCTGTAAGGACTGTAAGCCTCTTGAATTTGATTTTCCAATTCATTTTTCATGTTCGGGGAAAATTTTCTGATATTATTTCATTGAATAGATTGCTCATTCCTTTGATTTGAAACTCTATTTCTTCCTCTATCCCAATAGCTCTTAAATTTGATCTTTTTTATGCTATCCCATATTTCTTGAATGTTCTACTTATGGTTTCTTTCCATTTTCACTGTGTTGTCCACATTCTTTTTAAGATTATATGTTTTGTCTTCATTTTCTGAGGTTCTGTCTTCCAAGGGGTCTAATCTTTGGTGATGCTTTCAATTGAGCACTTAATTTGGTTTATTGTTTCTTTCATTTCAAGGATTTCTGTTTTTGTTGTTGTTGTTGTTGTTTATTTGTTTTTTATGAACCTCTCTCAAAATATTGAAGCAATCTTTTACTTCCCGTATTTGTTTATGTAGCTCTTTGTCAAAATGATCTTTTTCTGCCTGTATTTTCTCTCTTATATCATCCATTAATCCACAGAATATTTAAATCATGTACATCCTGAACTTCTTCTCTGTAATTTCATCTGCAGTGCTGCCCATGGATTGTAATACTGTGGTATCTTGATATGTTTGGGGCACTTTCTTCCCTTGTGTTATCATACTGCTTGTGTGTCTTCCCTTCTAGCATTGTGGATCTGAGGTGTTATGGTTTTTATCCTATAGGCATATAGTACCCCTGTAGCGATCCAATACCTCTCCATTGAGGTGAAGGACAATGTTATCAGATCCCAATATAATCATTACACACCTAAAAACAAACGTTTGCTATTAAGATGTTTACAGTTTGATCACAATGTACGGAAATGATGAACTCAATTGTTACCTACAATATACTCAGTAGTTTTGTAAAAGGGTTTACAGTTTCTGATGGTGGACAAAGAACTGGGGGTGAGGATTACAATGATATGCTGAGGAGGTAGGAGGTGAGGAGATAGAGTTGTTATATCTTAGGAAGTATGAAAGAGAAATCTAAAAATAAAGGAGAAGGGAGAAAGGGAGAAAAAGTAATTTTGGGTAGACAAGAGGGTGGGAAGACAGTAGAGTACATAAAACAAACACACATATATATTAAGAAAAATTTAAAAAATTAAAATAGTAGAAATTGGTGGGATAAAAGGAAAAAAAATAATATACAACATAGCTGTAATATACTATTCAGATGTCCCATTCCTCAAAATCCTAATTCATGTAAAGTACTCGGTTTCAACAAATGTTGGGGATGTGAGGGTGGGAGAACAGAGAGAGAGAGGAAACAAAAAACAAACAAAAATCTTGAAGGAAAAAACAGAATTGTTTGGGTTGAAAATTTGTGTCTTCGTTGCTTTCCTTCTCATCCAATAAGTGAGGTTTCTGTTGTTAGACAGTATCTTTGCCCTCAGGGTGTAAAGGTAACCAGGTGTCACTGTGCCAGGGTAGTAGCTGCTGGGGAGAGTGGGGAGTTAGAAACTGGGTACCTGACCATCTGAAGTTCCAAACTAGGTGTTGCCCCCCACTGGAGAGAGTGATGAAGTTGACCCAAGATGGAGGCACCTGGTTTCAGTGGTGGGCTGTTGGGTCGTGGTGGGAAGCTGAGCGATGGTGTTAGATGATGAGTTGAGAGATGAGCTCTGTAGTGTGTGGTGTGGGAGTGGCATGGGAATGGTGTCAGTGATTTATGTTTGAGTGGGTGGCCAAAAGTTCTGTGCAGGTCCTGCTCATGTACCTGGTGGTCTTGAGTGGACAAATGGTTGGGAGACCTACTCTGCCGCTGTTGCCTGGAGCCCTGGACAACATGGTGGCTATGATTCCCATGCGGGAGCAGGAATTGCTTGCAGAAAAGCAGTGTTCTTATGACCTGAGTCCCAGATCACAGAGCGACACAGAATGCTGCCTCCCTCTGTTCTGCCATCTTGGATCTCTCTATACTATTTTATTATTTTACATTTCAATTTTCGTTTTTGATTGTAATATAAGTGGTATTGTATTTTTATTTTCAAATCTGAATTTTACATTGTTAGTATAGACAAGCAGAATGCTATTCTGTATTAGTCATATAATCTATGAACTTGTTACACTCATTTGTGACTTACAGATTTTAAAAATTTTTTGAATATTCTACATGGACAATTATATTATCTGTGAATAAAGAGTTTTATTTCCTCCTTAATTTTTTTTGTTTGTCTTGTATTATTGCATTCAGTAGAACTTTGAGAACAATGTTGAGTAAGAATGATGATAGGAGACATATACCTTATTCCTGATCTCAGGGGAATAGCACCAATAAGTAAAGTGTTAATTATCAGATTTGTTTTGCAGATGTTCTTTACCAAGTTGAGGTATATCCCTTTATTACTAGTTTACTTTAAGTTTTTTTTATTATGTGGATAAGTACACATATTAATGATGAATAATTTTAATTAATTAAGTAAATTATGATTATTTATTATTTTAATTAGCACATTATAATTATACATTAAAATGGAATTCATTGTGGTATATTTGTACATGCACATTGCATAATTTGGTTATGTCTTTGCCCGGTATTTCTTCCTTTCCTCCCTAACTCCTCCCCTTTACTCACCTGGTCTTCCTTCTATTTTTGTGAGATCCACTTTAAATTCCTGTTTTATCTCTAGTTTATGCATGTGAAAAAAAAATTAACCCTTAAATTTATAACTCTGACTTATTTCATTTAGAATTATGTTCTCAGTTTCATCCATTTACTAGGAAATGATGTAATTTCATTCTTCTTTATGGCTGAGAAGAACTCCATTGTGTATATAGACCAAATTTTCTTTATCCATTCATCTGTTGAGGTACAACTAGGCAGGTCACAACTTGGTTGTTGTGAATTGCTCTACTATAAACTTTGATATGCATGCATTGGCATAGCATGATGATTTTACTTCTTTTGGATAAATTCCATGGAATAGAATAGCTGGTTATATAGTGATTCCATTCCTAGACTTTTGAAGAATCTGCATAATGATTTCCATGGTAGTTGTACTAATTTACATTCCTTTAAACAATGTGTAAGTGTACCTTTCTCTCTACATTCTTGCCAGAATTTATGGTCATTTGTATTCTCGATAATTGTCATTCTAACATAAGTGAAGTAAAATCTTAGTGTAGTTTTGATTTGCATTACTTTAGTATAGTTTTGATTTGCAGTACCTTGATGGCTACAGATGTTGAACATTTTTTCATATAATTGTTGGCCATTTGTATTGCTAATTTTGAGAATTTTTTTAAGAAGTATATATTCAGTTCATTTGCCAATTTGATGAGTAAGTTTTTTTTTCTTGACTGGTTATGTGTGATAATTTTTTTGCATTCTTTATATATTCTGGATATTAATTCCCATTTGGAGGTATAGCTGATGACGATTTTCTTCTGTCTTTTTGGTTCTCTCTTCATGTCCTGGATTCCTCTGCTGTGCAGAAGCTTTTTATTTGATATCATTCAATTTATTGATTCTTCCTTTTATTTTTTGAACTACAGAAGTATTATTAGGGAAGTTGATATCCATGCCCATATGCTGGAGTGTTGACCCTGGTTTTTTCCTAGCAGTTGCACTTTCTGATCTGATTTCTAGTTCTTTGACCCATTTTGTTTGACTTTTATGCACAGTGAAAGACACCATTTATTGAAAAAGGCCATCTTTTCTCCAATGTATGTTTTAGACACCTTTGTCAAGGATCAGATGACTCTATCTATGTGGATTTGTCTCTGTGCCTTTTATTTTGTTCCATAGTTCTTTGTGTCTTTTTGTTGTTGTTGTTGTTGTTAATAACATGCTGTTTTTATTACTGTTGCTCTGAAATATAATTTGAGTTTTGGTATTATGATATGTCCAGCTTTGCTCTGATTGCTCAGAATTGCTTTGTCTATTCTGGGCCTTTTATTATTCTATATTTTTTCTATACACCAATAATGAACAGACTGAGAAAGGAAATCAGGAAAACAATTCTATTCATAATATCCTCAAAACAAACAAACAAAAAAAACCCCAAAAAAGCAAAAAACCCAACTAGGAATAAATCTTACCATGGAGGTGAAATGACTTCATCATGAAAATTATTGAACATTAAAGAAAGAAACTGAAGAAGATATTAGAAGATGGAAATATCTCCCATGTGGATGAATGGACAGAACTAACATTGTTAAAATGGCCATATTAACAAAATGATCTATAGATAAGATGCAATCTTCATCAAATTACCAATGACATTCTTTAAAGAACTTTGAAGTTGGATTCGATTTGCTGGTATTTTGTGGAGAATTTTTGCATATACGTTCATAATAAATACAGATCTGTTGTTTTTCTTCTTTGTGATGTCTTTATCTGTATTAAATAATTTACACTCATGAAAAATCATTAAATGTGTAAAACTATGCAAAATGAAACAAATCTCTTTTTTCTTTCTCTGTTTTACAAGTCTCCTCTCTGGAAAGAATTTTTGTTACTTGTTTATTATTTATCTTTTTAAAGATATTTTCTGAATATAGAAATGGATATCCATTTTATTCTGCCTCAATAATTAACTGTTAAGTCTAAGTACCATGCTGTTTTTTAATCTGACTTTGCTCCTTAGCTACACTCAGTAAGACAGAAAATTTTCTGGACTTATAACTATCCAAAGAGTAATAAATATCTTCAAATTTATTTAATCTATGTATTTATTTATTTATTTTGATACCAAGGATTAAACCCAGGGGTGCTTAACCATTGAACCACCTTCCCAGTCATTTTTTAGTTTTTATTTTGAGACAGAGTCTTGCTTAGTTGCTTAGGGCTTTACTAAGTTGCTGAGGCTGGCTTTGAACTTGCAATCCTCCTGCCTCAGCCTCCCAAATCACTGGGGGTAGGCATGTGCCACCACACCTGGCTTCCCATTTATTTTTGACTGCAATAAACTACAAGATCAGCAGAAATTCAGTTGTCAATGTGTCTTACCTTGAGACCAAAGAAGATGTCGTCGTTTCCTCCTGTGTATACTGCAGTCTTCTAGATTTCTAGCTGTAGCTTTCAGAACTTGGATGTTAAATGTACTTAATTCACTCCGAGTACAGTGGAACATTAGTGTTATTCCCCCTGGAGTTACATTTAGCTGTTCCCAAGAATTTGGCACAATACATTGGACTTAATTAATATATCTTGGAGAGAAATACATTATAGTAACTTGAGTCCTTTTGGGAACTAGTCATCATGTTGCTGTGACTAGACATACTGACAGTGATAATGATATCCTGGGTCTCTGTAAGTAGGCTTACATTAGCCTAGAGAAGTTTCAAGCAAAAGTTTCTACTGAAATTCATCTAACTTCCACAGAATCTCATTAAGAATTTTCTACTGCTTGTCTCTGGTTGTGAAACCATAATTATCACAATACTTTTTTTCCCTGGGTTTTTCTATATTGATTCTTTTTGTTTAATCAATTTCAGTAAGTGTTTTGGATTGCTGTTGTTCCTCTGTTTAAACCTTTGTTTTATAAAGGACCATATTTTGGCTTCTTGTGTTTTGAGGTTATCTTTCTGATAATTTCATAATTGCATCATTGCTTAGCTAGTTTATGTTTTGGATTATATCTTCATCCTTACTACTTGCAGGCATTGATTCCTGTCTTCTGAAATGCTGCTCTAAAAATGTCTTAGCACAATGACTTATCTCTCTCTCTACTTCTTATAAATGCTTTGGTATGATTGCTCAAATGCTCATATATTTCTGAAAATTCATTGTACTAGAGAATGTTAGTTGATTATTTCCTGCTAATTTTTTCCATCAACATGGTGGTTTTCTTTAGTGGCTGAGTTAGATTTTGATTTGGGAATGTTTTCTTTTCTTTTATTTTAGAATACATTTTTTCTTCTATCTGTGTGTTTCTTATGTAGTAGCATCAACTTATTTGGTCATGTTTCCACATTTATGTTTTCCTAAAATCATTTGGGCAACTTTATTTTTTATTTTTATTTTTTGGTACTGGAGATTGAAACACTGAACCCAGGGGAACTTTACCACTGAGCTACATCCCAAGTCATTTTTATTTTTACTTTTTAAATTTTGAGATGAGGCTTCATTAACTTAATAAGCCTGGATTTGAATTTGCAATTTTTCTGACTCAGCATCCTGGGTAGCTAGGATTACAGGCATGCATTATACTGCCCCGTTTATTTGACTTCTTCTTGATTCTCTACTGCCTCCTTATTCAATTTTTAATTTTATTAAAAATTGATTTTATTTGAGTATACCTTTATTTTATTTATTTCTATATCTTTAGGTCATAAAACTCTGCTTACTCAGTAGTCATTTCATAAACATTACTGAATAAAGTTGATTGAAAATAAATTGAAAAACAGATATTTATATACATAGGATTTTTCTTTTGTTTGTGTGTGCTTTGGGGTTGGCAAAAAGATGGTAAAAACAAGTGCTCTTTTCTTTCAGGTGGGCAGCTAAATTACGGATAGTATGGTCTTTACACTCAGAGTTAAGGTACAATTTAACATGACAATAAATATCAGGTGTTCATCCTTCATTCTTTTGTGTTTGATAATAGTTTTTACCCACAAAGATAATAAACAACTTTAAAATGTTAAATGTAATTAAGGCATATAAATTGATTTTATAAAAGTGGATTTATTTACTTATTCTTTGTTGAATTTTTTTTTAGTTGTAGCTTGGACACAATGTCTTTATTTTATTTATTTTTATGTGGTGCTGAGGATCGAACCCAGTGCCTTGCATGTGCTAGGCAAGTGCCATTCCACTGAGCCACAACCCCAGCCCCTATTTACTTATTCTTTTAAAAAGTTTTCTATTTTAATTTAATTTCTAATTTGATCTTACCACATCTTTTATTTACCATCCAATCCTAGAAAACCATGCTAAAGACATGTGCTTTTAATTATTGTTTCCGACACAACTATACAGATATAAATGTGTATAACTGTTTTATAAAAATGAGATAATTCTATTTTTGCATCATGTTCTTTTCTCTCAATAAAATCTCATATAAGTTCTCTAAGTCAGTTAATCTAACTATAAATATTTTTTTTCAGTGGATATATAACATTCCATGGTGTGGATGTGAAGTAATTTATTTGGTCACTTCCAAATGGTAGTTTTCATTGGATAGCCAGTAGCTTTTGCTCACTATGAAAAAGGTGCATCATTGTGTATATTTTCCCTAATTTTTGATGATTTATCGGTATGGAATAGATTCTTCAGAGTGATCTTGCTGGATCAAAGGGTGTTCAAATTTTTAATTTTAATTAAAATTCTAACTACTTTTGATATGTTAAGAATATTTCATATTTTCTTCAATAATATATAAAAATATACTTTCTCTAAGTTCTGTACAATAAATACTACTACACTTTAGTACTTTAGCCAAGCTAATCCTGGAATGTTATCTATCTATCTATCTATCTATCTATCTATCTATCTATCTATATTTTTAGTTGTAGATGGACATAATATCTTTATTTTTATTTGTTTATTTTTATGTGGTGCTGAGAATTAAACCCAGGGCCTCACGCATGTAAGACAAGCGCTCTACCACTGAACTACCACCCCAGCCCCTCATGGAATGTATTTTATTGCTATTTAATTTATGCCTTTCTGATTAATGAGATGTTCATTAAAACCTTGATGATTGATTAACTTTTTTAGGTAATAAGTATTATGATTGTTACTAGTTTATAGATACCATAAAAACACCTACACAACAGAACTGGAAGTTCAATAACAGTAAGTTACTACTGTTTACTTGAGTTAAAACATTGTCTTTCTCTGCTTTGTCCTTCTGTCTTACCTTATCATAATGTTTACACATTTATTTATGGTGAATTTTTTTTGCTTTGATCCTATTTCAATTGTCAAAAATATTATACATCTTACCCTTTGTATTATATATGTATACAAAATATACATCTTGTCTTTTTCAATATGTTCTCAACATTATAAACATGTTTCTAAAACAACTACTATCTTTTGCTATGCTTATATTTTTATGCTGTCCCAATTTTAATTTTATATGTGACATGTATTTTTTTTAATTTAATCTTTGGTGTGGTCAACAGTGACATAAAGAGAATTTTTGCATCATAAAATTTTAAATTTTAATATATATAAATATATGATAAATTGAATCATGGAGACCCAAGAAATTGGGAACATGAAGGCTGAATTCCTTAAAGAGTGATGAAATCCAAATAGGTACTTTAAAGACAGTTTGGATGAGACAGCAGCCATTTACTATGTTGATAATTTGGGAATCATGTTTATAGGCCTTTACTTCTGCCGTATCAGTTCTTATATTCATCTTTGTGATGGAACCTCGAGTTGGCATGACCACTTCTGCAGGAAAACAGAGTTCAGAAAACAGATTTGTACTGAAATTTCTATAATAAGTTAATGTAACAGGCTGTTTCTTCTATTATTTTAAAGGTAACTTTCATGGTGGGAGTCTTGGAAATAAGTCAGCTTTATATAAAGAACACTTTTATTTTAGTGTTATGAAGAATATAACTTTAATTGTAATGCAATCATTTACAAAGAATTTTGGAAATGACACTTTCATTTCTGCTGTGGTATTTCTAAACTAGCATTTAAAGTGTTATTTTTTGAAAATAAGTACTAAACATGTCTTGTTATGGTAAATGAGCATCTGTGGTTAATGTGATCCCTTGCTATAAAACAATCTTGATGATTAATTGTTTTTATGTAATATGTATTATGATTCTTACCAGTTTACAGATATCATAAAAACATCTAAGCATCAGAATTGGAAGTTCAATAATGGTAAGTTACTACCATTTTCTTGAGTTAAAAACTGAGAATTTTCATGAAATTCAAAGCCAGAGGAACATGGGAGTTGTGAGAGCTCTTTCACATGAAGGAGTTTAAGTTTAGTAGCTCATCGAATTATGTTAGAATAGCTTTGTAAACGCAAGACCATCATAACAATGTCGGAGAGCATTGTGTAAGGAAATTGACTTACATAGGCTTTAAGACCAGAAGCCCTGCAGGAGTTATAAATCTCCTTTAATATTTACCTTAATACATTTCCTTCCAACATTGTGTTCATTAAATAGGCCAAAGGTGTAGAATTGGCAATGTTAAAAGACTATTCATGCTTACAAAACTTGACTCTCTTTTAGGTTCTGAAATTTCTAAAAACACATTTGAAGTGTACGAGTAAAGGATCATTACTTTTGTTTGAGAACTCAGAAATTTAATCAGTGCCAGATATTAGGAATTATTACATCCAACTAGATAGTCATGCAGAGAAGATTAGAGAAAATTCTACTAATTAATTAGGAAGTCTTGTTTTACTCTTCTGTTTAATTTGCTTCTCATTTTTGGCCTCTTCAACTAAGTTCTGCAGTGTCTAGTTCTGTGAATGTTAGATGCCGCAGCATCATCAATAAAACAAATGCACCGTTTCAATATTTCACTCTAGAAATGTCAATATTTCCTCTCAAGGAAAAAAAAGTGCATGCTGATGACAATAATTAGGAAGACAGAGAAGAAAAAGAGTGGTTGAGGAAAAACTGTTATTAAGCCCCAGGTCTGATTTAATTGTGTGGGTAGCATTGTCCTCTCAGCTCATTTCAAGACCCTGCTGGAGAATAGTAAAAGAGGTTGTTAAAAGTAGGTAGTTAAAAGTACCAGGTCATTAGGATTTATGTCAGCACTGCTCTGAAAGGAAGGCATTTTTCTTTCCCAAGTCTGAAGTCTTGTTTTGGCCCAGTGTCAGCCAGAAAACAGATGTCTTATAGGTGAGGTGCTTGTTGCACTACATCACCTGGTAGAAGATGGTGCTTCATTCTACCTAGGGGAATAGGGAATTGTATGTCTCGGATTTAACCATCTATAGATGGCTTTTTTTTATATACAATTTATTGTGTGCCAGCTGTTTGTTCAGGACACAGGGCCCATTGAGTGCAATGTCAAGTAATTTAAACTCACAATTGGTTTGCTTTAGTAGTACAAAAGGCTAAGTATGTAACAATATGCTATTTGTGCATTTAGGCAGTTCGTAAGTGACTCAACGGTTGCTGTTTGTCATGAACACTAACTAAAATTTCACTCAATATGAAACTTCTATCTTTTCATAGTATTTTATATTTCAAGCATATTTTTTCCCCAGTGTTTTAACCTTTCAGTTTTGAGAGTCAGGGATGACCCTTTCATTAGAATTCTTGAGTCTTTTTTTAGAAGTTACTTGAGATTTTTGGAGAGCACAAAACATTCCGTGTAGTACAGCGGCTATAACAGATGGCCACATAACCTCTCCTGAAACTATCCCATGGTGGGGTGCTTATTATGTTACCATGGCCATTAGCTTAAATACTTACTTTTTTCTTTTTTAACTAAAGAAAAATAGAGGACTTCTGCAATATGAAATAAATTTTGTAGCACTGGAAAACATATGGTCAGGATTTCTTCGTAATGACCATTGCACTTATAAATAAGTAAAATAAATAATCAGTTATTTTATTTATCATCATTGATTGGAGTCTTTTTGCAGATTTTAAATTGGGGTGATGAATAAATGAGATGGAATCTAGTTGCAGTGTTTGGCAAAGAAGTTATGGACTAGCAGCAGACAAACACACATTTTTAATGTTATAATAGAGCCTTCAATTTACTCCTGTTTGTGATGGTTGTCATAAGACCAATGACAGTGAAGTTAAAAATGAAGGAGAATTCAGCATTTGGAAATATTGTATTTATTAACTTGAATGATCTGTTTATTTTTCCCCTCAACTCTGTGGCATAAATTTATTTTAAATACTTTGAAATGAAAGGAAGTGCTGATTAATTTTGCTAGATGACTCACATTTATGGAGTTTAGAAGGCCACGTTTGAATACAAACCAAACAAACAAACAAAAAAAACACATGGCTCATATATTTGGAGAAGTTATGATCATATTTCAGTTCCTCAATGAACTGTAACTCACAGTGCTTTGCCAGAGCCTAATATCAAACACCCAAAGAGCTTTGTCAAGAAATGTTCTCATCCTTTGACCACTAAAAATTGAAAAATAAAACAGTTTCAGGGGAAAAAAATCATAGCAGCATTCTCTTTTCATGAATCTATGAATCACCTGAGAAATAGTCTTTGTTACCTTCCTCTGTAGTTATGAATTAATTTGGAGAGTTAGTTTTACAGGATTCCTATTTAAGATAAGGACCAACTAAGAATGTTTGCCTCTTGGAAATTTAAATTATACAAACACAGAAGGTTTGTCTTATTAAATATATATGCATTTCTTCGGTAACTTACCTAAAGCACAGCATGTGCCTTCTGATAACTGGTGAGTGAAGAGGATAGCAAAAGCTTACCATAACATTCTTCTTGGAAATTGGAAGAAATCAACATGCTGGGGAAAAATCGTCTTAATGATTTCCCAGTCTTGGGCAGGGGATGATAAAGAACAGTTTTATAATATTGACTTATCGACAAACCAAAGAGCTTAGGAACTTCTGTCATAAGTAATGGCCATTTCATATAGAATGCAGAGTGCTGGCTAGGGAGACAATGAGCATTTAATGCTGCAATTGCACTTACATTCCTCAAATGCTGAATTCACACTCTCATTTTTACCTTTAAACAGTAAATTACAAATGAAAAAACTCACTCTGAAATCAGCATACTGATTTCTTTATCTATAAGTGTCTTATTTGTCATCAGTTGTTTAAGGACAGAAAACAGCCCACTTTCTAGAATCCTTTGTGATAGATTTAAGTATTAGTCCCGAAGATTAACTAATCCTGTCCAAGGCTAATCATGTCCTGAAAACTAATCCTGTCCAAGAGTAAGATGACGATTAAAAAAAAAAATGCTGCATAGATATTTACGTTTTATGGAAATTTTTGACTTTTTCGATTATAAAATAAAGAGCATTACGGGTGTAGATTAAGCCAGAAAATTAAATTCATCTTCCCTTTCTGGGAAATTATAGAACTCAGTAAAGGATAGTATATTTTTGTATTTATATTAATGATTGATTCTGGTAGCAAAAATAATTCTCACACTTGTTAGGTTTCCACACCCAAGATATTTTAGAAAGGCAATTATTAATGATTCTTGCAATACTGCTACTGGTCAAAAGAAATTCACTGACTAACAAACATCCATTGCTTATTTGACAATGTATTAAGAAGAAACAGGTGAGTCATCGTACACCATCAGAAAAATTGATTATCCATCCACAGGTTTGCACCTCAGTTGTCTTTTATAATGTACATCACCTTGGCAGATAGCATACCATCCGAGTACTCCTTTTCTAGAGCTATATTTATTTTATCGTTTGCTTCCAATGAACCTTCTTGATATATAGATTTCTGCTGTAAAAATCAATCTTACAATACATGTTTGCCATACATAAGTTTCCAGCAGCTTTGAAGGTATCGATTGGCAGTCTTTAAGAACTTAGGAACTTTAAGAACAACATCACAGGTTTGTTAAAAACTCAACTAGCCTTTCATACTCTTTGCTTGGAAAAGACCTTGGGATTTTTATTTTTTATTATAGAATAAAGATTACTATTCTATATTAGTATATAGTTTGTTCAGACACACCGAAGCTCATTATGTTTCCTTTGCCACAAATATGAATCCAATCTGTTACACTGTTCCTTTCTCTCATGTACTTCTCTTCAATACTATATCATTCTATAATGCATACAGAATTCAAATCATTCCAAACACATGGAGACTGATTAGATAGTCATTGTAGCTACATATTGTTTTGTGTTTCATATAGGGTTTTACTTTTGCAGATAGTAAATTTGTAACTAAAACTTCCCAAATAAATTATTTCTGGCTATCCTCAAATAAAAGGATTAAGACTAATTGCCTGAAGCATGTTGACTGTCACTATGCCTCAAAGAGGATCCCAGGTTTAGCTGGGAAAGATAACAGCTATTTTCATTCTGGGAAAATTTTACCTTATCTGTATTTTCAATGGAGATGCCATAAAAAAGTGCTGAAAAGAAACAAGCATGTCACCACAAAATGGCTTTGCAGACAAGATTCTACAGCTATAATTTAAACCGTACTATCAGAGTATTGTGTGCCTTGGTGGCAAAACATGGAGAGAGAGCTGGTTTTTGCAATTTTAATTTATTAACTCAGGAACATTTAAAATCTGCTTTATGAAACTAAAGAAAGTTTGGGCATTCTTTTGTTCTTTCTGAAGTTTTGTTGACTGCAAAGAATTTATTTAATATCATAACTACCTGTCACACATTTTTATGTAGATTTGGCTTTTTATCTTTGTGGCTTTAATGAATGTTTAACACGGTGACTTTTCAGGGTTTGTTTGGGCATTTAAAATGTCCAAATGTTACGCGTGGTCTTATGTAGAATAGAAAAAAATTTGATCACATAGAAGTTGAGAATACAATCATGGTTAACCTCAGGATGGGGAAGAGTAAGGTGTGAGGAGGGAGGAGGAAAAGTGGATCTATGTATATAAGCTACAATTAGGAGCAAGAAGTCCTGGTGTGCTAGCGCAGAGTAGGGTGGCTATAGATAATGGTAATGTACTATATTTCAGAAAACTAGAGGAAAGGGTTGGGAAAGCTTTTACCATAAAGAAATGATAAATAATTGAAGAGAGTGAGGTATTTAACTTGATTTAAACATTGCACAATATACATATGCATTGAAACATATTACTCAATTAATATGTATGATTTTATGCTTTTGTTTCAATTAAAAATTTTAATTACATCAAAGCACCTGGAAGGGAAAATTTAGCCAATTTTTTTTCATTTAAAAAATCTCTTTTTCCCCACTATGATACATATTCTCTTAACTAAATTTGCTTTTTCTGTTAAACAATATTTTCTTTATCTTCTCTCTTCCCACAAGTCTCAAATACAAAGAATGCATTCATATCTGTAAAAACCAGATTTTCTACTATTGCCTCAGGCAAGATTAGAAGGTATTCAGACATAGTGACTTCTACAGTTAAGTGGCTTCTATGGTTATTAAAATATTTTATAAAATATTGCCTTAAATTCACATGAAAAGGATAGGTAATTTGCAATGTGAAAATAGTCTATTTTAGTTTTTTTCTTCACAAATGAATTTAGATTAATATGTAACATCTTGCCTATTCTGATACATGAATCTTATTCTTATTCCAAAAGCTAATGCATAGCATTTCTTTGTATGTGGAGGAATGAGCAGAATTTAGGTCTGAAAATCAAGTATATTGGTGTCTGCATTCTGAATTTGTTATTATTTTCCCACATAACACTCAGGTCTTAATGGCAAGCACAACCTTACAAGGGAAGAGGCAACCTGGTTCTTAAAATTTAATTCTTCCCCTCCCAGATTCTCAGTGAAATCTGCAAAGAACAACATAAGAAAAATCCTGAATGTTGGAAAGTTGGGAACTCGCATGCAGGGAATATACAAAATAACTCTAAGCTGGGCATCATTGTAGCATACAGTTGCAGTCCTAGCCACTGTAGAGACTGAGGCTGAAAGATCACTTGAGATCAAATGGTCAGTTCAAGGTTAGCCTAGGCAGCATGGTGAGAACCCATTTTAACAAAACCAAACAACACCTCCTCCAAAGAAAGAAACAAAACAAAACAAAACAAAACAAAAAACCCAAACTAATACAATTCTCTAGACCCAGAAGGTTTATAAAGCACACAGAAAGAGTCAATTTTCAAATCTGTTCCAAACTTCAAGTGGTATCGGTTCTAGGAATACATATGGTTGAATTCTACAAAAGGATTGGAATGTGATGCAGATGATGGCTATAACATTTAGATTGCCTTTATTAAAAAAATAATATTTCTAAAGAACTTCATTGGTGGCCCATCAGTACCATATATAATCTAAAGGGTAAAAATCAAAAGTAAATACATTATAAAGACTCTACCTGAAAAATAAAATGATTCTGTAAAAAAACCCCAAAAAACAAAAAACAAATTTTTGAATAGCTTAGTTAAGAAATAGAAGCAAATATTATTATAAAATAGACTTGAAAAACCAGAGCTTTTATAGATATGAGTATAAAAATGCTATTAACACATCATATTCACTGGTGAGAAATGAGATGTTTTCCTGCTAAAATCAGGAACAAAACAAGGATATCCCTTCTCACCACTCCTAGTCAACATTGTCCTGGAAGTCCTAGCCAATACAATAAGACAAGAAAAGGAAACAAAAAGTGTACATACTGGAAACAGAGAAATAAATTTGCCTTTGATTGTCAATGACATGAGTGTTTATTTAGAAAATCCCAAATGATCAACAAAATTTCTGGAACTAGTAAGTAATTATAGCAGGTTGCAAGATAATATATAAAATTTAAAGACACTATATAAGTTTAATGTAAAAAAATCAATTGCTTTCTCTTATACCAGTGATGGCTAATTGAAAACTAGTATTAAACATAGTATCAGTTACTTTAGCATCAATAAAAGAAATAGGTACACATAGGTATAAATCTAACAAAATGTATCAGATATGTGAGAAAACCTGAAAAACCCCAAGGATGTAAATCAAAGAAAATCTCAATAAAGTGGAGAGATACTTAATGTTCTAGAATGTGAAGATTCAATACTGTTAGAATGTCAGTTCTTTTGAATTTGATCTATGGGTTAAGTTCCATCTCCATCAAAGTTCCATTGTCATTTGGTTCATATGGACAAACTGATTCAAAGGTTTATATGAAGATGCAAATGATTTCTAATAATTGTCATAAAATGAAGAAAAATAGTTAGACGACAGATAACACTTGCCTTCAAGATGTGCAATAAAGGTACTGTGATCAAGATGTGTGGTGTTGGTGGAAGAATGCCAAAAAGATCAATGAAACAGAACAGACGGTTTAGAGGTATCTCTCTCTCTCTCTCTCTCTCTCTCTCTCTCTCTCTCTCTCTCTCTTTCTCTCTCTCTCTTTCGCTCTCTCTCTCTCTTTCTCTCTCTCTCTCTTTCTCTCTCTCTCTCTCTCTCTCTCTCTCTCTGTCTAACCTTTATAAATGGAGAAAAGGCAGTTTCAATGGATAAAAAAAGTAGTCTTTTTAACAAACAATGTGGGAACGAAGTTCTGACACAGATCTTTCATTTTCACACACACAAAAAATCAACTCAAAATAGATCATAAACTTAAATGCAAGTCACAAAGATATAAAAATCCAAGAAGACACATAGGAATAAACCTAGATAACCTTGAGTCTGACAATGACATTTTAGAGACAGTATTAAAAAAAAGAAGGAAATCGTGTCAGTTATGACAACATGGATGGAACTGGGGGACATTATGTTAAGAGAAAGAAGCTGGAGCTGGGGCTATGGCTCAGTGCTCAGTGCTATGGCTCAGAGCTCGCCTAGTACATGCAAGGTGCTGGGTTTGATCCTCAGCACCACATAAAAATAAATAAATAAAATAAAGGTATTGTGTCCAATTACAAATATATTTTTAAGAGAAAAGAGCTGCTCAGGGGTACATGTTTGAGGCCCTGGCTTGGAACCCCAGCACATGGGTTGGGGTGGGAGAGCCAAGCAAGGAAAGACAAATATTATATAATCTTAATTTTATACTGAACCTAAAATAGGTGAACATATCAAAGTAGAGAGCACAAAGGTTATTACCAGGGTGTGTTGGGGAGTGATGATAGGGGCCAGGGAATGGAGAGATGTTGGCTGAAGAGTCCAGTGTTTCAGGAGGAAGAAGTTGTCTAGGGCCATTTCACAGCATGGCTACTTCTACTCATTATTAACCAGAGTCAGTGCCATCTCTGGGTGATGGAAACTCTGTGGTTTTGAGTCAAGGTGCAGAGCTTCTGTACGGAATTCGGTCCCAGGCTGCCCAGTCCCCTTGCTCTTGTTTGGCCCTGCTGGGCTGATTTTTCTTTAAATTAAAATATTTCATAATTGTTCAAAGAACAGATTTCTATGTTCACACTACAAAAGAAATAAATATGTGAGGTGGTAGATATGCTAATTAACTTGATGTAATCATCCTACAATGTATATATGCATCAAAATTTCACATTTTATACATAAATATTTATTGGATATTATTATTATTATTTGCCAATTAAAAATGAAAAATTCGCACAAAAATAGTAAAGCTGACTAAAAAAAACCAAAACAATGTAATCCATGAAAGAAGGAATTGGCAAGCTGGAATGCATTAACATTAAACATTTCTGCTCTATGAAAAACATTATTAAGAAAAAGAGAAGGCAAGTCACAGACTAAAAATCTGTGCAGAGAAGAAGGCAAGTAATAGAAAATCTTTGCAAAGCACATGTGATAAAAGATTGATTTCTGAAATGTAAAAAAGAACTCTTAAACTGAGCAATGAGAAAACAATTTAAAAATGGGCAATGATCTGAGTGGACAAACCAGAGCAGATTAATAGATATGCAAATCAGCATATGAATAAAAGGCTGAATACCCCTTGCCATTAGGCAAATTGAAAATTAAAACTACAACAAGATGCTACTACACCTAACAGCTAGGGTCTAAACTTTGATGACATCAAACAATGGAGAGGGTGCTGAGCCAAGGAACTCTACTGCAGAAATAAATGAAAAAAAATGGTATAGGTAATTTGAAGAACAGCAACTTCTTACAAACTGTAATATACTCTCTGAGATTCAGCAGTAAAGTTCACTGATGTCTATCCAAAGGAGTTAAAATATGTTCACCTAAAAACCTACACAGATACTTAATTATTACTCATAATTGCCCAAATTTGAAACAACCAAAATATCTTTCAATAACTGAATAGGTTAACAAACTATACAAACTATGGTTTGTATTCATGAAATGGAATATTATTCATCAATGAAAAATAAATGAGCAATCAAGCCATGAAAATGTAGGAGAGCCTTAAATGCATACTATTAAGTGAAAGAAGCCAATATGTAAAGGTTACATATTGTATGATTCTAATTATATAATTCTTGAAAAATCAAAAATATTGACACAGCAAAAAATTGCCAGCAGTTTTGGAGGAATGAGGGCGAGATGGATAAGTAAACAGCATTTTTAGGGCAGTGAGACTATGCTGTATGATACTCTAATGGTGAATATATGTGATTATGTAATTGTCAAACTCATGGAATGTACAACACCAAGAATGAAGCTTAATGTGAACCCTAGGCTGCAGTTAATAATAATGTACCATGTACCAGTAATGTCTCACCAATTACAGTATATATATTATATATATATATATATATATATATATATATATATATATATATATCACATTAATAGAGCATGTTAGTGTAAGAGAAATTGTAACATACTATGATTTCATGCCATTCTCCAAAAAAGTATAATGTATAAATGCTTGAAAAGAAAGAAAAATTAGAAATCATTAAGATAAATAAGTTTAGTAGTTTGTATATTCAAAGATGGTAATTGACAAGTAGACATTTTTGTAGATAAATAACTAATCTGTCCAATGTGCATGAAAAATATTTTCACTACACAATAAGAATAAAAAAAATCTTTAGACATTTAACAAGGTAACTACAAGAAGAAAATAGAAAATAACCTTTGGGGCAACATCAGAAAATTGTTCATTGATATAAACTTTTTGAAGAAAAAACTGGGAAGTTGCTTTCTGCAAGCTTGTCAGTTTTAGCAGCTTACTTCTCTACCCTGTTGTAATTATCACTAAATTCTAACAGTATCCTTTAGAGTATGATGAATATATTCTAATATTCATGTGGATGTCTTAACAGTTGCCACTGTATATGAAGATTCTGAACAAATTCAACAAAAGGGGATTTCTCCTTCATTGGCTTAAGTGTATTATACAGATACTGAAATTAAGATCATGTGGTTCTTAGTAAAACAGAAAGTATGACTTGTTCCATTTTCATGCTCAAGTGAGTAACAGAGACCAGATTTTCTCTGGTGTATTAAGTAAGCAAAAAACAAGACAAAATATATGAAGTAAAAATTGTTTTAGACCTTGAACATGGATAGTACAGGACAAGGTTGCCTAAGATTAGGGGAGAGAGAGGAGGACAGAGTGAGTTCTGGTAGTCTGCACAAAGGCACAAAGACCTTGCCATCAGCAGCACAGAAATCTGCATTTAAAATCCAGCTCTTGGCATGCTACTCAGACTTGGAGCCATTTGATTACTACCCATGCAACCAGAACTGCTTACCTGGATCTGAGTGCTATCAGATTCACCAAATCTTTTTCTACTTTTTTTTTTTAATGAAAATTTATTTGGTCCCTAATATATGACTTAACAGAATTATACGCACATTGTCTCTCTTCTTCCTTTTCTTATTGGTCTTCATTTGTTTCTTGAGTATTCTGTTGTCATTGTCTATTTCCTTTCCAGTATTTTTTATGTTTTTATTTAGTGCATTATAGTTATACATAATATTGGGTTTCATTTTAACATAATCGTGCATGCGTGGAATATAACTTGGTACACTTCAGTCCCTGTACTTTCCCTTTCTTTACCCTCCTCCCTCCCCTGTACCCCTTCCTCTACACTATTGGTCCAGCATTTCTTTCACTACAATTTACTGGATTCCTAGTTCCTGCAAGCCATATTACAACTGTGGCAACTATGCAGCTCTGCTATTGTAGAGGAAAATTATGGCTATGTAATAAGACATTATAGAAATAGACAATTGGATGAACTCAGACTGGTGGAGCTGATTTGCCAATCTCTTTTTTATATACTTAAGAATCTCACATCCTCAAGAACCTTGCAGTAACTGGAAAGGTATCTATTCATAAAAACACTGGATTTCAAAGCATAGTGAAGTAAGTACATACAAAAAAAAAAAAAAAAAAACCAGATTTCAGTGATGTGTTGGGGAAATAAAGAGAAAAACTAAGAATTAATTAGCAAATACTTCAAATAGGAGTTTTCATGAAAATGTCTTTTAAATGACAAAACAGAAAAATAAACTATGTTGCTAAAGAATTTGGTTAACTACCAGAACAAAGAAAATAAAATGGCAAAATTTTACTCATTCCCATATGTATGGGAATATGATGAGTTCATTGCTTAAAGCAGTTTGTAATCATAAATTTTAAATCGATAGCCAATTTATTTGTGACAAGGTTACAGAACTATCAATTTCCTGTTGTCCATTAAATTTTAGATATTCCTAAATGGAAACTCATAAATGAATTAAATCCCTTATCCAGCATGTATAGGGCACTTTATTATATTCTAGATGATTACCAAAACAATTTAACATTTTGTAAAGTATTGGCAATTACAAGGTTAAACCATTTATTACTCTGGTAGTAAATTTGTCTTGTATTTTTCATAGAATAAGTTTTGATGTAGAATCACTTAGTCCAAGTGTCAGTAAAGATATTCAGAGATTAGCTGAGAGGCTATGCATTAAGGAGGATATGTATTTAAATGTATAGTACTTGTATGTAGGACCCTATTAAATGAATTTCAAAGCTAAAAACTGGTATAAAGTCATAGAGATCAGTCTTATTTTTAAATTATTAACTAATAGGAGCTTAATTTTAAGTTGATAGAATTTTAAAAGTGTAAGTGATGCTAAATGTTGTCTACCTTGGCCTAATGGTTTAAAAATTAAAAATCTAAGAATTGTCTTACAGATAGCCCAAAGGTCAGAACTTTGTGCTCCCATCTCAACTGCTATTTTTTGACCTGCATTCAAATTTTAGTAAATGTATTAATTCATTAGAACTGTCATTTATTCAATACTTATGAGAAGGAATGATTTATGAGAAGATGTTGAATATAAGGTAGTAATATATGGTTTCTTACAATGATAATTTATGCTTTGAAAATTCACCCAAAATATCCTATTTTCTTCCATTTCAAATTGAGTTTCAACATTTTGTTTTCTATTCTTTAGCCAATTTTTTAAGGGTTTGGTAATAATTGAAGTTCCGTATTTATATCCTAGTACCTCTCTGGATCCTAAGCAATACTCAGTGAAGCAAAATTATGTATCTTACCCACAGTTCACTAATCTTATTACCTTGAGGAGGGCTACATGGAAACGTGAGCATGGAAAAATGGAGATGTACAGCCAACATCAAGCTCATGAGCATGTACTGCCCAGCTAAATCTAAGTGAAGAGGGGCAGATGTTTAAGGATATCATCCCTGACCTCCATATCTGAGAAAAAGGCTCTTTGTACTGTGAATTTAATAATGACTTAACTAAATATCAATAATAGTTCATCATGTGCTTATATTCAGTTATTGAGTCTTTCAATAGCATACGTTTTGTTCAGACTTTTCCGGTTGATAAAAAATTTTGGATTATGTGAATTATAGAATCTTAGGAAGCTAAACAAACAAAAAAAGATTGGCAAGGAATAAACCAAGGAAGTTTGTAATTATCAGTGCTTAGAGATTGCAAAGAAGAAATTTAAATCATAATGTTTTTATGTGCAATTTTGGCCAATTAAAAAAATTTGTATACATGTGTTCCTTCATTTAGAATAAATGAATACAATTAAACTGTTAACTGTTCTTTCTGTTTATTGTTTCTAAGGAGGTGTGATGTGTGTTTTCTTGGTTGAATGGGTGAACCTAATGACAGTTAATGGGAATACTGTTTCTTTTTTTTTTCTTTCAGTTTTGTAGATTTTTCTCTATTTTTGCATTTCAATAATATACTTTTCCTCTTTAGTGAAGCAAATTATAACTCATTATTTTTTAAAACTCAAAATGTTTCTTTGAGTGCAGCCAACTGTAAACTGTTTATGAGTTAGAGCTGATGACTATTTTTATATTTCTCTATTTTTGATGAAGTAGAGCTATTTAAGATAATTTAATCAGCCATATTGCTAGAAAGAAATGCTCAGGTGTAGAACTTTTTTTTTAATTTCAAAATTTTTCTCTAAATTCAAAAGCAAAGCTTCAGTTTGGTTGGTAGTGGAAAAGACTTATAGCATTTGATTGTCACCTTATTTTCTGGCATATCTTGAAGCTACCAATAAATTCATATTGATAAATCTGTAGCTTATTACTCTCCCAGTTTCAAAAAAAATACACTAAAATTCTCTTGTTTTATTTTCTTCTTGAAGTTGCCCTTGTAGGTTTCCTAGGACAAATAGTATTATTACTATTTATAGTCACTGTAGATAATGAATGATTGGGTCAGGAAGATGGGAGCTGATTCAAAAGGGAATAAAATGGTAATACCTCCAGAACACTTTCCCCTCCACATTGGTTGCCAAGTCACTGCCTCCAGGGAATTATTCGTACCCACAAGGACTTGTTAATGAATGTCCCTAAGACAGCTCTTTTCCTGCCCTTTGGTCATGTGGGTGGATGGAAGGAGGAGGCTTGAGAAGAAGGAAAACCTAATATCTATAAAAGGAGCAAGATATCCCCACTCCCTGGGGCACCACCAGTCTCCTTCCATCCCACCTCCCTCTCTCTCTCTCTCTCTCACTCTCTCTCTCTCTCTCCTGTCCCTTAAATAAAACTTTTTTGCTTTTGCCTCAGTGTTTCTCTGGTGTTTAATTTTCAGCACCAGGGAAACAGGACCAAATCCTGATTTTCAAGACTGTTTTCATAATTCCCATTTGGTCCATAAGAAAGCTGAGACAGAATGAGATAAAATGATTTGCCTGATGTTTTTTAATAAGCTTAATAAATTTGGTATTTAAATATAGGCCTCTTGGATCTCAACAAGGTTGGCATACCATTAGATGTGACCTAAATTGCCCATTTAGTAATGGTAATCATGCACTTGACTTTTAAATACTCTGGTCACTTGGACTATGTGACCACAAAGAGAAATGCTAAAATAAAAATTAATTTGACCTTATTAAAATATTTTTGGTTCAGTTCCATATTATATTAATAGCATTAAAGATCTGTTTATTTTCATTTTTTGCTATTCCCTATTTTTTTCTTTCTCTTTACTTTCTTCCTAGCCTCATTCCACAGTGCTCAAGTCCTCTAATCCCAAAGAGTTAGAAATATTACTCCTAGTTTAATTGAGGAAATGGGAGCCATGATTTCACCTTGGTTTCTCATTTCGTTGACTTATTCTCTTTCTTTCTTCATGAAAATAGCATTCCCCATTTAGGTTGCAAGATTAAAACCTCTAACCCTCCTCCTCAACTGTTGTGGTACCTGACTACTTCTTTTCTCCGCATTCTGCCTTTTTCATTCTCCCATCCATAAATTCTTTTCTCACATGCTCAATTCTCATGTATCCTAAAATATACTCCCTCAAACCATCTTCTTTTTAAAATTACAGTCCCATAATTTCTTCTAATTTACAGTCAAATGTCAAGGATGGGCTACTGTCTCACATTCTTTTCAAATTTCCTACTTTAAATTTACTTTCTTAAATCAAATATTCTGGGTAATAGAGCCCTGCTAGCCTTTACAAATTTAGGTAAGTTGACCCAAGAAAGAGGAGATGCTTACATTTCACATAAAATTTCCAGGTGCTCACCATAAATGCAAGAGAAAAGTTGTTTTCAAGTTTTATTCTGAAAATAATTACGTGTAAGCCTTGTTAAAATGTAGACCAATGTTTTACATTAGAAGTTCACACACTTTTTGTAGGAAAATAATTGTGGATTAATACTTTTAACAAATGTCTTTGGTGTGATAGAATTCTATGGACCACATCCCCAAATATCCTGTACCGAATTTATTTCAACAAACACCAGCATATGAACTACTGTGATAAGACTGCAGGTGGAAGTATGGTTACTAGTCAGTGGGCCTTAAAATAAAATATTATCTCAGATTATCAGAGTCAGCCTATTGTAGTCACATGATCCTGTAAAAGTAGAAACAGAAGTCAGTCAGAGGGGGTGAGGTAGAAGAATAAGGAAAAGAGATTTGAAAGGGGAAGTCAAGAATGATTCTAAGACTAAGAAGACTTTGATGCGCCTTACTTGCTGAAATGGACTGGGGCCATATGCAAGGGCTGGAGATTTCTAAGAGCTAAGGACAGTCTATACTTCGAAGCCAGCAAGGAAATGCCATCCTTATTCAAACAACCTTAGGGGAATTATTTCGCCAATAGATCAGATGAGTTTGCATATACCTTCCTTGTTAGGGAAGTCAATAACAACCTTGTGACACCTAGATTTTAGCTTGGTGAGACCTGAGTCATAAATATGACCTAAGAAAATTGTGAGATAATAAATCTGCACTGCTATAAACTGCTAAATTTTTAGTAATTTGTTATAATAGCAATAGAAGATCTATTAATGTTAACTCATATTCATGTCATCCACCCTTAACCTGAAACTAATGATTCTTGTACTCAGGTTGAAAACCACTGCCCAACCTTCCAAAATTAGTCTCCAATATGCCAAGCACACTTCGGTAAAATGATGAATGATTTCCTGATTTCTAAAACTACCAACCTCTTTAGAGTCTGTTCATTTTTTAATCTCCTTATTCTTACCACTTTTCTTCAATTTTGATATTGTAGTTTATGCTCTTCTTACTAAAATTACACTTTGCACCAACCTACCTTTGAATCTTTCATTTCTTTTTATTTTCTTAGTCTTGGGTGTATTCTTTGAGTAGAGACAGTCCAAGTGTTTTCCTGAATGCTTGCATTTGATTCTGAATGACACCATCCATCTTGAAGATAGAGTGATGTAGTTCACTGTGCATGGGATTTAAAGCCAAATTAGTTTGGTCTGAGTTCCATGGTTTTCTACTCTATTGGCGGACTGTCCCTAGATTATTCTACATAACAAACAATCCTGAAGTCTTAGTAGGATACAAAATTAAATTTCATTTCCTTGTTTATATTTCAAATCAATTATGGTGGCTTTTTCATATTTTTATTGGTTCATATTAGCTATGTATAACATTAGGATTAATTTTGACATAATTATAAATACATGGAATATAATTAATTCCCCAGTAATTCCCCTTCTTCTCTTCCCTCCCCCCTGTTTTCTTGCCTCTACTTTGCTGATATTTCTGCTATTTATTTATTTATTTGTTTTTTAATTAGTGTCTCATGAATATACATAATGGTGAGATTCACTGTAGTATATTCATATATGTACATAGGAAATTTAGGTTAGATTCATTCCACTCTTCCCCTCCTTGTCCCAGTGATATGCTTTTCATTTACATTCCTTTTTTTTAAATTCTGAATCCAAAATGAAGATACAAAGCTTTATTTCCTAGCAAAAAAGGCAAATAACAGTGTCATATTCGTATGATGATGTTTGAAGTTTTTAATTGGGTGTAGTATACATATATGGCTAAAGCAGATTGCATAGATTCTGCAATCTATATACGGGGTCAGCTTCCTGACCTGTGACAAAATACCTGTGATAAACGATTAAAAATAGGAAAGATTTCTTGGGCTCACAGTTTCAGAGGTTTTAGTCTATGGTTGACTGGCCCAATTGCTTTGGGTCTGTGGCAAGGCAGAAGAACCTCATGGTGGGCACACTTGGTAGAACAAGACTGCTCACATCATGGCAGCCAGGAAATATAAAAGAGAGGGGGAAAGGGACTGGATCCCAATATCCTCTTTAAGGGCACACCCCAAGTGACCCAACTTCCTCCAGCTAGGCCCCATTTCTGAAAGTTTCTACCACTTCCCAATAGTGCCATCAGCTGGGGAACAAGCCTTCAACACATAAGCCTTTGGGGGACATTCCAGCTCCAAACCATAACAATAGACAAGCAGGATGTTTAGTGAACTGGGGAAATATATTCCTTTTTCAGGGAGGCATAGCAAATTACGCGCCAGGTGTACTGTTATGTAATATTACTACTGGGAAAGAGACATACAACGGAGAACAATAATACAACCTATAAAATTATATAACACTGGTAACTTAGTTTTACTTTTCTCCCAGTTTCAGTTTACAAATTGATAGATTGAGGAAAGCAATAATTATACAAGCTTTTTTGAGATTAAATGAGTACATCCCTTGGTACATGGTACATTGTAGATATTTAATAAATACTGATTAGTTGGTCCAATTTTTTTCCAGTTATTGTATCTTTCCCACCCCCCCTGGAGTTCTAAGACTTAGATTTTTCATTGCTTGGACATCTCACAAAGTCCTTCCAGCATATCATATTCCACATGTTTTTAATTCCACATTATCATCCCTGAAAAACATTTTTTACCTCCTACTTTCATAAAAATAACTTTGATTTTTCTATCATTCAGCAATAACAACTTTTCTCAAATATTGTCTCCATAAAATATGTTAATGGGTCCTATTAATAGGTTTTTTTTAACCCATTATAATTGCTTCAAACACAATTCAAGAATAAATTACATTTTCTTTATAATATTCAAAAATCTTCTTAAATTAGAAACTTATATAATGACTCATAATGACCAATAATGAAATTTATAATTTATAGTTAAAACGAAATTTATTTTATCCATCTAAACAGTTCATACAACTTTTTGTTTCATGCACTGTTTCAAGAGCAATCTTTGAGTTTTGTTGGTTTGTTTATGATATTTGTGTTTTATTTTTGCCACCTCATGGAGCTTCCTTTCTTGGATTTTTTTTTTTTAAAGAGAGAGTGAGAGAGGGGGAGAGAGAGAGAGAGAGAGAATTTTTAATATTTATTTTTCAGTCTTCAGCGGACACAACATCTTTGTATGTGGTGCTGAGGATCGAACCCGGGCCGCACGCATGCCAGGCGAGCGCGCTACCGCTTGAGCCACATCCCCAGCCCTCCTTTCTTGGATTTATTACTTAATTATAAGAAATACAATAATTTAAGGGTTAGATATTACATATGAGATAGTTAGCTTTTTGTCACTTTGACCAAAACATCTGACAAAACAACTGAGAGGAGGAAAGTTTATTTTGGGCTCACAGCTTCAGAGGTCTTACTCCATGGTCAGCTGATTCCATTGCTCTGGGCCTGAGGCAAGACAGAACATCATTCAACATCCATCAGCAAAGAAAAGCTGCTTAGAGTAGGGTATCCAGGAGGTAGTGGGTGGGGTGGAGAGGGAGACAGAAAGAAAGAAGAGGCCAGATGAGATATAGTCTCCAAGGCCACACCCCCAGGAAGATACTTCCTCCAGTCCCACTCCATCTGCCTACAGTTGTCACTCACCCAGTAGTTTATTTGGATATCAATGAATTCATTGAGCAAATAGATTAATTTACTGCTGAGATGAGAGCCCTAATCATTTTCTAAAAGCACTACTTGTGAGTCTTGCTGCATTGGGGATCATGCTTTCAACACATGAGCTTTTTTGGTGGTGATGGGGGGATCATTTCAGATTCGAACCCTAACAACATGTGTCAGAAATAATGAGAAACTGACAAATAATGAGGTTGGTTGTTTCACTTCCATCTTATTTCCATTCCAACGTCCTGATGTCCTAACTTGCCTTGAATTGTCTTTATATGAGTTCACTTCAGTGGAGATCAGTTTTATGTAAGCTCCACAATTCAGATACTAAGCACTTCTTCTATGATCACCGTTTTAAACTGGTGCAGACTTTTCTTTAAGTACCGTTAACTTTCTTTTCTGCCCCTGTGAATGTATACCTCTATTAGTTTATGTGGGCTTTTTGTATAATTTGGGGTTTAACTCCCAAGGTGAAACATTTTACCAATTTGAAAAATAAACAGGCACACAAACTTTTGCAAACTGCCTATAAAAACAGAGTAAGTGAAAATAGCTATTAAACTTTATTTAAAAATCAAGTCTATAATTTTTTTGTGTACGGTACTAGCAATACGATGGTTTTCTGAAATGATGACAGTCAAAGAGTTCATTTGATCTATCCATATAAAAATCTGAATAGCAAGAAAAAGGAGAAAGGTCATATATAAAGTGAAATATGTGGAAGGGATATATCAATTTTATTATTTGTAATTATAGTCTCTAAATACAGAATGGATAGAAATTCACTTACTCTCTACTATTCCTATTGCGATAGCTGAGACATAAACATTATGGAAAAATGAGTGCAGCAAAATTAAATTGCTGTGGAAAAAAAAGTTTGCAAGGAGTTTAAGCTTTTCAGTGCAACAAAAATTATTCTAAATTTTATAAGTAGTCAATAGTATTCAGTTTTTTCTCCCCGCCTCCACCTTCCCTCTCTCTCTTTTTTTAGGAAATAAAGCAATTCAGTGCATTGCTTATTTGTATACTGGCCATTAAGTGAACTGGTCATTTGGTAAACTGCATCTACTTCTGCCAGAAAAGTGTCCTTTAGCAAAATGACTTTCAGAGAATTAATCTGCTCTCTTAATTGTCCTTCCTGTGCTCAGTCTCTTGCTCATCCAATTTGTTCTACTCAGTGTTGCCATGCTTCTTTCAGAAACCTCTAATCAGTTCACCACTATCTATATAATTCTCTTGAGTGACATTCAACATCCATCAGAGTATAGACTAAATCCTCTCGTCCACTCATAGCTGCCACAAACAGTCTGTACTTACCCCATCATGCCCTTACCAGCCCCATACATTTTTTTAATGCTGTTTTCCAGCCTGGAAAGGACAATAACACTACTTTTTTGCTGTCAACTGCCAGTCAAGCCCAGTCCAGACATTTTGTCCTAAGTTGCCTTCCTCCAGTTTTTACAAACTAATAATTATTTTCTACTTGTATTCATCATTGGTTCATTTTTAAAAATGTATATCATATGCACCAATTGATTGGATGACAAAACCAAGGGAAACTAATTCTTCCCTGGGAAAGAATATTTTTGTTCTATTTTTTCAGAAATAAGATCTTTTAAAAAATATTTTATCCAGAATTAATCTGATTGTATACAACTGATGTCTCATAAATCATATATCAATTTATTTTCATGGGAAAAACACTTGGCTTAAAAATGCATTTAGCACTTAGGATTTGGCATACATTCCTAAGAAGAATTAATATGTACTATAAAGAGATTACCTCAAATCTCTTAAGGTGGTTATTATTAAAAAAAACATCAAAAGAAAACAAACACTGAAGAATATATAGAGAAAAAAGGAAACCCTGTACACTGTTGGTGGGAATGCAAACATAGAGAGAGTCATTATTTGAAATTGTATGGTGCTTTCTCAAACATATTTAAAATAGAATTTTCACATTTTCTAGCAGTCTCACTTTTGGATATATTTCCAAAGGAAATAAAACCACAATATTGAAGATATGTCATCACTCCCATGTTGATTACATCGTTATTTATAATAGTAAAATATGAAAACACTCAGTGTCTATTGATAGATACATAAAGAATATATATATATATATATATATATATATATATATAATAGGCTTTGTATATGTATACATATAAATATACACATATTTATATGTGATAGACTATTTTTCAACCTTAGAAAAGAAAATTCCATCATTTGTTTCAACACAGATGAAACTGGAGGTCATCATGCTAAACCAGGCACAGAAAGACAAATTCTTGTGTGTGGAATCCAAAAAAAGTAGAATTAAGTGAGAATAGTGGTTACCAGTGACTTAGGGGAGGGGAAGAGAAAAAGATGATTAACTATTAGAGCATTAACATACAGCTTAGTGAGTATTGTTAATGATAAATGTATCGAGGATCTAAAATTTCTAAAACTACAGATTTTATGTGTTTTCGCCACACATTCATAGACACACACCGTAACTATGTGAGGTGATGGGTATGTTAATAGCTTACTTGTGATAACTATTTCACAGTTGTATGCATGTATCAAAATATAACATTATATACATTATACACACTGAATATATGCTTTTTAAAAATTAATTATACCTCAATAAGGATGGAAAAAAAAGAAAAAGAAAAGAAAGAAGTCAGGTTTTTAAGGAGCACTCTGAAAGAACTGCCATCTCCCCAAATTGTGAAGACTCTGGGGAACAAGACCGAAGAGCAAGTTTTGGGGAGTAGACCAGAGTTTGTTTTTGGATCATGCAGGGTGCCTATTTGAGGTACTTATTAAACATCTAAGCAATGATTTTTTTCTATGACTCTGGTGTTTGAGGGAGAGACCCAGACCAGAGATATATACCTGGAAGTAATTCTCAAAGTGTATGTGTATGTTTTAAGACATGGTCACCAAAGTATGAGTACAAAAGGAAAAAACACCATCAAAGAGCCCTCAGATAAGCCAACATTTAGATTGAAGACATTGAGAAGGAACAAAGGAGACAAGAGCCAGAAATAAAGGAGACAGTTACTGCCAATTACAATTATGGGTCTTGTTGATGTGATTGAATTAACCATTGAATTTAGCAAAGTTTCAGTAGAATGGGGGCAGATGCATCCTGGTTACAGTGAGTACACCAGGGAATGAGAATAGAAAATTTGGAAAAAGTACAAAAAAATTTGAATTCTGATACTTAAAAACTAATCTATGGATCACTATTCCTCATGTATATTTTAATTTATCTCCAGGATAATACAGTTAGTTTTCTAATGCATAATTAAATTCAGATTATGTTCACAGTGAAATGGAAACTCCTTTAAGTTTATGGAAAAAGAGTCATTGCTGCATAAAGAGTACTTATTAGATCTTACTTTAAAAGGGACCTGAAGAATGAAGTCACCCAAGTCATCTGCAAAAGTTAATCCACACTTCTAAATTTCATTCATTTAACTTTCTTAATGGGTATATTGCTTAGTATAGGACCCAGAATTGAGCTGGCACCAAAATAGCAGCTATTATTTTTTTTTGCTTTTCTTAGCAAACCAGTATTTTTTTGTGTGTGTGTGTATTCCACTGTTGTTTATAACATCTTACCTGTGACATTTCTCTATCACTTAAACTTGTTAGCAAAGTTTTAAAATTTTAGTTTATTTTAGTTCTGTCCATTCAATTACAGTGAGCTAAATAATTAATGGAAGGATGTCCCTTCTCCCCTTCTGATTCTGCATATTGGGTTGCTGAGGAAAATAATCTAGCTGCTATTGTTTACTCATTACCCTCTTCTCTAGGACTCTTAAAACTTGTGTATGCTCAGGGTTATTATAGGCCATAGTCTATGTTTTGTCTCACCATGATCACTTACTGCTCCTTTCAGTTTTAACATTGTCATAGTTCTAATGATGTATGGTCCATAGAAACGGGGCTGGCCTTAAGTTTGTTTCTTCTGGTCTCCTGCTTTGCAGTCATGGTTTTACTCTCTTTGGGAACTTTACAATCACGTTTTCTCTATTTCTGTTTTTTTTTTTCTCTCACTGGTATTCTCTCAGATATCTTCCCTATCCCATCTGTCCAATGTGCAACCAACAAACGGTAGGAAGGAACTGTTGAGGAGGTGGTGTCAGAGTTTGCATCTTGCCATGTAGAAGTATTCTACACTTTAATTTTCTCTGGACGGAATTGAAGATCATCATATTAAGTGACAGTAAGTCAGACACAAACAATTGCATGTTTTCTCTCATATGTGAAATCTGAAAAAAAAAAGAGAGAGAGAGAGAGAAGCATAGAATGGGAACGCTTTTGTAAGGAAGAGGTATGGCTGGGGGTGGAGAGGGTGGTAAGAGAGTGGTGACAGTGGATGCAGTCACATTACATTATATGCATGTGTGAAAATGTCAAAATGAAACCCATCAATTTGTACCGTTCATATGCACTAATACATAAATTAAGAGAATGGATTGAATAAAAACACTCCATGAAAAAAAACATGTGATTTCCTCACATCTTTACTAACAGATTAAGTTTTAACTCATTCATTAATAACCACTTGAAACGCTTATAATATTGAGTGGGGCAACCCTCCCCTTTTTGGTCAATCCTCAGGTCTAATATTATAGGTTGTTATTGAACAGTGTGAGTTTTGATGTTTTCATAATATCTGTAAGATTGTTTTCTAGGTAACCTTTCCCAAGTTTTATATTTTGTCTATCACAACCATTTTATATTTATATGTTTTACACCTAATTCATAAGTATCATAAAGATAGCTTGACCTATAATGGATATGCAAAGTTGACTAGTTTTTAATTTTTATTCCTATAGTTTTATAGAGAGTCTCTCATCCTCTGAAGACTTACTTAATTTTTATTTACACAACATAAAGAATGATAATGTAAGAACACACAGACCAGTTAAGGTTTGGCTTTCTGGTTTTGCTCATGTTGGCCCTTGTTCTTACACTCAGGGCACAGGAATATTTCATGTATTCTTTAATGTCTACAGCCCACTTCTTAGAAGATGCTTTTGGGTAATATGTCCAATTTTTACTCCTGCTTTGAGATTCAGTTCTCATTTTCTCTCCTTAATAAAGATTGCTACGGACTCTACTGTCTTTCCAGCCTAAAGATAAAAAAAGATCATCTGACAGAGTGTTGAGAAGGCATTTAAAATAAATGGCAGATTTGCATTATTTTTACTCATAAATAAAATGGACATTGAATAAATATTATGAGAGAGCATATTTCATCATCGTGTGGATGGAATCTAATTTGAATTACTATAACACTATAATGTTAGTATTCTAAAGTATCATAAATCATAAAATATGACAGATTTCAGATTCTTATATTTAAAATATATATATATATATATATATATATATATATATATATATATATTAGATGATTTCTTACGAGAATGACATCTTTAAATAAAAATACATTTAGGTAAAAAATTTAATGACATTATTGATGTAATATTTATAATAAAATTTTAACTTTATTATTCTGCTTTTCTTTTTCTTCTGATATTAGGAAAGAAGAACAGGAATCCATTTCAAACTAAAGAGGGGAATTCAACCTGGACTATCTTTCTCTTTCAAGAAAATTAACAGAGTGCCAAAGGAGCCCTTTATCTATTGAGTGCAGGATTCATTAATTAATCCTTTTTATCTGTGACAGTTAAAGGTAAATCTAGAATATTCTGCCTCCTTGAAATGATTTCTAGTTTTGCTCTTACTTGCTAAAATACATTCTTTCAACTATATGTTATCTTTTGTCAACCATATATAAATTAAATCAAATTGCACTGGGCTATTTTGCCTTACGTTGACTTTTTTAAAGATAGTCATTTAGATAAATACCTTTTTATATTTTAGACTTAATATTTTTTTGAGAGTGACAAAAAGAACATGGAGTATCTTTCTGTTACTCCTCATTTTCATAATAGTGGAAGGTGGAAATCATATGGCATTATAAGTAGAAATTTTCTGCATCACTAAGAACATGTCTTAAAGTATAATGCCTCCTGGACAAGTCAGAAAAGAGTTCTATTAAGAAAAAATCTGGTCACATATTATGCACTGTCTGCACTATTTCTCTCCCTTTTCATTAAATATGTTACACACACTGACTCACAGGAATACTGGCATTTATTTCATTTGTTTCTGCTATCTATTCCTCATCTTAAACCACATATATATTTTCATCATTTTCTTTAGAAATAGTTCTTTGACATGTCAAGCAGAGACCATGGAGATGCAAGAAAATCTTGAGAACTCAGGACATGTGTTTCTTTTGAATTTAATGTTTAAACTTTTTGTTGGGGTATTAGCTGCTTCTTAATGTGGATTTTTTTTTCCATGTTGGTCTTTGCTGTTAGACTAATACCTGCCAGGAACCAGTAATGGGAAAACCTTCTAGTTACATGGATATTTGCCCATTTATGCTCACCTTTAACAAAAAGTGACAAGCATGTCACATTTCATCAGGTCACATCAGGTTGTGTCTCAAGAGAATAGAGAACATAAGATAACCCAGATCAAAGCAGCAAGCCTCAACTGAAAGTACAGAGAAAAGAAATACCAAGTGTTTAGGATTACAGAAAGAAAACGACAACCTATCTGTAGGTTAATAGCAACCTGCCTTTTGAATATATTTTTGTGAACAACAATTATAATTAAACCAGAGGTAAATCCTGTTTCTATATGTTAAAGTGAGGTTATTTTATTTCTTATAAAAACTTTGCTTAGTATATTAAGAGCACAATTTAAAGTATGGAATTAACAATGAAGGTGATTCCTTACTCTGAAGGAACATGCCATCTAATGGGTTTTAAAAAATTATGTGGTCTACTACAGTAGCCACAGTCACATGTGGCTATTAAATTAAATAAAATTCAGTTAGTCACTCTTATTAGTCACATTTCAAGTGCTTTACTGTCATGTACGCCTAGCAGCTCCCAAATTGGACAGGAGTAGTACGGAAACATTTTCATCAAACAGAGGTGCTAATTTAGAATATTACAGGTGAAATGTAGTCCCAGCATACTGAAATGATGCATAAAGAATTCCAGACAGAGAGAAGATGGCAGAAAGGAAGAAAGTGGTGATTTCTGATTTCCTCACAACAGAAAGGAGCTAGTGACAGAGTTGAGAGGTGAGTGATACAATAAATGCCCTAAGACTCAATATTATAAAGACTGAGACCTGGAGAGATTTGAAGGTAGGCTACTAGAGTACAAAATAAACTCAGAGTTCCCTCACTCTGAATCAGAAGGAGGGTGGTAGAGGGGGCGGGGCAACAAAGAGTAAAAGAGAAGGAATGGAAAAACCAAAGCTCACCTACTTAAAAGCATTTGGAAAGGCAGGAAAAATTTAAAGCATCATGGGAACAGCAGTGGCCTTGAAGCAGATCAAACAATTCAAAATCAAATCATAAAAAGAAAAAAAAAAAAAAGCTGTGCTGGGAGTCCGTATCCATTTTGTGGATCCCTCAACTGACTAGTCACCCCCTTAAATCAACATGGCATCTTCCCACATCCAGACAGCTCAAATTAAACCAGAGGTAAATCCTGCACACTGGGATCTCTTAAGAATCCAGCTAGAAAAAAATTCTAGAGGGAACACTAATAGCCAAAGAATCACTGAACCCTCCCACACATGGTAAAAATGTTGTGGGGTGGAGTAGACCTGGGCAGAGAAGTGGGCCTAACCCAGTGCCCTGCTCAGCCTCTGTACTGCACAGCAGAGGTGGAAAGCTCTGTGCACTTCCATGGGACCTGAAACCTGGGCAGAGATGGAAAGGTAAAGAAATTTTGGCCCTGAGCACAGCAAAGCAGATCCATCAGGACCTTGCCAGCCCTGACCAGAGACATCTGGAGAAGGCACCATGGGAAATTACCTCAGTCCTAAGAAGCCTTGGGACTGACCTTTTGATCAAGTGAAGCTATCTGAATAACCAGTGACATAAATATCTGGTTCCTAGATGGTGGTAGCAGTTGGCAGAGGCTGCTAGCTGAAGTTTACTGAATACACCAGGAAACTTAAGCAGAAGATGCCTGGGTTGCAACAATAGCTAGAGGAAGGTCAGTTAAGGTGGAAAAGTGCTTGATCCAAGACAGCAGGGAATGACTGACCCAGCTCCCAGTCTGACTGATACTTATAACTGGCAAGTGAAAGGACATTGTTTAGACACTGACTAGACCTTGCATCAGTCATAGTCAACAGAGGTAATTGGTGCCTGCCATTCATAATCTGAGGCAGTGAAAACTAGAACCCTGGTGAATTATGAGTCCCTCTAATACAGTAGCCCAGAGAGCGATGTAGACCAGGGGAATGCTTTTGTACCACAGAATACCTGTGGAAAATCTACAACAGGATGGCCTGTGTTTGTAGACAGCCATCAGGATATCTACAGAAAAAGCATCCAGCAGAGGGGAGCAAGTATATGGTGACCCAGAGCAATCACAAGGACACTCATTCAGAGACTGCATCTTAAACTCCTGCACACAATAGAAATAACCAAGACACAACACTGCATGCTCTGAGCAGTCACTGAGCTGACAAACCAGAACCAGCTAATGGGAGGTCCACAGAACTAGAGAATTGGCTTCTGTGCCAGTACAACTCTGGAGAGATCCACAGTCAAAGAAATGTAGGCATCTGCTAAGTGACCAGAATTTTCTTCACCTTGGCAAAGTTTACTCTAAAAAACTCTAATGTTAACTTTGAACATATATATCACTGTTTAATTTGATTGATTATTGTTATTCTAATAACCAACATTGTATTTTCCACCCATTTGAATGTATGTCTTCTAATGGTTTGGAGCATTATTTGGAATCAGTCTTTCTCTGCTTTTTTAGCTCTAATTATTCTTGCTCCTTTCACCCCAATTTGCAGTCTTTCATTATCTGCTACTATCTCAAATACCGACCAACCATCTATTTCGCTTTCTTTCTCTCTCCCTCTCTCCCTCTTTTTTTTCTCTCTCTCTCTTTGTCTCTTTGCCAGATCATTCTTCTTTCCCCCTTTTATCCCTTATTTAATGTTATAGCAATTTTACTAAATTCAATAATTACCATTTTAACATATTCCAGAACTTGACTACACATTTATAGTTGCATTGATGAACATGGAGAACAATGTCAACAAACTTTTTTTTTTTTTGTAAGATTAAATGGTACAAAGCTTGGTTCTGAAATAATTGTAGTAAACAGGGTTCAGTGGCATCTCTCAAAGTGGTGCTGTTATTGGGATCATCAGAGGTCATACATTCAGTTCAAGTATTAATATCTGGATATTGGCCCATCCCGGGGTTCTTAAGAGAAAAAATTCACAAAGTAATCCTTTGCTTAAAAGATGAAGCAATATCTATCCCAATAGATGGGTAGATATACACAATATGAAAAAGCAAGGGAATAAACCATCCCCAACAGTTCAGAGTCCCACAACAACTGACTTCATTGATACCACAGTGGAGGAAATGTCAGAGAAAGAACTCAGAAAGCTTAAATAAAATGTTTTATAAGCTAAGGAAGATGTAAAGAGTGAAATTAGCTAAAAAATTAAGGAAGTGAAAGATTCACTTTAAGAAAGAGATAGAAATGAAAATCCTGAAAATGAAAGACTCAATAAGCCAAATTTTAAAAATTCAATAAAAAGTATCACCAATTGATTAGACTGCTCTGAAAATAGATTTTCAGGTCTCAAGGATAAAGTGTATAATCTTAAAATTAAAGTTGATCATAAATAAAATATGTTAAGGTCAGGCACAGTGGTACATGCCTGTAATCCCAGTGGCTTGGCAGTGGAAGCAGGAGGATCACAAGTTAGCCAGACTTAGCAATTTAGCGAGGCGCTAAGCAACTTAGTGAGACCCTATCTTTAATAAAATACAAAATAAAGTTAGGCATGTGGCTCAGTGGTCAAGTGCCCCTGAACTCAATCCTCAGTACCCGTCCCCTAAAAAAATAAATAAATAAAAGCTGTTAAGATACCACTTCAAGAATATTCAAGAACTTTGGGATAACATCAAGAGGCCAAATTTAAGAATCTTTGGGGGTAGATGAAGGCTGTAATATGAGCTAAAGTGATGCACAATTTTTTTTCAATAAAATAGCATTAGAAAATATTTGAAACCTCAAGAATAAGATGAAGAGAAGATTCAAATATAAGAAGCAGTTTGGACTCCAAATATACAAAATCATAATAGAACCACTCACTCCAAGTCATATTGTAATATGCCTAATATATAGAATGAGTATGGTATTTTAAAACCTGCTAGGACAAAACACTGGTCACATTTAGAGGTAAACCAATTTGGATTTCAACTTTGTGCTCAATCCAGACCCAGAAAACCATGAGGACTGAAAAGAACGTACATCATGCTCTGAAAGAAGATGGATGCTAATCAAGAACACTATACCCAGAAAAATTAAGCTTCAAAATTGAAGATAAAAGAAAAACATTCTTTGATAAACAGAAGCCAAAAGAATTTATAAACAGAAAGTTTATTCTACAAAATGTCTCAGTGAAAGATTTCATGGAGAAGAAAAAAAAACAAAACAAAAACCGAAAACCACCATAGGATGAATTACACTAGAAGAATAGTCAAAGGAGAATCAAGTTTGATTTAAATATAGAAACACATCAAAATAGCAAAAAATAAAGAACATTTCTCTAAAAGAACATTAAATGTAAATGGTCTAAACTCTTTTTAATAAAAAGACATAGATTGGCACATTGGATTTAAAAGCAAAACCCAGCAATATGCTGTTTGCAAGAACTACTTCACAGGTAAAGTCATCCACAGACTGAAGGTGAAAGAATAGTACTAAATGGAAAATAACTATAAGCATTTCCTCTAAAAACAGGGAAAGGCCATGAATGCTCACTCTCATCACCACTATTCAACAAAGTCCTCATAACTCTAGTCAGAGCAATTGGGCAAGAGAAGGAAATTAAAGGGATACAAATAGGAAAAGAAGAACTCAAAGCACCTCAGTTTGCTGATATACATAATCCTACATTTTGAAGAACTAAAAATACTCCACCAGAAGACTTTTAGAGCTCATAAATGAATCCAGCAAAATAGGAGGATATAAGATTAACACTTATGAATCAGTCATGTTCCTATACTCTAATAATAAATATGATGAAAAAGTAATTAGGAAAACTATCCCATTCCAAATAGTCTCAAAAAAATTGGAAATCAATCTATCAAAATGATGAAAGAACTCTACCATGAAAATTAGAAAATCTAAAGAAAGAAATTTAAGATGACCTTGGAAGATGGAAAGACTTCCCATTTTCTTAGCGACACAGAATTAATATTGTCAAAATGGCCACATTCCCAAAAGCACAAATACAGATTCAATGTAATCCCCATCAAAATACCAATGACATTCTTCACAGAACTAGAAAAAGCAGTTATAAAATTCATGTGGACAAATAAGAGACCCAGAATAGCCAAAGCAATCGTTAGCAAGAGAGTGGAGCTGGAGTCATCACAATATTGGATCTCAAATTATACTACAGCAGTATAGTAACAAAAACAGCATGACACTGGCACTAAAACAGACATGAAAACCAATGGAATAGAAAAAAACAAACACAGATGAAACCACAGAAATAAAGTTATCTGATACTAGACAAAGTTGACAACATCATATTGGAGAAAAGATAGTCTTTTTAACAAATGGTGCTGGGGAAACTAGAAATCCATATGTAGAAGACTGAAACTTGACCCCTATTTCTCATCTTACATAAAAGTCAATTTGAACTGGGTCAAAGATCTGAGAATTAGAACAGAAATTCTGCAACTGCTAAAAGAAAATATTGGCCCAGCACTTCAGTATGTTGACACAGGAAACAACTTGCTTAATAAGACTTACAAAGTGCGAGAAATAAAATTAAAAATCAAGAAGTGTGATGACATCAAATTAAAAACCTTCTGCACAGCAAAGAAAACAAGAACATGAAGAGAAAACCAACAGAATGGGTGATTTTTGCCACCTGCTCCTCAGATACAAAGAACTCAGAAAACTTAATATAAAAAGAACCAAATAATCCAATCAATACATGGGCTATAGAATTAAACAGATGCTTTTCAAAAAAAAAAAAAAAAGACATACAAATGCTCAACAAGTATATGAAAAAAAAATGTTCAACATCTCTAACAATTAGGGAAATGCAAATTGAAATTACATTGAGATTTCATATCACTCCAGACAGAATGACAATTATCAAGAATACAAATAATAATAAATATTAATGAGGATTTTAGGAAAAGTTTCACTTATATATTGTTGGAGCAATCACTCTGGAAAGCAGTGTGGAGATTAGTGTAACCACTCTGGAAAGCAGTATGGAGATTCTTCAAAAAACTATGAGTGAATAACCATATGACCTAGATATCCTACTCCTCAGTACATATCCAAAAGATTTAAAATCAGCATATTACATCAATGTCATAGCAGCATAATTCACAGTAGCCAACCTATGCAATCAAACTAGGTGCCCTTCAGCAGATTAAAGGATAAAGAAATTCTGATATATATATGTATTATTCAGACACAAAGAACATTGAAATCATGGCATTTTTCTGGAAATGGATGGAACTAGAGACTATCATGATAGTGAAATAAGCCAGTTCTAAAAAAGCCAAAGATCAATTTTTTTTTCTCTGATATGTTGAAACTAGTCCAAAATAAAGGTGGGGTGTGTGGAAAGAAAGAAAACAAAAAGATGGGGAGAGGGAATTCCATCAAAATAAAAGAAAGATCAGCAGAGTAGGTGAAGGGGATTGTGGAGAAGGAAGGAGGGACAGGAAAAGTGAAAAACAGTGGAATGAATCTGATCGAACATACATGAAGATACCACAGTGAATCTTGACATAAAGTATAGCTACAAGACATTAATTTAAAAAAACTATAAATAAACAACAGAAATATCAATAGAGAGAAGTAGGGGAGCAAAGATAGTGAGATAGCTGGAAGGCAGGAAGTGCTCGGGACTGAATTGGAACAAATTATATTCCATGCTTTTGTGATTATCACACAATGTAACTTAATGTTACATATCAGGATCAATATACCTGTAAGTCAAATAGTTGTGGCTCAAATTCATAAATAAATTGTTCATATTTATTTGATATATTTTATATATATTTGTGTCATGAGCCATCCATGGATTGAGTGGGTCACCATGCATTGAAGCCTAGTGGATAGAAACATCTGGTGTCTGGGAATGACTAGTAGACATTTTCTCTGGTCAATTGCCCAGGGACAATGTGAATTTTTATCTTGCTCAGCAGTGTCCAACACAGTGTCTGAGATGGGTGTGACCTGCCAAGATGCTAATCAACCTGCTGATTGCATGATATCATGAAGCAAGACTCCACCCTTGAAAGCTTATCCCTGCCTTTAATGTACCCCTTAAATAAATCACCAGAGCCATCTTTCCTTTGTCTATTTCCAGCACCTATGTGGAGTAGATCTATCAGGGGCTCTGCCTTTTGTGAATATATTTCTGACTATTTGTGTTTTGTTCTTCACTAATTATTTTAGACTTCAAGTTTCTAGGTGACTTTCACCCTCCTCGGCAGGAAGAAGAACCCCTGCATGATATGCTGGCCATCGCCCCAGTTATATTTGTACATATATGTTTATATGGATTACTATGACACTTTTACAAAACTAAGAAATAAGCAGCACTACATTTTATTAATTAAGCTCTAGACTTAATTCATGTTTTATTAACTTTCCCATTTATATGATTTTTCTGCTTCAGGGTCCAATTCAAGATACCACATTGCATTTAGTTATCGCACCTTCCTAGTCTCCTGGGATCTGTGAGAATTTTTCAGTCTTCCCTTGTCTTTCATCAGCTCAACAATTTCAAGAGCACTGGTAAGGCATTGTCCAGAATATTCCTCATTTGGGTTTTTTCTGATATTTTTCTCAGCATTAAATGTGGGTTATGGCTTTCTGGGAAGAATACCACAGAAGTGAAATGACATTCAAATGATGTCATTACAGGGTTATATAATAACCAAATGTAATTTCTTTAACTGTGATCACCTGGATATGTTAGTATCTTCTGGTTTTCTCCAAAGTGTAATGTTTTGTTTTTCACTTTCTGTATTTTTCCCATTTTCATTCTTTGTAAGCAAGTAACTAAATTCAGCACACCCCCAAAATGGAACAGATTACCTCTACTTCTTGCAGAGGGAAATATCTGAACATATTTTTGAATTAACGAAAAAGGTTAATCTCTTCTCTCTTACCTATTATTGACATTTTGTTCATTCAGTTACTCATGTTTATTACTTTGATCTAATATATACTTATGTTGTAAATTATATCTTTTATACTTGTTCAAATAATTTTAAGCTTTGCTATTGGAACTTTCAAGTGACTCCCATGTCCCTTTGACATGCCTTCCAGTCTTTTATTTTCTGAACATATTACTTTTTGTTTCTACAGGATGCTTCAAAATTATTGTATATTTTATCTGCTCCTACCCTAGAATAAACTGTTTTTCTAAAGTTGTTGATTACTTTACTGAAGAGTGATATTTAGAAACTAGAACTTGGACACTGGGTGTGCTTATTACCACTGGGTGTATTGCTTCTTGGCTTCCAAAGGACACAGTAGGTAATATATATTTGTAAAGTGTCCAGGTTATACAAACATGTCTGTGTTTGTTTCTTTATGTCTGCATAGATATTAAGTTAAACGTAAGTTCATATTAATGTCTCTAAATGTAGTCAATTACCAAAGAGTTCATTCTAGCTTTTGAGTTGTTCTGTAACTTTTCTCTATAACAATGAGAATCTTGGATCATACCATCCAGTATTCATTTATTTTTTTCTTCAACCCCAATTTACAAGTAAGGCAGTTTTAAAATTGTTAACCCAAACATTGTACTTGTAGCTTTGTATTTATTTGTTCATTTGGTACCTCTTTGGTACAATACATAAAGCAGTTTGTTTCAACTTTATTGATTTCCTGATTAAACTACTGCACTTCATAGATGGCTTCTGAAATTAGCTGGATGCACAATTGGTAGGAGTGGTACATATATCTGACTAAGATGCTTATGCTTACAAAAGCCTTTCAAAAATATAAGAAGAAAGAGAAGGGAAGGAGAGGGTGAAAGAGTATATTCAAAGATATTCATATAAGGGTTTTATAGAACTATGAGAATAACATCAAGAAGGCTAAAGACCAAAGAATAAGCATACTCATCAAAAGCACTTAAATCAGCCAGTGAAATTAAAAAATCTAAATTTAGAGCAAGACAAAGAAGGGATTTAGGACTTCAAAAGATACTAATGGATGTTGGAGAAAAAGAAAACTTTTTTTTTTGTCAAGGACATTGGGAAGAAAGAAGAAAATATTGACCAAATAGGATTGAAGCTTTTGTTAGTTAAAGTATCCTTGGAGTATTGTTCAAGTCCATAGCCTAGAATATGGAGGCACTGCAGGTGATATTACTAGAGAACTGCTCATAACTCTGTATGAACTTGGGAGAAAGTTATACATGCCAGATATTAGTGACAGACTGATCAGTTCTCAAGATTTAAAATCATGGAAAAATTAAGGACTTCTAAAGGTGGTATGAATCTTGTGGATATTTCTAGAATAGAGTCTTCTTTGAGAAAATGGATGTCTAGTCCAGTGTAATACGACTCTGGCCAGTATGTTATGATATCAAAATTCTGAAAACTTAAGTAAATGTATTTTTCTCCTTTCTCAATCCAGGCCTGCTGCAGCCTTGAATGCTTTTAGTCAAATTTAGGAAATATAGGATGCTTTCTCCTTCTAAACTAACTTTTGTCTGTCTTGGCTAACTTCTGCCTTTGTAGGTACTAATGTGTAACAGCAAGGGAAAATCATAAGCAAAGAAAGGAAAAATGATCAGCAAGGGAAGGAAAAATGTAACCAACAAATATTGTTGGTTACGATGCTTATGGCAAAAGCATGGTTCTTAGCCTATCTTCCTATGGGGCATTCTTACTTATACCTTGGGGTATTAGAGACCTAAAAAGATGAGCTTTATTTATTCATTTTTCATGCAATAAGAAGTTGGAAGTCAGGTAGTTCAGAAATCACAGGCAATTCAATGCCATCAGGAATCCAGGTGTTTCTCATTTTTCTTCTTTTCCATCCTTATGGTTTGGCGTATATATTTATACTTATTTTATTTTTATTTATTTTTATAGAGCTTATAGTTATACATGGTAGTTGAATTTGTTCCCAATAAAATCAAACATGCATGGGATTCAATTCAGTTTATAATCCCCCTTTTCTTTCCCTGTTTTCCCTCCCATCCTCCTTTCCTCTCCTATTCTCCTTCCTCTACTTTGACAGAGTCCCTTTCACTTAAATATTCATTTATAACTGATTAGCTCTTTCAACTTAGACATAAAGATGAAATTCCTTGTGGTATATTTATACATGCACATAGCATGATTTTAATAAGAAATCATTCTGCATTGCTTCCTTTTTCTCATCCCTCTACACTGCCTATTGATCTTTTAGCTTTTCTCGTCTCCTTTCCTTTATTTTATTCTAGCTTCCACATATGAGAGAAAATATTTGACTAAGTCTGGCTTATTTTACTTACCTTGATGTTCTTCATTTTCATCTATTTGCCAGCAAATATCATAAATTCATTCTGTTTTTATGGTAACTAGAACTTCATTGTGTATAAATACCACAATCTTCAATCCATTTATCTATTGGTAAGCACCTGGAGTGATTCCATAATTTAGCTATTATGAGTTGTGCTGTTGTAAACATTGAGGCAGCTGTATTGCTATCACATGCTGATTTTAAGTCTTTTGGATTCATATCAAGGAGTGGGATAGAAAGGTGATATGGCGGTTCCATTCATATTTTTTTGAGAAATCTCCATCCTGCTTTCCAGTGTGGATATACTGGTCTGCAGTCTTACCAGCAATGTACATCTTCATGCCTATTTTAGTTTGCTGACAAGACATGCTGAAACTCAAGGTTTATATCTGTGTTATAGTTAAGTTTGAAAAGAAAATACAGATCACAATGGTGCATATTAATTGAACAATCCTTTTTTGAAAAAAACCAGGGGACATATTGCTAAATTTTGTGATGTTTTTCTTTTTCTTTTCTTTTTGCTTTTTTTATTATATATGACAGTGGAATGCATTGCAATTCTTATTACACAAATAGAGAACAATTTTTCATATCTCTGGTACAAATATATTCATATCAATTTGTGTCTTCATACATGTACTTTAGATAATAATGATCATCATGTTCCACCATCATGTGGATTTTTAAATAAACTTTTTAATTTCAGGACAGTTTAAATTTAAAGAAAAATTATGAAGATAGTACAGAGTTTACATATATCTCACATTCAGTTTCTCTTGTTAACTATTTACATTTGTATACTGTATTTGTCACAATTAATGAACCAGTGTTCGCATATTATTGTTAACCAAAGCCCACATGTCCTCACTTCATTCAGATTTTCTTAGTATTTACCTAATGTCTGTTTTCTTATGTTGCAGAGTTACATCCAGTACACTACATTTATTGGTCATGTATCCTTTGCTGTTCTAGCCAAAAATGTGTTTAGACTTCCCTTGTTTTGCATGACCTTGAAACGCTGACAAGTACTAGTCACATACTCTGTTGAATGTCCTTAAATTGGTATTTATTTGCCACTGTTCTCATGATTAGACTATGTTTAGGCACCTTGGGGAAGAAGACAATAGAGATAAAATGCCATTTGCCACATAACATATCAAGGACATGGACTATCAATCTTATTTATGACTGTTAATGTGACTTTGATCACCTGGCTGACAGAGTTTTTGAGGGTTCTTCTTGGTAAAGTTGATTTTCTGTTGTTCCATACTGTACTATCTGCAAAGGAATCAGTACGTTCATCTCTCACTTAAGGAATAGTGTTCTGCTCCATGTTTTTAAAGGTGGAGTATGTAAACAAACTACTTCACAAATATGAGGAAATTAAATATTGCACACTTAGATAAGTACTGGGTAAAAGTGGAAGCCAGAAATAAATTTAAAAAAATATGTTGGGACAAACAAAAATGAAAACATAACAAATAAACACTTGTTAGATGCAGCAAAGGCAGTAATAAGAAGGATATTTACACAAATAAAAAACACCTACACTAAAAAAGGAAAAGAATATTGAATACATAACCTAACTTCAGGAAATAGAAAAAGAAAAGGAAGGGGATAGTAAATAAATATGAGTGCATGAATAAACCAAATGGTGAGTTGAAAAACTATACAAAACATCAACAAAACTAAGAGTTGATTTCTTTAAAAAAATAAGAAAAATTGACACAGTTCAGCTAGACTAAAGAAAAAATAAAGAAAAGTGAAATAAGTAAAAATAGAAATTAAAGTGAAAACATTACCATGGATACCTCAGAAGTGAAACAGATTATTGGATACAATTATGATAATCTGCTAGCAAATTGGATACTGAGAAGAAATGGATGAATTCCTACAATCTTGATACATCCTATCAAAAATGAATCAAGAAGAGATGAAAAGCCTGAGTAGACCAATGAGAAATAGTAAATTAAAGTAGGTTTTAAAAACTTATCAACAAAGTTAAAGCCCAAGATCAGATGGTTTCACTGGTGAATTCTAGAAAAGAAGAATCAATACCAATCTCTGTAAAACTTTTCAAAGAACTAGAAATAGAAGGAATAGTTTCTGCTTATTTTATGAGACCAGAACGACCCTGGTGATAAGGCAAGTAAATATACCATATGAAAAGAAAATATAAGACAATATCTTCATCAACATACTTGAAAATGTCCCCAGTAAAATACTAGAAAAAACTCTATAGCACATCAGAAAGATTACATCATGACTAAGTAAAATTTATGGTTAGGATGTAAGTTTGGTTTGTCATATTCAAATCAATGAATGTGATATGGTACATTAACTGAGTGAAAGATAAAAAGTGCAGAATCATTTCAATAGATGCAGAAAAATATGTGGAAATTTTTGACATTCTTTTATGATAAAAATTGGCATAGAAGAAAAATTTTTCAAAATAAAATTGGCATTTATTAAAAGCCCACAGATAATGTCCTAATCAATAAAGAAATAAAAACGTTTTCTCTAAGATCTGGTATAAGGCAAGAATGCCCATGCTTCTCACTTCTACTCAATATAGTACTGGATGTAGTAGTCAGAGCAATTGGACAAGAATAAAATATAAAAGGCAACTTAATTGGAGAATAAAAAGTAAAATTATCCTTGTTTGCAGAATATGAAAGACTTCACACATTCAAAATAAATGATAAAACTAGTAAGTAAATTCAGTAAAGTTGTAGGACATAATATCAACATTCAAAAATTAGTTGCATTACTTTACATCTGAAGAAGAAAAAAAATAATCCAAGTTGTAATAGTGTCAAAAAGAATACAATTTTTAAGAACATATTTAACAAAGGAAGTGGAACATCTATATAATGAAAACTAAAGTTGATGGAAGAAACTGAAGAAGGTAAGTAAGTAGATATCCTGTGTTTATGGATAGAAAAAAATGATAATTTAAAAACGTTTATACTATCCAAAGTTAGGTACAGAATCAATGAAATTCCTAAGGCATTTTTAATGGAAATTTTTAAAAAGCCTAAATTTACTATGCAGGCACAAAAGACCCTAAATGGCTTTAGAAAAACTTGAAAAAGAAGAATAAACCTGGAGGCTTTGTATTTCCTGATTTTAAAATATTATACTTATTAAACAATATTATACTGGCATAAAGCAAATACAGAAAAATGAAATGGAATAGAGAGCCTAGAGATTAAACCAAATACATATGTGTACCTTTTTTTTTCTTTTGTGTTACCAGGGATTGAACTCAGGGATGCTTAACCACTGAGCCACATCCTCACCCTTTTTTTATGTTTTATTTTGAGACAATGTCTTGCTAAATTGCTTAAGGCCTCCCTAAGTTGCTTAGGGCCTTGCTAAATTGCTGTGGCTGTCTTTGAACTTGCGAGCCTCCTGCCTCAGCCTCCTGAGCTGCTGGAATTACAGGTATGCACTACCACACCCAATGGCTTACTTAACTTTTGACAAAGTCACCAAGAAAAGAACATGAGAGACAGGCTAGTCTCTTCAATAAGTGTTGCTGGGAAACTAGATATCCATATGCCGAAGAATGAAACCAGACACATTAAGCCAAACATAAAAAAACTCAAAATGAATTAAAACATTAAAAAAAAGACCTGATATGATGAAACTCCTAGAAGAAAACGTTCTTGATGTTGGCATTGACAATGATTTCTTGACCATTGCAATAAACACATAGGTATCAGAGTGAAAATAAATAAATGGAACTATGTCTAGAAAATAATCAACATTGTGGAAAGGCAGCCTGGAGATTGGGAAAAAATAGTTGTGGACCCATATATCTAAAAATAGATTAGCATTCAAAAGCTATAAATAGCTCATAAAATTTAATGACAAAAAGTGAATAAACTGATTAGAAAGTGGACCAAGAACCTGAATAGATGTTTCTCAAAAATGGCTAATGAGGATAAGAAAAAGTTGCTCAGCATCACTAATCACAGATATATAAGATAAAACCACAGATACCACCTCATGCCTCTTAGAATGGCTACAAATCAAAAAGGTAATAAGTGCTGACGAGGACGTGGAGAACAGTAAACCCTTGTACTCTGTTGGCAGGAATGGAAATTGATTATGGAAAACAGTATTGAGTTTCCTCAAAAATAGCTCTACCATATGAATCAGCAACCCCTTTTCTGGGATTTCCCCCAAAGGGGGAAAGAATCACCATGTCTTAGAGATAGCTGCACTCCCAGGTTTATTGCAGCGTTGTTCATAATAATCAAGGTATGGGGACAATCTAAATGCCCAACGATGAAGAAATCAATTGTGATACACACACACATGCACACAGTGTAATGTCATTCAGAAATAAAAAAGGAGAAACTGAAGTTGGGGTTGTGCCTCAATAGCAGAGTGTTTGCCTAGCATTCATATGGGTTAGATCACCAGCACCATGAAAGAGAAAGGAAGAAAGGAAAGAAGGAAGGAAAGAAGGGAGGGAGGGAGGGAAGGATGGAGGGAAGGATGGAGGGAGGATAGAGGGAGGAGAAACTGCTGTTTGTGACAACCTAGGTGAATCTGGAGGACATTATGTTAAATGGAATAAGCCAGACACAGAAAGATAAATGCTGCATGATCTCAGTTATTTGTAAAATCTAAATAAAATGAAATGTCAAATGTATAGAATGATGGTTACCAGGGGCAGAAAGTTGAGCAATGTGGAGATTTAGGTCAAAGAATAAAAACATGCAGTTATACAGGGTGAATAATATACAGCAGGAGGGCTCTGGTTAATAATATCATATTAAATATTGAAAATTTGTAAAAAGAAGAGACTTGCTCTTATTCTACAGAGAAAAATAAGTAAGTATGGAAGGTTATGAATAAATTAATTTGCTTACCTGTAGTATCCACGTCCCCACTCTGGTTTGTGAGAGATTAAGTATGCTCACTTACATGCAGACATGTGTTACACACACACACACATTCAGGCACAGCATGTTGTATATCTTAAAAATATACATATACATATAAATTTTAAAAGGAAAAATAAACATATTAAGAGGGCTTTCAAGTTTCTATTTCTAGGCAAAGTAGAAGTGTTAGAATTAAGGTGACAGTCTGGGAACCTAAGCATTGAACCCTAAAATAATTTATAAAATCTTTATTGGAACTTCTGAAAAATTATCCCAAATCATCCATTCCCAATCCATACTACAATTTCTTAAAATGGGCCTTTTCCACTACTCAATATCTTTCCTAATCTGTAAGAATCTTATAGATTCACTGAAGCCTCTCAGTTCAAGCTTTACTGTTAAGCTTTATGTTGAGTAACAACATAAAACACAAAACAATGCCTCCCCCAAATCTCTTCTATAAACTTACATAGGTAGCTCTTTTTTCCTCTTTCCTTTCAATCTTTTTTTTTTTTTGCTTTTAGTTTTTTGTCTTTCATTATAGAAATACATTTCACATCTATGTAGATAAAGAGTCTATATGCAATCTTAGATGATTGTGTTGCTCATATAAACTCCTTAACTAGACTGGCTAACGAAGAATCAACCATGAATGATAAAGGAATACTACAAAGTCAAGAGACAAAACCTACAATTGTTTTTATTACTTTGCAATGGAGAATAGGAAGAATAGGTTGCAGATACATAACTTTAAAACTTTTATTTTGCCCCATAAAAATCTAATTTGAGGAGCTGATGTTTCTTAGGTCACATATAATGTCATTAGCTCAACTGTGGCATCAAGTAAGCTGTTAACAAAAGACCAATGATGCAAAAATTTACTTAATTAGCACATGGAATGCCTGAAGAGTACAGTTCTCCAAAATTGCAATTTATGATTATTCTAGATACAAGCATCATCTCAATGTCCACTAATGTGATCTGAAAAACTTTATTTATATATTAACAATGACTTAATTAAGGAAAAAGATGGCTCACTTCAGTTGTACTACAGATAAGGTCACCCCTCCACTCCAGAATTATGGTCGACAGCATGCTCATTGGGTATGGAATATTGCTTATATATCTAATTTCTGATATAAGTTTTCTGATTAATCAAATTTAAGGAGCTGATACTTGAACCATTATTCTTAAAAAATGTGAGACGATAAAAATGAATTTTAAAAGTACTTATAATATTCTGAAAAATAAATTAATTTTAATAATATTTCCAGTTCTATAGGCTTTTCTAAAATCTCTTCCTCATTACCCCCTCAGCTATTCATTTCTTGATGTGTCTGTGTCTGTTGCAATATTTCCTGTGGGACAACTGTGTCTTAATATTTTAGCAACAGCACAGCCATGTAATTATCTGTAAATAATTTAGCATGTATTTCATTCATGTGGAAATGATCCAATTAGCCAAAGTGGGGAAAAATAAAAAATCTTCCTATGAAATGTTAAGCCACTCATAGTATGGCTTTATTTCTTATTATTTTAATTCTTCTGCATTAGCTAATTAAAAATATTTCCTATTTCAAATTATCTGCTATGTTCCTCCAGCTAGTTGGAAGCTATTAATACTCATTTACTCAAGTTTGTGGCACCAAAACAAATCTGTGCCTGCAATTGTTGTGAAGCTGAGAAAGGTTAGCTAGGATTGTTTTAATTGTGGCTAAGGCTTTCTTTCCAATAAGTTAATTGACTCATTGTATTCTATGCCCACTTTACTCCCAGAGATAGCCCACATCATTCATCATGAATAAAGATTTCCCCACTTGTCTGCTTATCACTGGAGCAATGATAAAAGTGCTGCAGAAGCTCAGATAATTAAAAGTTGTAGATAACCTGGCATTCCCTTACACTAATAATAGTTGGAAAGGTCAGAGTTTGCAGGAGGGGAGAAAGATAATTTTAGTGATATATGTAGTCTTAACTTTTGTCTGCATAGCTGACACCAGAGATGCTCTGTCTATATGCATTTAAACATTAACTGAAGTTAAGTGAGCAGGGTCTTTGCTTTTTTTCTTTTTTATTCTTGCTATGAACTTTGAAGTTTGATGCCAAGAGATTAAATAAATTCAGTTCTGAAATCCAGTTCATCAACAAGATGTTTGTCTAAGAAAAAAGAGATTCAGTACCTACTTCCAAGCTTCAGTTGTCCTAATAGATTCAGTTGAGTACCAAACACACAAACAAAACGATCATCAGGATAACCCTTTCATTTCAAAGTGAGATTGATTGCACAGCCTTCAACCAGAGCTGCAGCTCATTTATACACTGACCACAGTGCTCAGCACTTTCACTTGTCAGAACCTGCCACTTGTCCACTCACAGTCTGACTTTACCACAAGGTTTTCTAGGAAAGATTTTTCCAGGGTGTTTTAAAGTGCCTGAAAAATACTAAGATTGTGCTCAATTGATGAAAATACATAAGTTTTAATGATTGCTGTTTGGAACTGGAACTTTTTTTCCATGTTGTAGACTGTGTTAACATGATTGTGAATATTTTTTCAGACATTTCTAACACAGTGGCTGCATATGTAGCTGTATGTGAATGGTTTGTTCCAAATGAAATTTATGAAATGTTAAATTATTTTGCTAATCGAGACACTATAAGATGTTTTGTAAAGGGTCTGGGGTTATAGCTCAGCAGCAGAGCGCTTGCCTCACACTTGTGAGGTACTGGGTTTGATCCTCAGCACCACATAAAAATAAACAAATAAAATAAATAAAGATATTGTGTCCATCTTTTCAAAAAAATGTTTGTAGACAAAATTGGGAGAAAAACTGGCAATATCATTGGAAAATACATTAAAATTTTGCCCCTCCAATGTAAATTTTTTCAATATATAGTTTTTTTTAGTTGAAAAATTTATCAAGTAATTCACATTCAACAGATACTCTTCTATTCCTTTAACCTTGTGTCCCATGAAGGTAACATTTTGGAAAATTATATTACAGCATCACTCAAGATGTTCACATTGACATAGTCTACTGATCTCATTCAAATGTCTCCCATTTTTTTCTGCATTCATTTGTGTGTATATGCATGAATTTAGTTCTATGTATTTTTTTTTTATATGTGTGGATTTCTTTATGTATCATCACAGTGAAGCTACTGAAACTCTCATCACCATAAGGGTCTCTCATGCTACTCCTTCCTTCAAAACCACACCTTCCTTCCTGCTACCTATCATCATTTGGTGTTGTCTCATCTCAGACAGTTGCTATTATGTTTTCCATTCATGAAATTTTGTCTTCTGAAAACTTTATGTGGAGGGAATCGTAGCCATGCCATCTAATAAGAATTGAATCTTGCTACTGCATGCATTAATAGCTTTTTCTTTTTTTTATTGCTGAGTGTCATGTATATAACATTTCAACCATTCATTACATTGTTCACATTTCACATATTCACTTGTTGAAGGGTATTGATGCTATTTTTAGTATCTGGCTATCTAGGTTTTGGCTATTATGAACAGAACTGCTATATTAATTTACAAGTTGCTGGATAAGCATAAGATTTTTATTCTTTGAAACAAGTGTTCAAGAATAAAATTGCTGTACAGTAGTAGTTGCTTAACTATTGTTAACAGGAAGCTGTACAATTATTTTCTAGAGTGAATGTGCCATTTTGCATTCCCACCAGCAATATAAGAATGGTCCAGTTTCTCTGACTTCTTGCCAACATTTTGTGTTTGTATTGTTTTTCATTTTCGTCATTCTGACAGGTATGTGGTGATTTGTCACTGTATTTTCATTTACATTTTTTTTCTGACACTGAATACCTTTTTGTATACTTATTTGCCATCTGTAGATCTTCCTCTGTAAACTCTTCATATTTTTACCCATTATCAGTTTTTTCTAATATTGAGTTTTAAAATCTTTAATATATTTTGGATACTATTCAATGGTTATATATGCAATTTGATGATATTTTCTCCCATTTTCTAGCCAGTCTGTTCATTCTCTTCTCATGGAATTTTATAAAGCAAAAAAAATTTATAATTTTGATGAGATCTTAATTATGAAAGCTTTTTTTAAATGGGTGTTTTAGTCAGCTATTTTACTGCTATGACCAAAAGACCTGGCAAGACCAATTTTTTTTTTTAAAGAGAGAGAGAATTTTTAAAATATTTATTTATTTTAGTTTTCGGTGGACACAGCATCTTTATTTTATTTTTAATGTGGTGCTAAGGATAGAACCCAGCGCCTCGCACATGCCAGGCGAGTGCTCTACTGCTTGAGCCACATCCCCAGTCCATGACCAATTTAAGAGGAGTAAAAGTTTATTTGGCGCTGATGGTTTCAGAAGTTTCAGTCTACTGGTAACTGACTCCATTGCTCTGGGCTTGTTATGGTTTGGATGTAAGGTGTCCCCCAAAAGATCATGTGTGAGACAATGCAAGAAGGTTTGGAGGAAAAATGATCAGGTTATAGCTTAACATAATCAGTGAATTAATCCCTGAGTGGTAACTGGAGGCAGGTGGGGTGTGGCTGGAGGAAGTGGTTCATTGGGTGCATGGCTATTGGATATATACCTTGTATCTAGAGAGTGGAGTGTCTCTCTCTCTCTCTCTCTCTCTCTCTCTCTCTCTCTCTCTCTGCTTCCTGAGCCTCATGTGAGCTGCTTCCCTCCACCACACTCTTCTGCCGTGATGTTCTGCCTCACCCCAAACCTTGAGGACTGGGTCTGGCCTTCTATGGACTAAAACCTTTGAAACTGTGAGTCCTCAAATAAACTTTTCCTCCTCTACAATTGTTCTTGTCAGCTCTTTCAGTCATAGCAGCGAGAAAACTGACTAAAACAGAGCTTGAAATGAGGCATTCTCATGGCAGAACAATGTGGTGGAGCAAATCAGCTTAGGACATGGCCACCAGGAAGCACGGAGAGCTCTACTCTCTAGTGACAAAACAGAAGGCATGCCCCCAGTGACCCACCTCCTCCAGCTACACCCTCCCTGCCTACAGTTACAGCTCAGTTAATCCCTACCAGGAGACTAATGTACTGATCCATTTACTACTCTCATGACCCAATCATTTCACCTCTAAACTTTTTTGCATTGTCTCACAGATGAGCTTTTGGGGAACACTTCATATCTAAACCATAACATTGGGTAATGCTTTGAGTGTCATGCTTTAAAAATCTTATACATTTAAAATCCTATACATTTAAAAAACATTTTATAGCTTTATGTCTTATGTTTCAGCCTGGGTTCATTTTGAGTTATCTTTTATAAAGGGTATTCAGTTTAGGCCAATCTTTATCTGTGTACCTCTGGAATCTTGTTTCTTCACTGTCACTTGTTGAAAGTTTCTTTTCTCCACTGAATTGCTTTGCACCTTGGTAAAAAATCAGTTGGGCATACCAAAGTGGGTCTATTTCTGGGTTCCCTTTTCTGTTGCATTGATTTGCGTATCTAACCCTCTGTTAGTAGACTTTTTGGATTACTTTGGATAAATACTAGCCTTAGTATAGAAAAATTCTTCCTTTTTTCCTCCTTTTTTTGTTAAGTTATTTTATTAGTCTGGGTCCCATCTCTTTCTGTACAAAGTTTAGAATAAACATTTATATCTACAAAAGCTTTGCTGGAATTTTTGGTAGAAATTTAATTAAGACTATTATCAATTAGGGAGGGAATTTATTCTTTTACCATTGGTATGATATTAGCTATACTTTTATGTATATGCTTTTTATCAAATTGATATAAAAATTCTCTCTATGCCCAACCTGCTAAAAATGGATGTTGGATTTGTCAAATGGTTTTCTGAGTCAACTATGTGCTTTTATTTTTGCTTTTTTTAGCTTGTTGTATGTGGGTTACTTTGATTTTTCAATGTTGAAAAAACCTGATTATATAATAAATCCCTTAAATTACTCAGTCTCATGAATTCTCTAATAGCACAACAAATAGACTAAGACAGAAAAGGGTGGAATGTGGAAAGCTATGGTTTGAATGAAATTATCCCTCCAAATTTCATGTTGAAACTCAATCCCAATGCAGGGGTACCAATAGGTAAGGAATTTTAGGCAAAAAATAGGTCATGATGACTTATTTTTCATCAATGAGATGACGGACTTTATAAGAAAGTTTCATGTGGAGTTTGCCGTTTCTTGATGGGACTTTTCAAATCTCTAAGTAATCAGAGATATTTGTTACAAATTTAATGATAAAAATGACATTTTTTTCCAGTAAAAACACACTGAAATACTAGTAGTTTTTTATGATTCGGCCATAATTTTTTTCAAGGTGTATGTCCTGACAATTTTCCAAATGAATATTTACAGAAAGAAAAAAATCTATAGCTCTCTCTTATTTTTCTTACATTTTTTGTGTGAAATAATTGTAACATTATATCATAACTGGAAAATAGAGTTGTACTTTGGTAGGCATTTATTTATAACAAAGTGCTCTAGAATACAGAATAATGCTATACCTTACTCGTTTTTAAGCCTACTATCAAATGCCTTTGTTGTATGGAGTCTCTTCTTTCTTCCTGAAATATGAATACACATATTACAAATCAAGCATGTCAAAAAAGAGTCCAAAGAAAATGAGTTTTCTTTTAATCAAAAATTTTAAGCTGGGAAAATTAATTGATGGATTTTTCTTGGTAGCGTTGTGAATGATCTGACAGAAGGTACATCCTTGGAATATACTTAGAATTTAGTAAAGCATTAGGCATGGAATGAATTAAAATTGTTCAGATATGAGCAAGTTTATAAGGAGTGAAAATCACATTTGAATCACAAGTTAAAGATAATAATAACATCCTCCATGTAGAACACTCAACTTCATCAAAATACTTTCATTTGCATTATCTCTTTTGATTCTCACAAGTATATTTTTAAAAGTAAAAATGTCATTTTTGTGTAATTCATTTACAATTCTTCCTAAAGACCAGCATTGTACAAGCAAAACACATTTACTTGTACATTCAATCATATTGTAGTGGTTCACGAAAACAATAGATTTAATTTCATCCATTTCTTCCTATTTCCCCAGTTCTTCCTTTAATTACATAGACAGTTTCCTAGCATTCTTTGTATTTAACCTATTTTACATATGCTTGCCTTTGGTTTATAATCTGCAGGATATCTTATGAGTTTTGGTGGTCTTTTCTTTAACTCATTTATGTCTACTGGTTGGATGTTTCCTACTTCCATTTCTTTTTTTCATTTTTGCAAAAATTTCTAAGAATGTATACTTCTCTGCTTTTCTTCTCCCTCATTATTTTTTTAAGTTTCTCCAAAACAAAGTGATTACATTTTCTCAAGCAGGCCCACGTTCTGCCTTGGGCTATTTTCCACTAATTTCAGTTTTCCATTATTTCAGCCATTGAATCCTAATATCATTTCCTGTGCAAACTCCATTTTACTCTTTCCTTCTTGGTATTGTCCTACTTCCTTTGTCTATTGTCCTACTTCCACCTAATTCTGTTTTACTCAACTGAAGTTTAATTCCAGATTTTCCATTTTCTATTACAGATTTGGGTCTTTGACATTGGTTTGGCTCTATGTCCAGAATAAATGTGCCCTTGCTTGTCTGATCCCTAATGAAATAGGGCATTACTCCTGTTAGTATCCTCAGCACTTGGAGTTCCCTCTAACCACACACTATATTCTCTAGAGTTCTTGGGCCATACTTATAGCACATTTTCAACTATGTTAATATCAGTTAAGACTCTTCTACACCTCTAATCATATTAATCAGCAGGAATGTAGCTCTTTTGTTTCCTTTCCAAAATGAACCCCCCCTTTCTTTCTCTCTTTCTCTAGTCTAGTCTGCCACTTTCCATAGGCTTTTAATAGTCCACAATATCTTTTTGATTAGTTATTCACTATGTCTTCTACTTCTGCTTGTTTTGTATTTTAATTGTGAGAGAACTTACCTTAGTGATCTTACCAAAAATCTTAGTAGTTTCAGCTTTTTTGTTTTAATTTGACACCTTCAAATGTAAACCCAAGAATTCTGTAGCAAAATTCCTTTCTCTGGGAATGCAAACTAGGTTAAACATTTCCCTTGACTTCATCCATTTCATTCCCACCACATACTGCTTTTTTGTGGGGGTACCATAGTAATATTTTGTATATATGATACCCACTATATTCCTTTATATTCATTAGTATTCCTCTCTTTTAAAAAGCTTGTTTAGTTATCCCTTTTTAAATCCTCTATTCTTTTCTTCCCCCGCTTCTTCTGCCAAGGTCACTGCTAATTCCCTAAGACAACATACATTTAGTTATATTTAGTTCCTGCCTGACTTGACCCATGAGTCCTCTTTGAGATAATTTCCACACTGTTATTTCAACACTTCTCACTTCTCTGATCACCTTTTCTTATTACTTTTTGTCTGTTTATTTTTTTCAGTGTGTCCCCCCAATATCAACATGAATTATAATTTTCTTATTTTTTCTCACTTGGACAATCAATTTATAGCCTTAAACTTTCAAAATCTTGTTATCAACCTGGCTCCAGACCTAGCCATTTAATTTTCTCCCAAGTATATATACTTCAAGCTTCAAATATTCAACAAATTTGGAACTGAACTTATTTTCTTTCTCTTTCAATTTGTTTCTTTCTCTTTGAGCCTTATCTTGGTGAATGCCAATTTATTAGCCCACTCATTTTTAGTCACGTCTTTGGTTTTCCCTTATACACACAAATACACACATGTAGATGGACTCACAAATACACAGACACATTCACACTAACTTATATCTACAAGCTTCTGTTTATTCTGCATCATAAATAGACTTTGAAAATATTTCTTCTTCTTCAACTTCATGGTTCATTTCTTCAGAAATTCATCAGCTTTTTCATGGACTATTGAGGTATTCTCTTTACTAGCAACGTGCTGTAACAGTACCTATCATATTTTTTTATTCATTCTTCAGTTCCCTTCTTACAGCATTTCACTAGCTTCTCATTGCTATTTTACAAGTTCCCTAGGTAATTCTTATGCAGCCAATTGTAGCAAGGTCTACCTAGACTTGTGTTGGAAACTGATTATATAACCCTACTAAAAATGAGCTCTGGTGAAACAGCATTGACAACATCTGGGGACTTGTCAGTAATACAGATTCTCATACCTTGCTCCAGACATGCTAAATCACAGTCTAAATTTAACAACACTCCAACTGCTGCACAAGCACATTAAAATTTGAGAAGCATTGTATGGTAGTTCTGTTGAAAGCTCTGCCAATCTGGAGGTGTTGTAAGTCCTGGGGTATCTGGGCTTATTTATCTGTTTTATAGTCAAAAGAAAACTCAATTCCCTGTCCCTATACTGTCTTCCCTTATCTCATTTGTATTACAAATCCTACCCATGGTCCATTAAGATTGTTTCCCTAGATAAATTATTGGCTTGCAACAGATTTTTCTCTTTTTGTAAACTAGGAAAAAATGCTTGAAGTTTTTAAGTGATATTTGATTAGTTGTTTTTCCCATTTCTTAGATTTAAAAGGATTCAGTTTGAGCCAGAACACAGACTCTTAATATATGCATTCAATACATTGCCATAATATTTCAGAAAAACCTTCCCATAAGTGTGAATTATGAATCATACATGTTTTTAAGTTTGTTAATGCTATTTAACTTGAAACTTTTGTGCATATCTTATAAAAATAGTCACTGACTTCGATTTTTCTGGTTCTCTCTGATTCTCTGAGGACCCACATGTATAAACTAATTCAGTGGTTCCCATGGTGTGGGTCTAGGTTAACCAGTATCAGCATCTCCTGTGAACTTATGAGAACACATATTATCTGACCTTACCAAAGTCATTCAATATATGTAGTTTTTTTGGGGTATACTGGGAACAGATGATCTCTTATCACAGTTCCTCTATTATTTTTATGCATAATAAAATTTAGAAATTATTATTCTGTCTCAAATACTCTGATTTCATTTTCCTTGTTAGTACTTGATTGAGAGGTGGGCTTGATAAACAGTGCTAGTCACTAAGATGCCAGAGGAATAGGCTATGGAGGCCTCTGGGAAGATACTCTTACTTTTATAAAATATCAAGTGAGCAAGAAAACCCCTTTATATGGCTGAGTATTGATACATTATGCATGATTCCAAAAGGACTATAGTCATCTTACCACCATGATGCAGAATTACAACTTATGTATTGAAGTTGGTTGAGCTGAACAATTGTAGATAAATAGTTCCTCGATGATGTCATTGAGCCAGAAAATAAACCAGGTCTTGAATGGTACTTGTTCTGGATGTCCTCTGTTTTATGATATAATAAATAATTTTATTATGTAAATCAATCTAACTTGGGTTTCCTGTAATCTGTATTTGAAAATGTCTCATCTTGCATAAGTTTCTTTTCTAATCAATAATAACAGTAAATGCTTCTTAACAACTATTGATGCAAAGAATATTATTTACTTTTATATCCTTTTTCCCATATAAATAATACTTATAGTAAAGTCAGTATGAATGGTATGTAGGTTTTATTTTGCTAAACATTCCATAATTTAAAAAAGTATATAAGAAGCTAAAAGAGAAAACACTTAACATAAAGTTAAGAAGATTAACCACCTATGGAAAACTTCAAATCATAAATGTCCATAAAGCAATTAATATTGATTGGATTATATTAGGCTCCTTTTTCTGGTCCCATAAAGGACTGAAAACTGTTTGTCAAAAGGCAACAATTAAAGTGTAGTTAATTTAGAAAAATAATAAAAACCTGTCTATTACATGGACTGGATTAGTAATGTAATGGTAGAAGATTCTGTTGAGTAAAAAAAATTCAGAGATGGAAAGTAAGAATTTACTAGGATTTATTCAGCTGCTATAATTGCTTGATACTACTATTAATAATTCTTCATGCTTTACCATAGATGAGAATGAACAGTTGCAAACTGTTGGATCATCTTTGTTTTCTCTGAATTCACACACATAAAACTGATTCTAAATTTAGTATTTTCAGGTATCTTAAATTTAAAATTAAAATCTTAAGTTGTAAAAAAAAATTGAAATCTTTTGATATATATATATATATATGTATGTATACATGTACACATACATACATAAATATATATATATATATATATTTCTCACCATCAATCATAAAATGTGCAATATATTTTCTGCAGTGCTGGTCATTGAACCCAGAGCCTTATGCATGATTGAACCCAGGGCCTCATGCATTCTAGGCAAGCTCTTTTCCATTGAGCTACATCATCAGTCCCCATATTCTCAAAATAAAAATAAGCATTTAAAAGCATAAATGAATATTTGATTAATTTGACTCACTTATGTAAACCTTAAGTCACCTCGTGGTTATAAAACAGCTTCTATGTTGTAAAACTAAGAATCAAACTTTGTACAGTGATTCTGTTGCCACATACTTCATGAGCAATTTTTCTTTCTGTCTTGCTAATCATTTTAATGGCCTGAGTGTCATAAAATCTCTGTAATTTTATTTCTAGTGGAACTTCTGAATACTTTCTAATAGCAGTTTAATACTTGTAAATAGAAAAAGGAAATAATTTCTTTTTGTGAGTAGGGTCATAATTATTTTATCAACATCTTTTATAAATACCTAGTACACTTATCAATAGTTTGTACTTTCCTTCTCTTCTTGCTACTTCAGATGTAAAGGGATAAATTATATGAACAAAAATTTTCATGTTTGGTAGGCAATTTTTATGATTGCCAGTGAGAAAATATGGAAGGCAATATGCTGATAAATAATATCATGCTTTTCAATTGATATGAGTGGTGGTAATGCTTCCAAAAAAAATCTCTGGTTTATTATTCTCCAGAGGATATTTATATACCTGATACTGTTGGGGATATGAGAAGGATATGTTGTAGAATTTGCTCTAGAAACTCAGAAAATTAAAACATCAGTAAACCACATTAAAAGACTTTCAGTGATATTGGATGAAATCTTACCTTTTTCTTGAATTCTTGTGGATAGTTCTTAAAACTCCATATAAAGTGTTCCTTTGACCTCGGATTGAAAGACTGGATATAGATTACCTATTCTAGCTGTTTTCCACTACAAGGAAAAATGTAGTCTTTATGAAGGGAGAATAGAACTCATTATTCTTTCCCCTCCCAAAATTAATAGCAGTGCATTTTAAAAAGTACTTTAAATCTTAATGCTCATTATCACGCTTTTTGATAGACTTTCACTATGTTATAGGGGGAAAAGGAGATCTTTTCTCTTTCCCTTTTCATGAAGAGAGTTGGTTAAGCAGAAAAAAGAATAGGGAGTTTTGACACCTCATCCCCTATTCTATTCATCAAACTACATAATCCTCCCCTTTGCTCAGTTTGATTTTCCTTTATTGAATTTTGCTTTCTGTGATGTTCTCATTTCCCTTATTAGATTAAATCAAATTGTTCTTACCTATCCAACGTTATCCCTTCGGGAGAGCAAAATTCTGTTTCCCGAGAGAAAAACGTAAAGAAAATCTACTTAGAGAAGATTACTCAGCTACTGTTATTATCCGTTTCCAATTTCCTTTTTTACTTTACAGAGTAAGTTTGCTTCATTCCCCATGGCAAACTTTTCTCCCTTCTGCTATGTAACAAGGATGAGAACAGGTCATCTCTCATAGATGACTCCTAATGTAAAGTGCAGAAACTCAGGATAGATATGACATGTTACGTATGACAGGTCAGAAAAAATCTTAGGTTACTACCTGTGCTTGCAGCTACTGCCTTTTGAAACCACAAAACTGTCCCACTAAACCAAGAATTATTTAGGAAATTCTAATACACCATTTAACTGACACACAGGTGCTGCTCTTTTGGTGATTCTGATGAAACTGCTCAGTATCTGTCACAATGAGGATGTGAAAGCAAAGCAACTTTATCTGTATTGCTTTGCATTCTATTTCCTTTCTACACAGATGGAAGAGCAAGCATTAAGGTACACAACCTCAGTGGAAATCAGGTTTCTGTTCTTTACAAACTGCTGTTTAAACCTCAACATAGAGATTTGCATTGAATTTCTTTTTTCGGTTTCCAAAATTGCTCAAAAGCTGTTTAAATTTTCATTGTGATACTAAAAATGAACAAAAACATCTATTCTGGTCCAAAGTATAATAAGTACACGGAGAACCTAATGAATTGTGGATTTGAACATTCTCTTTTTCTCTCTGTGTGTTTTCTAACCTAGCATCTTAAATTCTCTTGAGGTCACCCTGTCAGCCTCAGTTCTGTGGCCTGGATTTAGTTGAATCAATCCTAATTGCAATTCTGCACAGGTCTGGTCCTCTGTGGAGATTGCAGATGAATGACAGTGCAGTGGCAGAAAAGATAAATATGCTGGCAAATAAGATCCCGGCTCTCCACAGAGGATGGAATAAATTACTTTACCAATAGAGTGGAGGTAATATGTTGGAGAAGGAAAGTGAAATCGAAGCCAGTTTAATACAAGGTTTGCTAAAGTTTAAAATAAAACATTTTAAGCTTAAGTAAAATACTGATGGTGATTTTTTTTATATTTAGAACACATTCCATTGCTCTGTTCCATGAAAAACAATGATATATACTAATTTTATTTATGCAGATGACAGCTTGAACAATTTTAATTCATGTGGCACTCTCTGGTAGCTTAAAGCCTGGTGGTAACTGTGGTGTAGCATATTGATTAGTAATTTGATAAATACACAAAATGGCACATTGAGCTTTAGGTGATTCATGCAAAATGTATTTAAATGACCTTGATTAATTAGAGTGCATAGCTGCAAGGCAGTACCTTATGAACAAGAACCAGTTTGTCATCTAGAGATTTACATAGGTTTATGACAAAATTAGAAGAAACTTGTACACAAACTTTCTAAGTCAAGGAAGTAGGCTTTGAATACAACATCAAGAGAGAAATCTTATTTTCCATTGTGAGATTATTACCCGCTTGCTATCAAATCAGTCCAGTAGCTTTATGCCTAAAATGTATTCCGCAGATTTTTAAACTAGATCCTGAATAATAAGTAAGCATGTATTTTACTAGAATTAAATGGGCCAAGAATCTTAAAGCAGTTTTAATGATTATTTTTTTTATTTTTAAAGGTGAATAATAAATTATTTATATTATTTATTTATCCTTTAATATTTTATATCTATGTGAAGTGTGAAAGTCCAAAATAATGTTATTCCTATATAATATATATTTATGGTTTATCATTACAGATTATATTAGTGCCCTATAATTACATCTTGAAATAAACACTCTAATTTGAGTTTCATGGGTAAAGTTTAGGTTTCCACAGCATTATTATGAAAAATATTTTTGGCAACTATAAGTAGATTGCTATATATTTTGACAGAATATTTAAAAAATTTCTTCAATAACTCTTTCTTTTTCACTTGGCTATGTACTTCCAAGACAATTATGGCTAATAAATTAAAAATAGCATACCGTGTACAAGTGGCTTGATTTTATCCTTTGCCCATAAGACCTAGGCTTTCTTTGAAGAGTATTGTTTTTATAAATATCAGTGGAAGCTTCTGGAAGCAAAGTAAGCAGGGACTGAGAGATAAGATTTATGTATAAATATTCAAAATTTCTGAATTGAGTTAGGTCCACGGGAAGTGTTCCTAACAGTATTGGGTGCACCTACAATTGTGCTAGGCTTCTTCAGATGCATATCAGGTACTCTGAAAGAAGTCAAGCACAACTGAGCTATTGTCTATGTTTCAATGCATCATTCACATGTATTAGAAATTTACAGGCATGCTTCAATTTGGGGTGAAATTTGTTCCCTGTGAAGAGAAGGTGCAAATTAGATTCTTCAATAACTTAGTTCAAAGTCAATATCTTTTTTTTTTTTTCCAATTTCAAATGCCAGTTAATTTCGACTATCCACTCAGAGCATCTCTAAATGAATTTAGGTTATGTCAAATACAACTTTCTCTGACTCTCCAAAATCACACTTCTTCTCACGTAGTTGCTTAACAACTTCAGAGAGCTGCCAGAGACTATTTCAATTTGGTTTTCATTGTCAGAGGTATGATTTTGAAAGAATAGATTTCTAAAATGAATTTTAAAAAGCCTTAAGGAAAAGTCTTCTAGGAGACTGATATTCTCTCTTTCCAACCTACTCACTGTAATTATTGAATATTTTAAAGCTAGAGAAGACCTAAAAATCTTCTTTACATCTTTGGTAATAAAGCTTATGAATATTGATTATGACAGATTGCTGTTGTTCTCAATACCATCCATATATGTGCATATGTGTATCATATGATGTACTGATTCTAGAAAGTGAACAAGATATATAGGTATTGATATTCATTTGAGACTAACTAGCTGGTTGGTCTGCCATGTTTACAACTTTAAAAACATAAGAACAGACATGTAATCATGTGTGAAAAGTGGCTTTGTAGGGGTTAATTTTACTTCCATAAAAAATTATGAGATAATCCTGCAAACATTGTGATAAATTTGAGAAATTATGTAAAAACAAATTGAGAAATTAAAAATTGACAAAATGAGTCAATAAAGAAGAAATTAGATTGAGTATTTCTATGAAATTAAAAGTGATTTAATATGTCTCTTGAACAAAGCATATAAAAATGCTGGCTTTCAGTTTAATTCAGTATATAAAAAGTTTTCAACGGAGGCCTTGATTTGAACCTAAGTTTGCCCTGGCCAAATTAAAACAGAAAACCCTTGCAAAAACGACAACTGAACAAAATTACTTATTAATTAGATCATGGAATATAACACTAGGTAACCTTTGAAGAATCAATAAGTTGGTCTTTTTTAGATCGGGGTTCACCAAATGTGTTATCATCAGCTGGGGTACTTGTGATCAATGCAGCTTCCTGTCTTAACCAAGACTCTGCCTCAGCACCTCTAGGGAATGAGGCCAGAATCTCTGTTTTAAAGAAACACCTTGAGTGAATCTGGTGTACTTTCAAATTTGAGATCTGCACAATAAATACTTATTATCTGAGAGATTTCAAGTTAGAAGACAGGGTATAGAACAGATTATCTGTATTGATTTCTTCTAGCACTATCATTATTAAGAGATCAAGTCAGAGTGCTCCTGAAAAATCATAAAGCTGAAGTGATGAGGTGTTAATTTTTCTAAAGCAGTTGAAGTAGGTAAGTTAATATAAGATTATACAATTTATTCCAATAAAGAGCACATGTCTGGGGCTGGAGGTGAAGCTTAGTGGTATAGTGTTTGTTCAGCATGTACAAGGCCCTGGGTTCGATCCCTGACTCTGCAAAGAAAAAAAAAAAGTACATATTTTAATTTTTTTTTATGATGAACAGAAAGCTATAAAGGACCACCTCCTTCAATTCTGAAAAAAATAAAACAGTTAACGACCAAATTATGTACCACAATTTGGTTCCTACTTAACAAGTAGCTGCCCAAAATACTTATGAACAAATATAAAGAGATGGGAAAGGAAGAGGAGAGTAGTTTTAGAAATGTTGCCTTTGTCCTCTACTCTCTTTGGGGGACTTTATTCAGGGCTACAGCTTCAGTCTGCTACATCTGCCACCTTGTGTCTTCCTGAGAAGCAGTACCACATCTCTGAAGATAACGATGCTTTCCTTGACTTCTGCCCCAATATTTCCCAGTTGCCTACTGTTTTTTAATTATCAGGGGTTTTGTATTTTTTCTGTTGTGATGAAAGACCTGACAAAAACAATTAGTATGGGAAAAGTTTATTGTGGGGCTCATGGTTTCAGAGGTCTCAGTCCATAGATAGACAACTCCAGTGTCTGGGCGCCATATGAGGAAGGACACCATGGTGGAAAGGCGTGGCAGAGGAAAGTAGCTGGGGACATGACATGAGGAAGCAGAGACAAAGCTCTCCTCAACAAGGACAAAATATAATCCCCAAAGGCATGTCCCCAAGGACCCACCTCTTCCAGCTACACCCTACTTGCCCACAGTCACCACCAAGTTAATCCCTACTAGGGGATCAAAGCACTGATTAGGTTAAAACTCTTACAACCCAATCATTTCATCTGTCCACTTGCCTTGTCTCACACGTGAGCTTTTGGGGGACACCTAATGTATAAACCATAATATCTACTCAGCTGTTAAGACTCGTTGTTTGAATTCCACTTTTATGTAATATTTGTCTTAAGAATCTTTGATGATTTTCTGTTTTCTTTTCCCCACTCATTCCCAACCAGTTCTTGTCATTTTCTTTAAATAATGTGCACAAATCCCATCCTTTTGACCAATCTTTGTTTTTACTATCCCCTGAACAAATTTTAATATTTGATCTTTTCTTTTTGTGCATTCAATTTCTTCTGTTATCTATTTCTACTTATTTTTTTGTTTCCTACCCAAACTTTGGGCCCAGTTGAAGGCCCACTTATCTTGTATCAGTATGTATGGTTTGGATGTGATATGTCCCCCCAAAACTTTTGAGTGGTAACTGAAGACAGGTAGGGTGTGACTGAGGAGGTGGGACTTTGGAGGTGTGGCTTTCTGGTCTATATTTTGTATTTGGTGAATGGAGTCTCTCTTTCTCTACTTTCTAATCATCTTGTAAGCTCTTCCCTCCATACACTCTTCTGCCATGTTGTTCTGCCTCATCTGAAGCCCCAAGGAATGGAGCCAGCTGTCTTGTGGATTGAGACCTCTTAACAGGTGAGCCCACAAATAAACTTTTTCTCCTCTACTGTTGTTCTGGTTGGGTCCTTTTAGTCACAGCAGTGAAAAAAACTGGCTAAAATACCTCTCAATCTTTCAGTGTGTTTAAGTAGTTTTTCTGAATTACATTTTTAAAAGTGCAATTTCAAATTTCATCCTTCAACCATAAATAAAGTAAACCTACTAATCCATTCAAATATTCATTCATTTGTTTGTATGTATGTGAGAGAGTAAGAGAGAGAGACCGAGATAAAGAGATAATATGATTTCAAAACACAGAGACATCATCACTTCCCTCCCACAGAGCCTTGCCTTTTCTATCCCATGCTCACCTGTATGTTACCAATCTCATCAGCTTCTGCTTCTATTCTCCCTGTTTGTTCTGTTCAACAAAGTATGTATATATTCCTATTTCTATTTTATTATTTTCCCTTTTTGGAAAAAAATTGTCTCCCCCTGTAATATATCCTGAAGATCACTCTTTCTTTATAAAGACATCTTTTTATAAAGACATCTCTATTTTTGTTTATAAAGACATCTCTATTTTTATAGGTGTATAGTGTCTCAATGTGTTGAAGCACCATTTAGTTAATCCACCATTGGCTTAGGTACATATATATACATTAGGCTGTTTTCGATTTTATACAATGTTTCATTGAGTAACCTTATACATATAATATATAAAATATTATTGTGTGTTTTTCTTCAGTGTAAATTTTTAGAACTAGAATCGCTGGGTCAAGGATTAATACATGCAATAGTATGGTAGATACTATCATATTTCCTCTATAAGGGTGTCAGTTTGCATTTACATCACGATATAGGAGTGCTCCAATTTCTTCACCTTCTTACCAATATTTTGTGGTGTTTTATTTATTTATTTGCTAATCTTATAGGTTAAAATTAGTGACAGTGTAGTTTTAATTTACATTTCTGTTATGGTAATTAAAATTTAGCATCATTACATGGATCAAAGTGTCATTTTTATATCTAGTTTGTGAATTATCTATTCATGTTATTTATTTTTAAATTAGATATTTTTTCTTAATTTCTAAGCAGTCTTTGTGTATTAGGTATATTAGCATTTATTTTTTTATTTTTATTTTTTGGTATTAGGGATTAAACCCAGAGACATTTAGCTACTGATCCACATCCCCAGCATTTTTATTTTATTATCAATCTTTAATTATTATATTTAAAAATATATTTATATTTTTAATTAGTCATGTTTTTAATCTGAAATTTGAGTTAATAGATATTGCCTACACTTAAGCTAAAGATGATTCACTCATGTTTTCTTCTAGTATGGATGTAGTATTACTTATTTTTATATTTGGAACCTCAATCCATGTGATTAATGCAAAACAAGAACCTAATTTTTTTCTGAGCTAGCTAACAATTTTATTATCATTTCCAAAAAATTCACCTTTATATCAGTGATTTAATATATCACATTAAACAATCTAAAATTCTATATGTACTTATAAATACTTTTGGAGTTTGCATTCTCTTCCACTTATCTGACTATTCATGAGTTGATAGCTTATGGTTTTAATTATAGAGGTTTGGTAGTGTTGCAACGTCTGATAATCCAGTCCCGCTCACACTATGTAAAATAAACAGTTTTTATATGTGAAAATATTTTCATGTTAAAAGACATAGGTAAGTTGAGGAAATATCTGATATATATGTATCTGAATTATAGAAAAAAATCAATGGTCAGAAACAAACACAAAATATAAAGGTCATTAAAGAAATAAAATCATTCAATATTACTATTAACCAAATATATTAAAATTAAAATATAAATTAAATGCATATTTTAATGTATTAAATTGCATAGATTGGTAAAATAATATTTCTCAGTGTTGTTAAATATACAAGGCACTTTTTAAGAATTTATTTTTAACTTGTATTGGTGCAGTTATAATTATACATAATAGTGGTATTCATCATGATGTATTTGCATGTTCAAGTTCCCAGTACCTCCCCTTTCTTTCCCTTCTTCCCCCTGATCTCCTTGCTGGAATCTACTAATCTTCCCTTCTACTACTAATACTACTATAATAATTATTATTATATAGTTATTATTATTTTAATTAGTGCTTTATAATTATACAAGAATGGATTCAATGTGGTATTTGTACATGGACATAGCATACTTTGGTAAACTTCGTCTTCCAGTTCTTTGCTAAGCCCTCTCCTTCTCCTTCTCTCGTGATCCCCTTTTCTCTACCCTGTTGATTCCTTCCTATAATACACTTTTAAATGTGGCTAGTTCAAGAGTAAAGTGACAACCTATTTAGAAAGAAATTTGACAAGATGTATTAAAACAATAATAATGTATTAAAACAAAAATAATGCCAATAGTCCAGTTAGTGTGGACTCTCTTCAGTCCATATATCTCTGCAGATTTAATCAGAGACATTTCTCAGAAGCTTAAAGTGCGAGAATGTTTTGCATTATTGCTTGTTATAGCAAAAAAAAAAAAATAACATGTTCAGATAGAAATTGGATGAAAAAGTTAGACTACCTTTGTATGCTGAAATGCTATTTTACATGAAAAAAGTTACATTTTGGAAAACTTGATTGGCCTAGGAAGCCCCCTTGAATATAATCTTCATATACTGTATTATAGTTTTCATCCTTTCTTAAGAATTCTTTCAAACATTTGGAGAAACATAAAAATATATGACTAATTATATTATAGAATATAGAGTTTGGTTACAATGTCAGAAAAGCATGAATATCTAATAATAAAATATATATGAATATATGTGTATACATATGGACATATATTTATATGTTGATGGATGTGTATATGTAAGTGTGTGCATGTTTGTATCTATATGACTCAGCTTGCCTCTCTCTATTTCCCTAACTTCCCATATCAGTACTGTTTGAGTTCCTATGGGTTTGATTCTATAGCATTATAGCCTCTCGTTTCAACTACAGCAGTGGTCTTCTTAATGGTTTTCCATGCTTCTATATTTAGGAGAGATTTTTTTTTTTTTATTTTTTCCCCTCTGCTATCCTCACAGTTTCTCTGGTTGAGGCTACATTATACTCATGAAATATTGAAGAGAGAATGAATAGAAATGCATTAGCATGTGTATTGTACTTACACATGGGAGTACTCAGAGATATGTAACTTTAATAGATCATTAGCACATGGATTTATATAGCATATTAGTAAAGGCACACTTGATGGAAGTAGCAACACAAAGGAAATGAACTTAGATTTTTTAAAGGTGACCAACTGTGGGAAGGTAAATATGTGATAAATTAATGATAGAAAATGGTTAGTTAGTAAAAGTTTCTTATGTAGATCAAGTATCAAAATTCCTCTGATTAACTTTTGACTTTTTTGGTAGAGAAGTAGGGAGACTTTACAATTTATGTAATGCTTATAAGCAATTGGAGATGCAATGTTTCTTATATCTGTTTCTCCTCAATTGCCTTCTGCTCAGAATAATCCTTATGTAAAAGTAGAATATTTGGTGTGGCGTATTCTGCCACAAGTCCTGTGCAATAAACATAACTCTTATATAATACCATTTTGTTTCAAACTTTCAATAGGCTTTTAAAATAAAATACATTTTTTATCTTTATCAATACATTGGTACACGATTTCCTGCACCCTACATCTTGTTGAACCTCATCTAAAGCCTCCCTATTTTGATTATTTTTATAGCCATATGGTTTTAAAGCTTTTTCCTCCTTTGAGCCTAATAGACCTATTCTTATGTTGGACACTAAAGGCCTCTCCTTGAGATTTTAAAATCCTTTCATTATTTGTCTATTTTTGTAATTCAGGTATTGGTTTAACTGAGGATTCTTTGAGCAATTTTTTCTTTTTCGTTTTCTTTCTTTCTTTCTTTTTTTTTTTTGTATCAGGGATTGAATCCAGAGACACTTAACCACTAAACCACATGACCAGTTGGTAGGAGGGGTTTTAACTTTAGACAGGGTCTCCTTAAGTTGCTGAGGTTGGCCTTAAATTGCAATTCTCCTGCTTCAGCCTCCTGAATTACTGGGATTATAGGTGCGTTGCCACCTTGTCCTGCCTCTTCAAGCAGTTTTTAATGATCACCTTTTTCCAAGTTCTTAAGCCCTGCCATAAAGTCTTTATCTTTCTCATTTACTCATTTTATATTTTCTATAGCACTTATCTTTGAAGAAAATATCTTCTATTATCCTCATTATTAGCTTTCTCTCCAAACTTAAATGTTTCAGCATCAAAGAAGAGTGGCATCAGAGCTTAAAGCAACTGTTTAAATTGAGGACCCATGTGAAGGCAGGGGTGTCATTAAACATTTTTTAAAAATGATATATATATCTCCATAATATTTCTTCCTTCTGTGAGGAATCTCCTTATATTCTTAATCCTCGATTTGATTTTGCAAAAGAAGTTATCAGGTTTCTGTTGGCTTTTTAAACCCCAAAAGGTTAGGGCTCTCTTTAGAGGAACTCTAAAAGTGGATAATTGATGAATGCTTTATTAAGAGTCTTTTTCAAGAAGTAAATATTAAATGTGAATAATTTGATTTCCTTATTCAGGATATAAAGGTACAACATATCTAGTAATAATATACATATGTGGAGCAGTCTGATGTGCCACATATTCTAATAACTTTATGTATATTCTTATTCAACCTTGAAACACACTTGAGAAAATTGCTCTTACCTTCTGCTTTACAGATGAGGAATTGATACCCTAGAATAATAGTAAGTCAAATGGCTTCAGAATCTGTGTGTTTAACCATTTAAACCTTGTGTATATATTAAGCCTCCATATTCTTAACCCACAAGAGACTAAAACAAAAGGAAAACAGGGTTAGATAAAGAAAAGGAATAGGGCGTCCCAAAATACAGGAGCTAAAAATTGGGCAATAAATATCAAACTGATAATGCACATATAAATTTTTCATACACTTCTAGAATACATTGAAGAGGGAGAAAAGGTAGTGAAAAAGAGTCAAGTGGAGACAATAGTTAATGATAACATACACAGAGATACAATTATGAATATTAAGTGTTACAGAACAAGCAAAACGAACATATAGAAAAGCAATTTGTAAAATGTGAATGGGGTCTGAGGACTAGGTGCTAATAAAATATTAATGGTAAAAAAAGAAAAGCAATTTGTAATAAAATAATATTAAGATTAAAAAAATCCAGTTAAACATAGTTTTATTCTCACAAAGACTAGATAGGTTGTTGTATACCTTCTCTATGTTAAAAATAATTAAAAGAAAAATAGTTCACACAAAGAAGTAAAGAATTAAGAAAAATTCTGAATTAAAAAATAAAGTTTACTTCAGGAAAATACAAAAAGACAGAATGATTTTTTGAATACTAAATGATGAAACACTTTTTTTCATAACTTTGAAAAATGACTTTGACCCAAGAATATTTTCCCATTTAACTCTGCTACCATCCAGATGATATATTTAATGAAAGGAGCCCAAAAGACATGCATGTTTTGATTACTGATGTACAAATCAAACTAAATTTAGAATGAAGTCACCAGAGATGCAGGAAAACTGATGATACATATTAAAATTAATTAAAAACAAATACTTGGTTAATATCATTAAGCTCTAATTACAAGTATATGGGTGTTGATAAGCATAAGTAATAATAACTGTAGCCTTGTCAAAACTAACTACAAACAACTTTAAAAAACATAGCTCAAATATAGTCAAGTGTATCTCCATTTTTGGCTTGGCGAATACAATTTAGAAATGTGACAACATTTCTTTAGTGCTTATAAAATGCATGACAAAAACTGTTTTGCCTTATACCATTTTACAATAATACATTTTATCTTGTATTTCTACTGTCAAAAATAGATTTTTTTCATAGACATTGTTTATAGTTTAACATGTTTACAGTTAACAAGACATAATGGCAATGTGGCCTAGACCTTTTTTTTTTTTTTTTAAAGATTACAAGAAACCTGAAAGTAGTGATATTGGAGTTGTAAGGATTCAATGATATCAGCACTCAGGGTAAATTATACATGTTAAAAGTAACAGATCCCCTTTATTTAGAACCCAGCCCCAACTCCAGAAGTGTGGCTCTGGGTTGTTCACTTAACATTTCCAAACCTCAGTTTCCCACTCACATAGCAATCATAAAATTAATACACTTTTTAAGGTTTTTTGTAAATTTAATCATAAAATATTGGGCATGCAGTAAGCCACAGCAAATGCTAGCTTTACTATTGCTATTAATATTGCTTTTTGTTATTACTATTGATTAGATGTCTTAGTTCATTTTCTATTGCTATAATGAATTACAAGATTGGATTATTCATAAAGACAACAGATTTATTTGGTTCATGATTTTGGAGGTTAAGAAAAGCTTTTGTTGGCACCTGGTAAAGACCATTCTGCAATGTCATAGCATAGGGAAAGGCAAGTGAGTGTGTGTTAGGAAATAAAGCATTGGGCTGGGAATGTGGCTCATGGGTAGAGGGCTCACATAGCACGTGTGAGGGCCTGGAGTCCATCCTCAGGACCACATAAAAATGAATAAAATAAAGGTTTAAAAAATAATAAAAAATAAAGCATCAGGGGCCAGCCTCTCTTTTGTAGCAACTGGCTCTAAAGATAACAAACTCACTTCCAAAAATAAATCCACTCATGAGGGCTCCACCCTCTTGACCCAATCACCTTTTATTAGGTCCCTGATCCCACACTGTTGCATTGAGAATTCAGTATCTAACATATGAATTTAGGGTACACATCCAAGCCATGAGATAAAAATGTTTCTCAGCTAAAGATTGTAGATTAGTGAGTAATGTAATAAGGATCAAACAAGGAAACACATTTTACATCATTAATTGAAAGTCTAGAAATACTGAAAATTCTAGCTTAGTTTTAAACATATATTATTTTAAATAAAATCAATTATGTTGGTTTGAAATAATAAAATCAGAGTGAGCTTTATTATCTAGCTCTGTAATTAAATTATAAGTGGAGAGAGAAACATTTTTTATTAATTATCAGATAAGGTTAATTAAATGAAAGTTAATGAAGTTTTCCTGTCAATTTCATTAAAGAAGCTTAAATGATAGAGAATAATAAATCACAGCAATGCAGAGAAGTCTGAACCAATGAACTATAGTGCCCGCCTTCACTGACTGGACAGGCAGCTGTCGACTACAACTCAAGACTCCAGTAAATAAAAATTGGTCCCTTCAGGCAGAGTCTTGTTGCTTTTGTAAGATCTATGCTGCCATCTTTCTGAGTAATATAATTCTGCCTTAATTCCGGAATCAATGTGCCTAGCTAGATGAGTATCTTCCATCTTCTCTTATGTCAAGGAGGACAGTAAAATAGTAAAAGTTATGGAGTGGAACTCTCAGGATAGTGTATTAAAACAATTGCCACACAATTCACACATGCACTATTTTTGCATTCTCTCTTCCCACTCATACTTGAAATTCAAATAGGATTTCTAGGAACCAGCAGTTGTCTAGGACTACAATGCTACAAAATTCTAAATGCAGAACACAGAGGTAGTGGGAGGCTGTATTCCTGATGACCTGTGTGGTCACTATAGCAACCCAGAACTGTCCACTTGTTTTAAAACAAGAGAATTGGACATTTATCTTGTGAAAGACTTTGGTGTTTATGATCTGAATTCCTGGAATCTGTTTCACATGTTAAAAGGAACTGAGGTGTGGAACTGAAAGATAAGCTAGCAGATGCTCTTTTATCTCTTCTAGAAGTATCATATCTTAACTGAAATAGCACTCTATACTCATAATCTTCTTGTTCTGTTTGCTGCCAGTTTCTCTTATCAAATTTTAAAATTTCTTTGTCTCTATTTTTGGAAGATATATTCCTTGCAGAATGAAATTAGGTGATTATGTGCAAAAGTACTTATAATAAATGTTTACCTGGAAAATATGTCATTAAAAGAATTGGGCTCATGTAAACCCAGCTACTCAGAGGCTGAGGCAGGAGGATTTCAAATTAGAGGCCAGCCTGGGTAAATTAGCAAAACCTTGTACAATATAAAAAAATTTTTAAAAATCTGCTGGGCATGTAGTTCTATGTAGAGTGCTTGCCTAGCAGGTGTGAACCATGGGGTTCAAAAAAGGTTGGGAGGTGTGGCCAGGATAAATTTAGGGTAGGTAAAATTATCTTGTTATATTTCTTCCTTATTCTAAAACAGTGTCCACTAATGTGTCTACAATCTATGGACAATTAAAATTTAACATGTAATGGTAAAAGAAAATGAAGTAGTAACATAGGGTGCAAGGAAAGGCATTCTATAGAGTACCATGTTAGTCAACTTTCTATCACTATAAAAATACCTGGGATTACAAATTTATAAGAGGTTTATTTTTGCTAATAGTTTTGAAGATTCCAGGAGGTGATTTGTTGGTCCTGTTGCTTTTGGGTCTGGAGAGACGCAGCTCATTATGGTGGGAGCACATTAGTTATAGAGCAAAACTACCCACCTCACAGTGTGCCAGAGAGCAAAGAAAAAGAGAGAGGAAGAGGTTGATGTCCTACTATCCTCTTCAAGTGGCACACCCCCAGTGACCTGACGACCTCCTGCCAAGCTCTACCTCATAAGGGTACCACCACCTCTCAATAATTCCATGCTGAGGACCAAGCCTTTAACCACATAGAACACTGGGTCGGGGGGCACTTATGATCTAAACCATAGAAGAAGTGACTATGAGAGAAGCATTTACATGTACTTGTATAGATGATCTTTATAAAATTCCTGAAAGTCAGGTATTGTTATGCTTACACTAAGAACATTAGGAACCTATCAAATATAGCAGTTAACTTGCCTAAGGTTGTATAGCCAGGATAGGAAACCAAAGACTACCCCAAAGGTTGTGTAGCCATAATTTGAACCCAAAGTTTTTCTCTCTACATCATTAGTAATATTAAATCAATTTGGGTATAATTAGGAGTAATTTAAATTCTATTACTAGTATGTTCTGTATGACTGTGCCTTACTTGGTTACATTAAAATCTTCAAAATAAAACATTCTGGAGAATAGGGTTAGTTACCTAGTCCCCATTCCAATCAGTATAATCTATAAAATAGCAGCTAATAGTCATATTTCACAGAATACTCTAGCCAGCTATTTATTTGTGAGAGTTTATCTTTAGTCAGAAAAGAGAAAAGGATTAATCTGAATTTGGCTGTTGCATAGCACAAAGATGTTACTATTATAGAATTCCCCCAGCTGGGATGTCCATTCATTTCCTGGTATTCTACTATGCAGATATACAGTTGCATTCAGAGATAAAGCTTCTTGAATGAGTGAAATTTTATTTAACTAGTCCTCATAACATCATCCTGAGGGTCTAAGAACAAGATACTTCTACATAGAAAGGCAAGCCTCATATGCAGGGTAGTTCGTGAAAGGAACTAAGGACATGCCTTAAACACATTGAGTAACAGTGTATAATGTGGAAAGCCACCCGTGAATTACTTGAGGGTCTTCTTGGTTCGGCAGCTAGGGAGATTTTATGTTTAAACTTGAGAATTATTCATGGCTCTCCCATGCAATAGATTGCTCAAGGCACATGACCTTTATCTCCGCTTTACTAGGAAGACCCTCACAGTAGCTTCAGAGATGGGTGTAATCCTGTGGGAACTGGAAAGCCGACCTTCTACCTTTCTTGGTGAAGAACGTTCTATGTAAGATCTTTGATGTTCCCTGATATAAATATAGCAAGAGAGGGTGCCCTTTTGCCTTTTTAGTATAGAAGCTCCTTCCTGTATGATCCACTAGCCTGTCCTGTCCCCACTTTCTAAAAATATTTTCTGTGTCCTGTGATTTTTTTCATCATTCTATTTTTCTTAGCTTTTATTTTGCAGCCAGCTCATTCTACCTAGGGGAACCCCATTCCCATTCGCCTGCACGGGTAGCCGGGGAGAACCTGCGCCTGGAAAAGGGATCCTTATCCTGTGGAATTAAAAGAGAACTAGTGGATGTTTGGCCCTGTCTTGCAGGGAAAGCGGGAAAGCATGCTTGTGGATTAGCATATTGTGGACTGACATATTGTGGATTAGAATATTATGGGTTAGTATATTGTGGATTGGTATATTGAGAGAAAGAGGAAAGAGGAAAGGTTTTTATTGTGGGATGTTAAACACAGGGAATTCCTTGTCCTCAAAGAAAGAAATTTATTTTGCAATTCTGAAGACAATAATAAAACAAAGGGGAAAAGATTCAAAAAGAGCCCAAACCTGAACCCACAGATAGGCACAAGCCGGTGGAAGATCCTAACGCAGGCAGCCAAGAAAGCCCTAAAGGCCATGGAAGCAGGGGAGCTCCCCATGGGAACCAGATGCATACCAGCAGCACCTAGCAGAACAGACAAAATGCAAGCAACTGGCAGGGCTCTGAGGGTGGCCAGAGACACGGGCACTCGCCCTGGGCTGCAGGGGCCAAGGCTAATATCACTGGCCAAGGCAGCAATGGTGGCTCATGGGGCCCAAGGTGAATGGCCCACATAACTCCCAGCATGACAAAATTCCACAAAAGCCACCAGTATTCCAACTTCAGACAGATGAATATGGGAGGCATTCAAGGTAGGACAGCGCACAGGGTGAGGAACCCAGAGCTGCAGACAGAATTTTGGGTCACATGGAAAACACGGGAAAATGGCTTCAGCCATGCGGCCTTGGCGACATGGCAGACCCCTTCCTGCAGGCTTCTTTCAAGACCCGCCTCCCACACTTTCCTGGGCTTCCTCTGGGTCCCTTGCACCAAGGGTAAGCCTTCTGGTCCTGCCTTCTAGTTTTGCAGAAACTGTTACTCCTAGCATTGCTGCCTCTTGCAGGCAAACACCCAGCTCCAAATCCATACTTGCTAACAAAAGAATTTCTTTACAGGCAGGGTCCAAACTGATGAATTTCTGAATCTTTAACTTCAGTCTGGTGCTTGATCGTTTTCCCGAATGCTTAACTGAATAAACTAATCTCTGGTTCCATTAACAGTTTTCAAAAAGGAACTTCCCCTTTTATCTACAGCCACACCTCTAAAGAAAAGTTACAATTTATTTTTCTAACAGTAATAATTCTAACTATGCTTTCTTGATCATTTTCCTCTTCAAAGATGTTATTAGGAATAAATCTGACAATCATAAAAACAAAATTTCATCATCTTCCATATCTATAATATTTTACAATGGTTTGATAGTTGTCAGATTTTTAGATCTTCTGATTTCTAAATATATGTGCAAAATTTCTATTTTAACTACATTACATAATGTCAAAGTTTACATAGATAAAAGAGTGCACTCATAATATTTAAAGTAAAATAAAAATGGAACCCACTCTTGCTTTATTTATATCAGGTAACATCAAAGGCCTTATATAGAATGTTCTTCACCAAAAAAGGTAGAAGATAGGCTGTCCAGTTCCCACCAGGATATGCCCATCTCTGAAGCTACTATGAGGGATCTTCCTAGTATGTGCCTTGAGCAATCAATTGCATGGGAGAGCTATGGATAATTCCTAAGTTTAAACCTAAAATCTCCCTGGCTGCCATACTAAGAAGACCCTCAAGTAAATTCATGGGTGGCTTCCTGCAGTATAAGTTACTTTAAAATTTATAAATACTTCCACATACAACTATTTCATTTAACTTCTATAACCCTGCAGAATACATGTTCTCATTGAAGAGAAAAAAAATGTCATAAATTTAAGAATTTTGAAGGTTAGATAGATGGCAAGTTACTGTTATACAACTTGAATCCAAGTCTTTCATCCGGAGTAGATCTTGAACATGAAGTAAAGTTGTAGAATGTACAGATTCAGTGATACTTTGGAAAACATGTCTACCTCTAAATATTTTACTTACAATGAAGCATCTTAGAAATTCATTCCAAGACTATATATTTACATAGCCATTCATGGATTCTGTCCTTGAATATTGAGAACTAACTTTACCTGAAGAACTGAAACAGGCATTGAGACTGTAGCAATGAATAAAGGGAACAAAAAATTCTGCCTTTAGGGAACATACCTTTTAGTGCAGAGGTTATAGAAAAAATAACATAAACATTGTGTAACATAAACATTGAGAACTCTCGCACTATAGTCCCAAATGATCTACCACTGCAAGTTATAATTTATTGATCTTAAGTTTTCTAATCTATAAAAAGGAAATAAAAACATAATTATCTATTTGATTTGCATCAAATTCAGGGATTTTGAAGGTTGAATGATGTGATAGAAGAAAAATCTAAAAGAATGATTTGCTCACAATAAGCCCTTTATAAATGTTAATTATTACTCATAGGAATATTGAGGATCCCCCCCCACCGCGCTTTTTTTTTTCCCTTTGAAGCTGCAATCATTCACTCACCACAGGAACAAATGTCTACAACAAGCCCAGAATGTGGCTTCTGTCATCTACTATGACAAAATCAAACAGCAGATTAAATAGCAATGGGCAGAGTCCTAAAGATGGTAATCCACAAGAACCTATAACCTGACATTAGAAACTCCTGACTGCCTGGGAGCTTACATTGATCTCCTAGGCAGCCATACCAAGAATCAGAAACTCAGTGGCATAAAACAACAGAATCACATTGTCTCACAATTCTGGAAGACAGATGTCCAAAATTGAGGTGTCAGCAGTGTCAGCAGGACCAAGTCTCTTCTCTAACATTTAGGGAATCTTTTCTTGCCTCACCCTGACTTCTGGTTGTCTGCCGAAGTCGTTGCTATTCCTCAGCTTCTAGATGCACTGCTTTAACGTCTGCCTTTGTGTGACATGGTATTTTCCTCTCCTGTGTGTCTCTTTTCACCCGGTTGTTGTCTTATGAGGACAACAGCTACCTGCTGGGAACCACTGGCTTTTTTTTTTTTTTTTTTTGCCTGTTCCACTTAATCATATAGATGCAATTTGTAATATGTGGGCTTTCCAAATTAGCTTCTTTCACTTAGTAATATACTTTGAAGTTTTCTCAGTGTTTTTTTTTTCTTTTTCCGGGCTTAATGGCTAATTTCTACATAGAATTGAATAATATTCCATTGCTTGATTTGTCACAGTTTAATTATCCGTTCACCTAGCAAAGGAAATCTTGGTTGCTTCCAAATTTTGACAATTATAAATAAAGCTGCTGTAAACCATACACAGGACTTTGTGTGAACATAAGTTTTTGTCCCTTTTGGATAAATACTGAGGAGTAAGAGTTTTGAATCTTGTAGTGAGAATAGATTTAATTTTATTAGAAACTGCTGAACTGTTGTCCAATATGGCTGCACCCTTCTGCCCTCCCACTGGTAAGGAGTGAGAATCTCTGCCACCCTACACGCTCCCCAGAATTTGCTGTTGTCAGTATTTTGGAGTTTTGCCCCTGTAACATGCATGTAGTAGTATTTCATTGTTTTAATTTGTGATTTGCCAATGACATATGATGTTGAGTGGCTTTTCATATGCTTACTTGACATGTATTCATCCTCTTTGGAAAAGCAGCTGTTCAAATATTTTGTCCATTTTTAAATTGGGCTGTTTGTTTTCCTATTTTGAACTTTTAGAATGCTTTTATATCTTGAGTAATAGTCTAAATATTTTCTTCTCGTCTATGGTTTATCTTCTCAAATTCTAGTATGTGTGTTTTACAATGTTTCTTAAAATTATGAAGAAAAAAATTATGTAACAAGTATAATTTTCTTTTTAGTTTTGAGGGGAAGAGTCACTATAACCTATAATGTGGTCTGAAAAAAAATTCCATTTTACCTGTTATATTATGTATCTAAGCATCAATTTTAAGAAAATGAATAAAACTTGTAAATTATATTTAAGATTTAGTTTTTTTTAATCTGTTAAATTATTATTTAGTTTGTTTAATCTGTTAAATCATGGAATTGGAAGTACTGACTGCCCAAATAACAGTTGATATTAAAGTAATAATAAAAATAATTATTTCTAAATTTAATATACTAAGGTGTTACAGTTATGAAGATAAAGTATTAATGGAAAAGAGAAACAGTGCTTGAGTAATCAGTTGGAGTATATTTGATCACTTTCAAGTGTATTTTTTTAATAGACAATTAATTCAAATACTCACCAAAGGTTGATCAGAGTTTCCAATGAACTATATTAAATAAGCAGCAGTTTTATTCCTTATCTTGCTCACCTTATGATGGGACCAAAGTACAGAGAGCTAACAAAAGGAAAGAGACTAGATGAGAAAGTAAGGTGTGTTACATCATCAGAGCTAACTGAAGTTTCATCTACATGGATGAAACCATAGAGCAGAACATTAACCCAGTTTATATATCTAAAAGAACATGGTGAAATAAAAAGGAAATATTTGAACCAAAGGTTACACTCAGAATAATAATTAGAAATACAGTGTAATCTCCATGAATGCTCTGGAGTAGTAAAATAACAGTTATTCCCATTACTATTGTCGACATCTCATAAAATGCATATCTTGATATACCTTGGAAAAGGTGAAACCCCCCTGATAATACCTTAGCAATGAATAAATGTAGTCAACCCCCAGGGAATTAAGATAAGATGAAAAAAGTTTATAAGAATGGATCTCTTGAGCCTGAGAAACTGAATTCATTACTGAGCTGCAATAAGCTTACAGGAATAATCAAAGCAATCTGAAGAACAGAATAAAAGAACCTGGAGACATAAAAGTCAGGATGACACAGAAATTATCTGAGCTATGAAACAAATTTCCTACACATTTTGTCATTGATGGGTATAAGGAATTCTATTTCAAGAAATGTGCTAGCATGTTTATATTGGTGATGGCAAAGTCGTTTTTCCATAGGGAAGCTTATCATCAATGGAAGGGGAAAGCAGTGAATCTGCTTATTAAAAATAATAGCAACACTGAAATTTTTCAGAAATACATTCTCCTTCACTTTGTAGAACTATAAGCATTACTAAGTGAAATTTATACATGTCATACGAATATACATCATATACATAAAAGTGTGTGTATATATGTGAGTATATAATATATATATATATATATATGTGCATATATGTAGAAACTAGATTTTTCATTTTCTAGAGGAATCTGTCACATATGAAGACTGTGGAGTATTGGAATTCAATAGTGACAATATAGAATTAAATTCCAAGGAGTATAATGAGGAGTAGATGTAAGAATATTCAAACAGGTTATCCAATAAGTTATCTTTCACCGCTGAGGGAAAAAAGAACTAATCAAAGAGATTTGTATGTTCGGAAATTATTAAGTAGATACTACTATAGAAGAAAATCACCCATTTTCATAAGGGACCTAATTATATCTGCAATAATAATATTCTGAATGTTTCCATTCTGCATTGCTTAGAGAAATATTTGCTGTTCAATAGTATCAAAACAGTAACCCATTTTGGAATCTCTTTAGTTGTGGAACTTTACATAATCTCAGAGACTTTTTTTGAAATATAACTTAAAAATATAGGTTGAAAGGACTGGATTTCTTTGTGATTCAAGTGTTAAACTAAAATCATCTCACATTGTACAATTCATATATTCTTAAGTTGGATGTGATATCTTATAAAAATGGACCATCAAGTTTGATTTTCAAAATATAGGAATGTTTTTGTGAAGTGAGTTTTGATACTTTTATTTTTGTTATATCTAATTCTTCCTAGAGTTTTAAAATATTTAATATGCCAGACGTTCTGCAGTATAATCTCTTTCATTATTCCAAACTCTACTGTTTTCTAATTACAGTATGTCAGAAAAGTTCAGGCAGCATTGCAGTGCCTATAGGACTTTAGTACAATGTACCAGATATAGAAGGCACTCAACTATAGATTTTGAACTCAATTGATAAGGTAATATTTTAGTAAAAACTCCTATAGCTGCAATTGCTTGTAACAATTAAGATGATGATCTTCAATACTAGATTCTACCTAAAATTTTTGAAAATTGCTTCCTCTAACTACTGAAATTAATGGATTCATTTCATTTTTTCAATATAACTCTTTTCTAAAACTATTTGCCTTGAGTGGTTCATGAAAAGTCAATCTGTTGGGTTTTGGCTTTAAGTCTTACGTTATGAGCATCTGCTTAGCTCTCTGGTCTCTATCTTGAATTGGTTTTGGGGGTTCCTTATTCCTTGATTTATTTTCACTCTAACAAAAGTCACTGGAGTCCTGTCCTGTCCTCTTGAGGTTACTGTGTTAGGATCAGGTCCCTTTTGTGAAGCCACTGTCATTTAATGAGAACATTTTATGACCATATACATACATCTTTGAGTATCTAAATAGGATTTTTTTTCTTAATTTCAATGATCTTATATCAGACTCTCTTCAAGTTCTTTTGGGGATTCTCAATCCAAAAACTAATGTGCTGGAACATTCTTGGACACTCTTGGAACTATGTTGTGCCTGATTGGCCAAATGACCTTGAATTATGACTGATTTTGTTGTCTCACAGTTTGACTTCCCCAGGAGTCTAATTTCAGATTTTCTTTTTCTTTTAAGTAGACTCATCTTTCTTTTTCAACTGTAAGTACTAGAATTATGGTTGAATTTGTATTCAGGTAATTCCCTCAGTCCCAACATAATTTGGGCCTGAATTAAGGTTACCAGTCATTTATGCCTAGCCAGATTTCTGTTTTAATTCCTGAGTCTTCCACCTAGAACTTCAAGCTGTTCAGTTAATTCCTGAGTGTGAATTTCGAAGAAGCCAACCATTCGTTATCCAGCATTATAAATCAGGTTTTGAAACATTCACCTCTGAAATAGCTGCCCTCTCAAAGCAATATTGTGATTGTTGGTAGAGTTTCACAGCCTGAATGTACCTGGGTTTTATTCATGTCATCTCAGCAGGTACCATGAGGGCTTGTTATCTACTCTTAAGATTCCAGTGTCTCCCCTTGAAAAAGGAAGGCACTGCTTAGGCTGCACACTCTTACCTAAATCTAGTAAGTCATTATCTATGTGGCCTTACTGACCATACTACTCAATGGCTCATAAACTTTTTCTCCTAAACCTGGAAATATTGATTTTGTAAGAGCTGGAGGGCTCTTATGAGTCTCTCTTAGCTGTAACACTATCAGTGTAAACGAATCTTTATACCAAACTTCAATATCCATACCCTTTTGCTTTGCCTTTGAGTAAGAATATACAAGAAGGAGTAAAAAAGTTCTATATTTTTAACCTTTTTTTCTTTCCCCCTTCCCTAATTTCCTCAATATGCACCATCTTAATATCACCACCCATTCAGATATTTTTCCATGTGGCCCCAGGAAAAGTATTATATTCAATCCTGCAATAGTTCATTACCAGTGATGAAGAACTAGAGGTGAATTTTCTATGAACAGCTTAATTGAAGAAGTATAGCAGCATAATCACTGAAGCAATCAGGGGATGGCACAGGCAATAGAAAGCTACTTTGTTTGAAATGTGTGACTATCTTTTTTTTAACTTTGTACTGTCACTCACCAAATAATTTACCATATGATGGGAAGAAAATAATTATTGTAGGTTTATATGGTCTCAAGCCCAAAGTAAAATGTATAGTCAAGATAATTGAGTATAGCTGTGATAAGATTTTGTAATATTTTATGGTTGCCCTGAAACAAAGACTGGCCTTAGGTGATGTTAGTAAGATAGCTAGGTGCTTGATTCTTCCATAAAACCAATAATTGAGCAACTGTTTTTGAACAAAAGTGCCATTATCAGAGCTCCAACAAGATCCAAGTAGGAGGTTGCAAAATCCCAGCAGAGACCTGGGAGAAATATTTTGAGAAACAGGGTTAGGCTTGCTGACAATGGTACCAGGATACTTAGAAATAAATGGTATTGGTTGGAGGTTCAGAAATATACTCTATACAAACAGACTCAGCTCCAGTCCTTTTTGGCTATGGTTATGCAACTAACCCATCCACTGAGGGACCCAGAGGAGGAATACTCACCTGGGTCCAGTCCTGCCCACAGAAACCCTTAAGAGTCTGCTTAAGAATTCATTGCAAGTCAAACTCAGCTGAGCCCCTGTTAGTAGACCTCATCTGCAGGCTCTACTGCATATTGTGAAGTAACCGGATGACCTGACTTCATTTCCACTCAACCATAGTCCCAGTGGCAGACCTGTTCACCTGGATATTTGGCAGGAACTTACGTATCTGTGCACATCCCTAGAAACAGACTGGATGTCCATAGACGGAACTGTGAACCATCCACAACTGCACGTCCCAGCTCCAGCCTGCTCACTCTTGCTTTAAATGTAAATTGATAAAATTATCCAATCAAAAGACATGAAGGAACTTAAAAAATAACAAAATAAGCCCAAAGTAGTAAACAGAGGTAGAAAATAATTAGAATAGAAATAATAGAGAATAAAAAAATAATAGAAAAGATCACAAAGAAACCAGAGTTGATTTATATAAAACATAGCCCAAAATGTCAAATCTTCAGCTAGATGGACTGAGACATAGAAAAAGTGAATAAAATCAAAAATTAAAGAGGAGATATTATAACATATCACATAAATACAGAGGATTATGAGAGATTGCTATGAATACTTAAATGGAACAACTTGAATAGCCTAGAAGGAATGGATAAATTCCTAGACTATCCAACCTGCCAGGATACTTAGAATAAATTCAAGGAGATAAAAATTTGCACACTTAAAACTATGTTATATTGTGGTGAAATATCAAAAAGATACACATAGTTGTTCTAAGAGTTCCAGAATTAATATTGTCAAAATATTCATATTATCCATAGTATTTTCTAGATTCAATGTGATCCTTTTCAAACTTCAAATTTTATTTGTCACAGAAATAGAAAAAAATCAATCCTGAAATTTGTGTGGAATCACAAAAAAACCTGGATAGCTAAATCAATCTTGAACAAGAACAACAAACTTGAAGTCATTACACTTTCTGATTTCATGTATTACAAAGCTATAGTAGTCAAAACACAAACACCATGGCACCCATATAAAATCATGAACACCCTGATTAATGGAACAGAATAGAAATCCCAGAAACAAATCCACACACGTATGGTCAAGTAACCTGCAACAAAGTTGTCAAGTATATATAACAGAGGAAAGAATAATCTCTTCAGTGGATGATGTCATGATTAGATGTCCATACACAGGGGAATGAAATTGGGCCATACATAAAAATCAACTCAAAATTAAATATGTAAATGTAAGACCTGAAACTGTAAAAATCTTAGCAGAAATTATAGAGTAAAAGCACTTTGACAGCCTATTTTAGAAGTGACACCAAAAGCTCAGACAATAAATAACAGAAATAAACAAATGAGTCATTTATTAAACAAAATGCTTCTGTATAACAAAGGAAACTATCAATAAAATGAAAAGGAACCATATGGAAAGGGAGAAAATATTTGCAACCTTATGTATTTGAAAAGGAGTTAATATCCAGTCCATATATGTAACTTAAACAATGAAAAAACAAAGAGCAAAAAAAAAAAAAAAGAAAGAAAACAAACAAACAAAAAAAACCCCCTTCATTTAAAAATTGTCAAATTACCTGAATAGATATTTTCCCAAGGAGATAAAAAATATTCAACAAAGAAAAAGTATTCAACATCTTTGATCTTTAGGGAAATGTAGATCAAACTAGGAGATATCACCTCACACATGTTAGGATAGCTATTGTTAAAACTGTAAGAGAAAACAAATATTGGCAAACATGTGAAAAAAGGAAACATTGTTGGTGGAGATTTATATTGATATAACCATTATGGAGGTTTCCCAAAACTTCAAATACAGAGGTATCCTATAATCCTGTAATCCTACTTTTGGGTGCATATCCAGAGGAAAATAAATCAGCACCTTTTACAGACCTGCACTGTTTCATTCCTTGCAGCATTATTGACAACAACCGACATATGGAAATAAGGGCCCATTAATGGATGAGTGAATAAAGAAAATGTTAGGAATATGTACACAATAAAATATTACTCAGTTATTTGGCCTTAAAAAGAGAGGAAAATCTTGTCATTTTTTGACAATGTGGATGAATCCAGAGGACATTATGGAGAGATAAACCAGAGACATAAGTACTGCAGGATTTTAAATGTATGGAATTTATAAAAGTCAGATTGATGGAAGCAGAAAAGAAAGTTTGCCTCCAGCTGCAGGGGTGGAGAAAATGAAAGGTGTTGATTCAAAGGTCTCAACTTTCATTTATGAGATGAATAAACTTAGAAGAACTATTGTACAGCATGGTGTCTACAGTTAATAACAGTATATTTCATAGTTAAAATTTGCTAAGAGTAGATCTCAAATGTTATCCACCCTCCACATAATACAATTGTTACTAGATGTGGCAATAGATATATTAGTATTTTAAATATCTCACAACTATTTTGTATCAAACGTTATGCTGTGTACCTTACCTGTGTGTGTGTGTGTGAATCATATCTCAATAAGGAAAAATACTGTGCTTATTTACTTAATTTAATCCAGTCAACGGTTTCCTAAAGTGTGAGTTATTTTCCATTTTTTTAAATATTAAAAAATAGTAATGGGGAGAATAGTGGATTTGCTTCTGCTCTCAGTGGTGCAAAGTACTAGAGAATTGATAGCTGGTGTCTCTTGATTGCTTTGGTGAATTTGGTGAATTGGTGGGCCATAACATCATTGGAAAATCTGGACATCTTTGAGAAATACTGTAAGATGTATGTCATTCAATTATTTATTATTATTTGTGTCAGGTTTCTCATGTATTTACTTACAAAGATAATATGTTTTGATAACAGCTTTGATGTAATTTAGTTATTACAGCAATGTAAGTATGTTATTACATTAACACAAGCAACTAAACGAATCATAAGTTGTGTTCAGTGTCACCATGAGAAATCCTTAAGAAAACAAAATAATATTAATTATCTCTATCTCAAAATTCAACCTTGAAAGATTATATTGTATAACTTAGGAAACCATACAAGTATTACTGTAGTAGTTGTTACAAGCATCCAGCTGGTGAAACAGCAGCCTCAAATATACAGATGTTTTGAATTTCTTGTCAGGGAGTAATAGTCACTATATGTACTTCAGAGCTGCTTGGTGTAGAGCAAGTGTGTCCTTGGCTGGTTACTGTCATGTGTATCTGCTGGGCTGGGCTGGGCTGAGCTGGGCTGTTGCCTGCCATGTGTAATAAGCTTTAATGTACAGAGTTTTACATGCATAGCCTGAATTTGAGAAAAAATGAATGTCATCCCAATATGGAGCCATTTTTCACTCATTTATCATATGATGTTTCCATTCTTATTTCAACTTAGTTTCTTTGGCTATATTGCTGTTTATGTGCTCATTTCTTTCCACTCAAAGAGCATGATCAAGCATATTTTAAAATTTAGCTTCCCTAAACTTTTTGTCAAAAAACCCCAATTTTTAATAAATAACCATTGATTGGATGGTTATTGCTTTCAATTAGCAAGTCATTCAGCAAAACTATGTCTATAAAATTGACTGGTTTATATAGGGGTTTAATTTCATTTTGTTGCATATGGATTTCTAATTTTCCCAGCACCATTTGTTGAAGAGGCTATCTTTTCTCCAATGTATGTTTTTGGCACCTTTGTCAAATATCAGATAACTGTAATTATGTGGCTTATTCTCTCTGTCCTCTATTCTATCTCTCACCATGCACAAAACTCAGCTCAAAGTGGATCAAGGATCTAGGAATTAAACCAGACACACTGTGTCTATTAGAAGAAAAAGTAGGCCCAAAACATTTGATATTAGGCCCCAACTTCCTCAATAAGACTCCTAAAGTGCAATAATTAATATCAAGAATCAATAAATGAAATGGATTCAAACTAAAAAGCTTATTTTCAGCAAAAGAAATCAATGAGGTGAATAGAGAGCCTACTAATTGGGAACAACTCCAGCAATTAGAGAAATGCAAATCAGAACTACTGTAAGATTTCATTTCACTCCAGTCAGAATGGCAGTTATCAAAAATGCAAACAACAATAAGTTTGGTGAAGATGTGAGGGAAAAGGCACACTCATACATTGCTGGTGGGACTGCAAATTGGTTCAGCCAATATGGAAAGCAGTATGGAAATTCCTCAGAAAACTGGGAATGGAACCACCATTTGACCTAGCTGTCCCACTATTTATACCTAAAGGACTAGCTGTCCCTCAGTCTATACCTAAAGGACTTAAAAAGAGCATAGTACAGGAACACAGCCATATAAATGTTTATAGCAGCACAATTCACAATAGCTAAACTATGGAACCAACCTAGATGCCCTTCAGTAGATGAGTGGATTAGAAAATGTGGAATATATACACACAATGGAATCTGATTCAGCAATAAAAGAAAAGAAAATCATGGCATTTGCAGGTAAATGGATGAAGCTGGAGAATATAATGCTAAGTGAAATTAGCCAATCCCAAAAAAACAAATGCCAAATGATTTCTCTAATATAAGGATGCTGACCCATAATATGCTGTGGGGGGATGGGGAGGATTAAATGAATTCTAGATAGGGCAATGGGGAAAAGGGGAGGGAGGAGAAGAGAGGAGAAAAAGGGGAGGAAAAGATGGTGGAATGTGATGGTCATCAATACCCTAACTACATGTAAAAGACACGAAGGATGTGACTCTACTTGTGTAAAATCTGAGATATGAAAAATTGTGCTCTATATGTGTAATATGAATGCAGTGTATTTTATTGTCATATATAACAAATCAAAATTAAAATAAAAGAAACCCTCCAACCAAAATTAACTCATTTACCAAAAAGCGGCACAAATAGCGATAACTTCCCATTCAATATCATTGGTGTAACAATACCAAAAGTCTTGAATATAATCAATGAATAGGAAACAATACCTCTGAGTATCCAATAAAGAAACCCTTTCAAAGCTCATGAATTTGACTTAAACTTTATGGGTTTTAAAAATGTCATAAAACAGTCATCATGAATCTAAATATTTAAGATGGAGTTTGAAGAAGATTATCTTTATTTCATTGCAAAGTAGACTAAGACCCATGAATTAGAAACCCATATTGGAGGATAGAATATAAGAAAGGCTATTGTTTCTTGTTTTACCACAGTGGCAAGAATGTTAAGAGAGTTTGGAGGCGGGAGGACCAGCCAGTGACTCAATTTGTATCTTTCTAGACTATTCATTATCACATCATTAGCTAATGGTCCTGCCTTATGCTCCCTATCATCCAAATGATATATTTAATAGCCTTTCTTCTCAGGTTTCTGTGGAGGTAACTAAACTTTTGAAAATATTTGCAAAAAAAGTACAAATGGGATGGTAAATAATATTTGGCACTTAATAATCAAGACTTTATTGTTAGAATGGAAGTAGAAATTTTGATTGTGATATATTAAAGTTAAACTTTGATATAACACTGCCTTAGTTAATCAAACTTCTCAAGAAATAAAATGTGTTTTTCAATTCCATTTTCTAATGAGTTGAGGAATATCTAATCAGAAACTCTTCATGTTTTAAATTTTCCAAAATTTTATTACTCTAACTTCTACCTTCAAAATAGTAATGAAGTAAAAATGATCCAAGGGTTATTTAATTTTTGAGGGGATTATAATATTAATTATATTCTGTAGATGGAGTAGGTGTTATGTGATACATTTTAATCTGAAATAAATATTACATGGTACATATTTTTCCTAAATTTTGAGTGTATTTTATACTCATTTTCTCTTTCTTTGAAAATATTGCAAACATAAGTTGATGTTGTATATATTTGAGTTCTGATTAACAGAGATTTCCTTGAATTTTTCTTGGAAATATTTTTGAGAGCCATAAATTTAAAGAGCAAAATAACTTTTTTGTGGTTTTAAAGATATTTTGAAAAATACCAGAGTAATTTCATTCTACTTGAATGATCTTAAATAAGTGTAAATGCCGTGATAGAAAATTATCAATTGGTGGGCTTTGGAGGGCCATATAATACTTAGTTCCATTTAGAAACCTTTATGTAGTAATAATTGAGATCGAACTGTTAAGGAAACTATTTTATTTAAAATGATGTAAAAAATGTACCTCTTAGAATTTCATTAAATGTATCATTAGTCATTTAAATAATAATGGTATTTAATATACTTAATGAGATATTTGACAATTCCTGACATTTGCTGAGAAATACGTGGATGAATAACTTTATATATATATATATATATATATATATATATATATATGTGTGTGAATATATCTATGTATGTATATATTTTTATACCTTTAAGTAACAATACTTTCCTGTATAAGAAACTAATTAAATGCTACAATAAAAAAGCAATTCTATTACAAAGAATAAATATTTTAGTTATAGTTGGGAAATTAGATTCTTTAAAAAATACATCAGAGGGCTGGGGATATGGCTCAAGCGGTAGCGCGCTCGCCTGGCATGCGTGCGGCCCGGGTTCGATTCTCAGCACCATGTACAAACAAAGATGTTGTGTCCGCCCATAGCTAAAAATAAATAAATAAATATTAAAAAAAATACATCAGAATAGAATTTTGAAGAGAAAAAAGCAATAGGTTTCTATTTAAAGGTATATATATATATATATATATATATATATATATATACATTTGGAATGAATTTATATATATATATATATATATATATATATATATTTGGAATGAATTCCATGGAGAAAAAAATGTAGACTTGAATTATCTCCCAGTTTGTAGAAGCACATCCACTTCAGAATAATGATTTTTCTTTTTTAAGCAATAAGTTCCCATATCTCACTGTGTGTACAATTCCAATTCCTATTAGAAATAATTTCTTTTACAAATTATGAATTACGCTATGATCCTTGCTTAGTTCTCAGTAGAAATTTAAAGCTAGTTTTGAAACCTAAATAAAGACTTTAGCATTTAAAATGTTATTGCATGACTCTTCAACATTCTTTACTCAGTTAAAATTCTAGTTCTATTCATTGTTTTTTTTCCCCTCATAAATATTATTTCCTTCATCTTAGTGGCTTTTCTATTCTATAATTTCCTTCTCCATATCTCTGGTTACAAAATTCAGAATTGAATGCAACTTCCCAATTGATGATAATTGATTTTATTTTGTTGGACATGCAGACAGCAAGCTTTGACTTTATGCAGCTACTTATTTCTCAAGAAAATGGTTAAGAATGGCAAAAGAGAGGGTCATAGTGGGAATTCAAGTTGTTAGTAGAAACAAACAATGTGACAAATGAATGGATGATACTTCCTTAAGTTTGAATTTATTTTTAAAAATATTGTTATCTGTGATATTCCTCAAATTAAGCAACCAACCAAACAAGCAAAACTTCAGAGACATATTTCAGAGAATACCAAGTACCTTTTTTTTTTCGGTGGGGGGGAAGTATTGGATAAATTTAGTTCATTAATTTCATGAGTACTTAATGATTATAAAGATTATCTTTCTTTGCTTAAGACATGTCAGCAGAACTTCATTTGTAATGAAACTGAAGTTTCTTTTGTCCAAAGTCTTGGTTCAGTTTAGTTTAGTTGAGGTTGAGAGAAAAGTAAACATCATAGTGACATTCATAAATGACTAGAAGCACAATATAGTGAAGGGCTTTATACACAATACTGGTGTTTAGCTTGCTTATGTTGTTTTATATATTTTACTCAAGTAATTGCAAACATTATATCATGAGACAGTGTTTAAATGAAAGCATGAGGTTTAACTCTGTCCTTTTTCTCCAGTCTTGATGCTCAACCTGATTGACATACGACAGAAACACAAAAACCTAAACAAAACCACACTAAACAAAACCACAGCCATACATTTTCTATTTTAACAAGCAATTGCATGAGTCTCAGTTCTATTGTTTTCCATCATCCTGAGTAACTGCATGCTCAATAATCAACACAAGTGACAAAGCAACAAATAACACCTATATCCTTATCGTATGGTTACCTTGCAAGAAGTTTGAGCTGACATTTCTGTTTGTTTCTTCATAACAAATGAAAGGAATCATCATGAGATTATTTGTGGAACAGTCGTATAGGCAGAGGTTAGTGTTAATAGCCCTATAGTAGCATTCAATATAAGTTAGCAACATAGGAATGTCCTGTCAATAGATCCTTGGAGTTATCATGCCATTTAGAATAAATCTAGCTTCTGCATTAATCAGCTCTCCATTACTATAACAAAATATCTGAAATAATAAACTTATATAAAGAGAACAGTTTTTGATCACAGTTTAGTTTATTTGCTGTTATTCACATTGTTTTCAGGCCTGTGACAAAGCAATACATCATGGTGGGAATGTAAAAAATATAGTAAAACAAGTCACCTCTTGGCCAGGAAGCAAAAAAGAGAAAGAGGAAGAAACTAGGATCTTACAATCTCCTTCAAGTTATAACCCCAGTGACCTGAAGATCTCCTATAAGGTCTCACTTTATGATGCATCCACCATCTTCCAACTGTGCTACTCCAGGAAGGAAGATTTTACCACACAGATTTTGGGAGGCACTTAAAATCCAAACTATAGCAACATCCTATGTTATAAGGCACAAAACAATTCAATAAATGGTGATACTCCATTATCATTCTGCTTCATAAGAGCAGCATTTTTGCTTATTAATTATGAATATATAATAAGGTACTCAGTAAATATGGGATAAATTATAATATTTATTAAATACTTCAAAATATCATTTGCTAAGAAGCATTTTTTCTCCTCCCCCCCTTTTTTTGCTATAACCCACAAAAATAGATGCTTAGTATCCCTGTTTTCAATTTGAGGTGCTAGATCATATACAGGAGTAGCAGAAGTTTTCTAAAACTTTGCCTCTTAGCTGGGCATGTACCACATGTATACAAGAGATTGAGAGAAGATTTAAAAATAACTAATAATTATTTTAAGAGATTTTTGATAGCTCTCCCACATTCCACCCCATCCATGGTAGAGTGGAACAATGAGAGCTGCTTTCTGATTAGTTCAAATCAAAGGAGAAGGACTTCAGTGCTACTATTTGGGAAGTTGATATAGACTCTTATTTTGGGGGCAAAAGAAGGACAAGTTGGACTTGAGGTAAGAGGTCTGTAACTGAAAAGCAGAGGGCAGCATCTGGGGAGTTATATTCCCATAGTTAACAGAGTAAATATATTAGTGATGAATAATATCATTCAAGCAAGTTTCCAACACTCAAGTTATTAAAATTACTATACAAGATGATAAGAAATAAGGACACTAAGACAGCAAAAGAATGGGGCTAAAATTAATAGCGGGTGCCCAGAAACTGTGTGAGTTGTGTTAAGATGCATTTGCTCTGCATGAAAGAGGGTACCCTTGGTTACATGTTTATTGAAGATCTATAAGGAGCTCATGAGAGACAAAGTCAGCTTTTCACATGCACTAGAGAAAACTAACATCAAATTGATTCACATTGCAAATGTTTTCTACTCTAATGTTTCTCTCTATCCTTTTCAAGCCCAGCTACTATCCTAAAGGCAGTATTGTGGCTTGGTGCAATGAAATGTAATGTCTTCAAGGGCAAAGGGTATGAAATAAATATTTCACAGGTGACCCTTGTTATGTTCCAGGCACTCTTCTAAAAGTCTTATGTTTATGTATGTTAACTCACTTAACCCAGAGAACAATCTGAGTTACTATTTTCCCAAAGTCACAGAGTTAGCAAAGGTCACATCTGAGACCCTTTCTCAGATGATCTAGCCCAAGTCAGTACCCTGCTGAAAAAGATCCCTCTGTTTGTAAAGCACATTTCAACTCCAGCCCCCAAAAGGAACAGATTAATATATATGCCTGTCCCTATGTAAGCTTGAAGGAGGGTAGAGTTGGAGCAGAGACACATTAACCATAAGTGAGAATTAAGAATTTTGACTATTATATGTAATTATCAATTTTAAAAGTTTACATGGAGGTTATTTTTACCACTACAAGTCACAGGACATTTTATTTATGAACAGTGACCAGGAATATCAATAAGAGTTTATCTACAATTTTATTCAATGGAGGTCATAGTTATCCTACTACAGTATTAAATGAATATGTCAGTAGGCATTAAATTTAAATATATTTGGAATTAAATGTGCTTTCTGATGCATATTACAAGCTCCACTTGCTTATCGTATCTATTATTCTATAAATATATATTTCCATATGTGAGTTGAGTTATATACCCAATTTAAAATAACTAAATATTAACCATAATATTGTGCTGTTTATATGCATTGAAAGTAAATTAAGGAATGATTCCAAAGACAATTGAAACAGACCAAAGGAAGCAAAGAAGAAAACATGAAAGGAGAAATAACTGTTTAATAGAACCAAAGGAAAATATTCAAAATCATTAGTATTCAAAAATATGCATTCATCAGTTTATCTATCCTACCTGGTGATTAAATAAATACTCAAAATAATACAAAATGATGAGAGATGGAAAATCTCATACATAACTGGTGGAGCTGTTAAATAACACAATCCTTTTGAAACATCTGAAATTTTAAATGCATATTAAGAACCTAGAAAATTTCATTTAATTTTCTGTTATTTTATCCTGAGGGAATGGTCCTTAATATAAAAAAAATTATGGAGTTATAATCTTATTACTCTATCAATATTGAAAAATTGGGAACAACAAGTTACTAAATGTGTGGCAATACAAATTGATTATGTAACAATATACATTCAGTATATTGACTGTAGAGCAGATGTTGAAAATCGTGTAAGGAAATTATATCTATGTGGAAGATGCTTATAGAATACTAGGTGAAGAAAGCAAAACCCAGAGAAATGAGCTATACAATTTTATGTATGATTGTCCTTATAATTATACTTAAATCCTATGCATAAATATGAGAAAATTTTCTCTTTTTTTGTGGGGAAAAGTTAAAAATCAGAGATTGTGTATAAATGCCACATTTTTTTTATCCATTCGTCTATTGAAGGGCATCTAGGTTGGTTCCACAGTCTTGCTATTGTGAATTGTGCTGCTATGAACATGGATGTAGCAGTGTCCCTATAGTGTGCTCTTTTTAGGTCTTTAGGGAATAGACCGAGTAGGGGAATAGCTGGGTCAAATGGTGGTTCCATTCTGAGCTTTCCAAGAAATCTCCATACTGCTTTCCAAATTGGCTGCACCAATTTGTAGTCCCACCAGCAATGTACAAGTGAACCCTTTTCCCCACATCCTCGCCAGCACTTGTTGTTGTTTGACTTCTTAATGGCTGCCAATCTTACTGGAGTGAGATGGTATCTTAGGGTGGTTTTGATTTGCATATCTCTGACTGCTAGAGATGGTGAGCATTTTTTCATGTACTTGTTGATTGATTGTATGTCCTCCTCTGAGAAATGTCTGTTCAGGTCCTTGGCCCATTTGTTGATTGGGTTATTTGTTATCTTATTGTCTAATTTTTTTACTTCTTTGTATATTCTGGATATTAGGGCTCTGTCTGAAGTGTGAGGAGTAAAGATTTGTTCCCAGGACGTAGGCTCCCTATTTACCTCTCTTATTGTTTCTTTTGCTGAGAAAAAACTTTTTAGTTTGAGCAAGACCCATTTGTTGATTCTAGTTATTAACTCTTGTGCTATGGGTGTCCTATTGAGGAATTTGGAGCCCGAGCCCACAATATGTAGATCGGAGCCAACTTTTTCTTCTATCAGACGCAGAGTCTCTGATTTGATATCTAGCTCCTTGATCCACTTTGAGTTAACTTTTGTGCATGGCGAGAGGAGGGGATTCAGTTTCATTTTGTTGCATATGGATTTCCAGTTTTCGCAACACCATTTGTTGAAGATGCTATCCTTCCTCCATTGCATGCTTTTAGACCCTTTATCAAATATAAGATAGTTGTAATTTTGTGGGTTGGTTTCTGTGTTCTCTATTCTGTACCATTGGTCCACCCGCCTGTTTTGGTACCAGTACCATGCTGTTTTTGTTACTATTGCTCTGTAGTATAGTTTGAAGTCTGGTATAGCTATACCGCCTGATTCACACTTCCTGCTTAGCATTGTTTTTGCTATTCTGGGTCTTTTATTTTTCCATATGAATTTCATGATTGCTTTCTCTATTTCTACAAGAAATGCCGTTGGGATTTTGATTGGCATTGCATTAAACCTATAGAGAACTTTTGGTAATATCACCATTTTGATGATGTTAGTTTCCATCTTCTAAGATCTTCTATTTCTCTCTTTAGGGTTCTGTAGTTTTCATTGTATAAGTCTTTCACCTCTTTTGTTAGGTTGATTCCCAAGTATTTTATTTTTTTTGAGGATATTGTGAATGGAGTGGTTGTCCTCATTTCCATTTCAGAGGATTTGTCGCTGATATACAGGAATGCCTTTGATTTATGTGTGTTGATTTTATATCCTGCCACTTTGCTGAATTCATTTATTAGCTCTAATAGTTTCTTTGTAGACCCTTTTGGGTCTGCTAGGTATAGAATCATGTCATCTGCAAATAGTGATAATTTGAGTTCTTCTTTTCCTATTTTTATGCCTTTAATTTCTTTCGTCTGTCTAATTGCTCTGGCCAGTGATTCGAGAACTATGTTGTGGCATTTATACACAATGGAGTATTACTCTGCATTAAAAAATGACAAAATCATAGAATTTGCAGGGAAATGGATGGCATTAGAGCAGATTATGCTAAGTGAAGCTAGCCAATCCCTTAAAAACAAATGCCAAATGTCTTCTTTGATGTAAGGAGAGTAACTAAGAACAGAGTAGGGACAAAGAGCATGAGAAGAAGATTAACATTCAACAGGGATGAGAGGTGGGAGGGAAAGGGAGAGAGAAGGGAAATTGCATGGAAATAGAAGGAGACCCTCAGGGGTATACAAAATTACATACAAGAGGAAGTGAGGGGAAAGGGGGAAAAATATAAGGGGGAGAAATGAATTACAGAAGATGGGGTAGAGAGAGAAGAGGGGAGGGGAGGGGGGAGGGGGGATATTAGAGGATAGGAAAGGCAGCAGAATACAACAGACACTAGTATGACAATATGTAAAACAATGGATGTGCAACTGATGTGATTTTGCAATCTATATACGGGGTAAAAATGGGAGTTCATATCCCACTTGAATCAAAGTGTGAAATATGATATATCAAGAACTATGTAATGTTTTGAACAACCAACAATAAAAATTAATTTAAAAAAAATCAGAGGTTGTTATACATGTTTTCTTCAAGCCATGCCTGCTAAGCATGTAATGATTTCTGAAAACTGAAAGCTACTTTAAAAATTTGGAGTTATGCTACTAGTCTATAGGTTATAAAAATGTTATAAAACATTATAAATAATAGAATGATAGATCAAAGAAGAGCATGCTATGAAAACATTGAAAAACATAGAAATATGGATTGTTTCCTATATTATGTAAGCTTTTTTTATAGGGATTCATAAGTGAAATTACTTCTCAAGACTCAGTTATTAATAGTTCCATTCAGCAAGTGCTAACCAGTGCACGCATGTGTGTGTGCGTGCACACACACACACACACACACACACACTTCAGACTTAGAATTTCTCCAGTTTTACATTTGAATTTTGGAATACTCAGAGACATATGTGAATTCTCTATATATCAGTTTTAGCTACTTATAGAAAAACATAGGCTATATGAACTTATGATATGTATTGATCTTACTTTTCCTACTTTTGTTTCACTAAATGTCCCCCTATTTTATTTATTCTTCTTATTTATAAATTATAACAAAATACTTTACAAATGAATGAGATGAAATGAGAAGTAAATTAATGAACATTTTCTCATAACATAAGATTTATATGCACCATTTTGATGGTGTGAAGTGGGATCATATACTAGCAAGAAATGTATATATCTGGAGATCAACAGTTACCACTAACTGATCCACTTTTTACTAGAAGTTCTGGCCAGTGTATTAAAACAACAACAACAAAAATAGAAATAAAATTAAAAAATGAAATTCATTTAGTTTTGAGAGGAAGAACTAAATTGCTATATGTAGGAGACATGATCACCTATGTAGAAAATTCTTCAGAGTTAGGGGAAAAAAAGCTCCTACATTAGAAAGAGGAACATGCCTGCAATCCTGGTGGCTCTGGAGTCTGAGGCAGGAGGATTGTAAGTTCAAGGCCAGCCTCAACAATTTAGTGAGATCCCAAGAAACTTAGTAAGACTCTGTCTAAAAATAAAAATAAAAATAAAAAGGGCTGGGGATGTGGCTTAGTGGCTAAGCACTTTGGGTTCAATCCCTTGTAACAAAACAAAACAAATCAAAACAAAAAACCCTATCATGTTTTAATATATAATATCAAAATTGAAAACTAAATTTTACTTCTAAATACTAGGAACTATATATATTATGTATAACTAAAATGTATAATATTATGTATAACTAAAATAAACTAATAAAATATAGAAATGAAAATTTTCATTCATAACAATTAGAAATATAAAATAATTGTGAATAAATTTGATTTAGGATGTTCAAGATTTATACAGTGTAAAATGCAAAATAACATTAAGAGAATTTGAAGATCTAAATCAAGGAGTAAAGGTATATGCAATGAATCAGAAGATAATATTAAGATGTCCTTAATGTTTAAATTAAAGTAAAAATTTAACTGAATCCTCCCTGCCCCCAAATTGTAAGAGGCCTATTAAATGTCAGTATTGACAAATTGGCTATAAAATTTCTGTGAAAATGCAAAGACCTAGAATAGTTTAAAATTTTTGAACAATGAAAATGAGATTGGAGAACATGTACTGCCTAACTTGAGGTTTATTCTAAAGCTTCAGTAGTATAGTCAGCGTGACACTGGAATAGCCATTAAAAAGCATCAGTGGAACAAAAGAGATCATTCAGAACTAAATTCACACATGTATGTTAACACAGATTTTTTTCGACAAATGTGCAAAAACCATTTAATGGAGAAAGGATAGCTGGAACTTTTGAGTATCCATATGTAAAACAAAAACCTTGACCTATAATTCAAAATATATGCTAAAAGTTAATCCCAATGCATCTTAGAATCAGTATAAAACTATAAAATATCTAGGAGACCACATTAGAGAAAAACAATCTGTAACTTTAATGTAGTCAAATAATTATTAGATCTTAGTAAGACTAAAAAAAATTCCCTTCTGCAAAACTAATGTTAAAAAATATGCAAATAAATTACAATCTGGATAAAATATCTGTACATAATATATATGATAAAGGACATATATTCAGAACTCTCAAAATTTAATAACAAAAACTTTATAAAACAATTAAGCAAAAAAAATGCACATTGAAGAAAGGAATTTAAAATAGGAAAATAACTTTCCAAATAATTTTAGACCTTTCTGGGAACTTTCAACATATTTCTACCATATAATGCAGCTATTTTCTTCTAGGTGTTTATACAATAAAATTAAAGCATATATATGCAAATACTTGTATTTATCTTCACTATTAAAACTGGAAACCATCCAAATAGAAATGAATAGATCACTGGACATCCAAAAGTATAGAGGTACAACAGAATACCTTGTAGCATATAACAAGACTAACATATTAATCCCCATTAGAACTCATGAATCTAAAAGTGACTATAATAGGTAAAAGAATCTATACCCCATCAACATTTACATTTTGAATCATTTTATATCATATCCCAGGAAATTCAAAGCTATCTATTCTAATAGAACAGGATGTAGGTCAATGCGTGCTTTGGGATAGAATGGAGACTGATTGGGCTGAGAAGACAGGAGGGTTACAAAGACGTGTGAGGAAACTTTTGGGACTGGAGAGATATGCTAGTCATTGTGATGATTTTATAGATCTGTATACAACTATCAACTTGTGCAGTATAAATATGTGCATCTCAATATATAGCAATTATGCCTTAATAAAGCAATTAAAAACAACTAAAAGTAAATTCAAGTATTTATGTTCAAGTATTATATCCCATTCTAAAACGTAAGTATTTTTAAACATTCGAATACATGCATGAGGGGAGATAGTAAAATAAAATATAATAGTACAAAGGAAATAAAACATACTTATTATACTGTAGTTGTTTCATTGTAAACCAGAGATGAGAGAATTATGTGATTGATAATTATCTATCCTTAAAAAATTGAAATCTTATCTCATTTCATTCATAAGCAATTTGGAAGAGATTTAAAGGTTAAATATAAATAATTGGGTTGAGGAAACATTCTGAAAAAAGTTGATTTTAACATTTATCTCTAAAAAATAGTAGATGAATGTGTATATAAGCTCATTGGTAAGAGAACATCTACTCAAGACACCAAAAGCAGAAATTATAAAGAAAGTGATTAATAACTATGGGTATACAAATATAGAAACCTGTAAACTGCATTATGAGTGAAACCATAATAAGCATTATTAAAAAGCTAACAATGAATGAAGGAAAATTATTTGAAACTTCATGTCAACATCTATTTAATATCCTCTGAATATAAAGAGAGCTAAAATGATAATTAAAAGCCAAATCTCCCATTAGAAAGTGGGCAAAAATAGATAATTGAGAGAAGGGGAAAAAGTAGAAAGGACTAACAAATATGTGAAAGGGACCCTACTGCAAAAGGTTGAAAATCCCTGTGTCCTCAGATTCTAGCAAAGTATTTATTTCAGATCTTAGAACTGTACCCTTCAGCTATTTCAGTAATCTTGTACCAGAGGTGGGTGGCAGAGTCATCCAGAGTCCCAGACAATTCCAATAGTAGTAGAGCCATTTCTTCTTTGAATTTGGAAAAGGCTCTATGCCATTTGTCAAACTTAAGGTGACCAATTCTCCTAAACTAAATGTGACTAGTTCTCCTTTTTGATGCAGAGATTTCTTGGGGGAAATCTCTGATACTACCCCATCATTAATAACTATTAGTCCAATTAGGCTTACTTCCCCCAAATGGACTGTTTCTTTCCCTCAGTGTTTTGGGCAACATAATATGGCATGTGTACTAGTGACTAAAGTAAATTGTGTGTTTCTGCGGAATTCTACCCCCACCTCCCCGCCCCTGCACCAAAACATGTTTGCTATAGATTGAAAATGTAGTTCTGTTTTTATTTTTTATTTTTTAAATCTATTTTGGACTGGTGTTCTTTATTCCTTACTCGTTATCCTCCTTAAAAAAAAAATTGTCTTTGCTTTGGAAAGCTGAAATTGCATAGATCTCCTGTTGTTTGTAGATTAGCTGTAATTTATTCAGTGCCCAAAGGGTAATATAAGAGGATTAGCTAGAGTAGAGCAGGCATAGGGATAGTCCTTCAGGCTTTGCTATGTTACAGCCATGCATATGAAACCAAAATTAGGCCAAAGTGTCACTTCTCTTTGAGATTAACAGCATAACAAGTTTCTAACTTATTCTTCCTCACTATCTTATTTAATATGATTTCCTGAATTCTAGTCACTCTAAAACATAATTGACAGCTTAATCAAAAACTATTTATTATTAACACTGGTTTCTAAATATTTTATAAATATATTTGTTGACAGAGTGACTATTCCAGTAAAATGTTGTTCAGGCTTGTACACTGGATTTATTATTGAAGTATCTAAAATCATTCAATTTTCATACCTCTATTACCTCAAGCTACTCAAACATCTAGTAATTATATTTTGTTTTTCTTTTAAAACTTAAAAAATTCTGAAACTGTATGTATAAAGTGAAAATTGAAATTCAACCAGTAATTTTAATATAGTAAATATTTTCGCCTGGAACCCATCCGTTAGGTTTGGCACAAAATCTGGCAGCAAAGGGGTATCATAAGTACAAAGTATTCCAAAATAAGAAGTAAGAAGTTTTGGGCTTAGGTTATAGCTTAAAATACAGCACTTGCCTAGCTGTAGGCTCAACCCCCAGTCCCACTTTAAAAAAAAATAATGGAGAAGAAGTTTTGTTAACAAATAAGTCATATGATCACCATTAAAACATAAGCTCATATTCCAGGCAGTTAGGTCTACCTGGTAGATTAAAAGCATCAAATTCTGAGTATATTAATCATGCCTATAGCCATGATCTTTTATTATCTCTTTGGAAGACACACTATGTTTATGAACTTACAGGGTCTTCTGCTGTCGTAGTGCATCATACACTGCATGTACTTGTCATAGCAGCTTCTTAATAGTGAGTCAGGGAAATTGGGAGTTCATCTGTACCAGAAACTGGTAAGCAATATTCTTCTGATGAACTCCACTAAAGCTTGTTTTACTTTTATTTATTTATTTATTTATAATTGGGAATGGAACCCAGGAGGCACTTTACCACAGAGCCACATCCGTGGTCCTTTTTATTTTTTATTTTGACACAGAGTGTCTCTAAGTTGATGAGGCTGGTTTGAACCTGTGTTCCTCCTGTCTCAACCTCCTGAAGTGCTGGGATTACAGGCATGTGCCACCACAACTCTATAGTTCTTTTATTTTGTTTGACATTGTTTCTCTCAATTTTTTCAATTGTTAAAACTGAAAACACTAGTTCTAATATATTACTTTATGAAATTGACCATATCCAAAAGCTGCTTACAGAAAGTGATTGTTTCCTATGATCCCACATGCTATGCTTCTCCTTAAATCTTAACAGACATTTTTTAAAAAAAGTATGGGTAATCATATGAATGATTAGTTTGATTTTCATAGACTACCATGAAAAATAATGTGTTTCAGAAAGTCTAAGATGTACCTTCATAATTTAATTCATCTAATATCAGAATTCTTCCTAATCACTGTGTTTTATATCAAAAGCATAATATACTTGCCTTTGCCTATTCATATACAAATTTGGTCAGAGCTGTTCATTTGTTTAACACTTGACTGAGTTGGTGAAAATACACATGTTGAAACAATTGAAGTAGATGAGATTGCCAAGTCCCTTTGAATAAGTGAAAGGAATTTCAAAGCCACTAGAAACTAGTGTCTAATTCATGTATGGATTAAGTCTGTCATTGTTATGTCATATACCAATTTACCAGTTTTGAATATTTTGAATGGAAGCTGCTTAATATCCAGAGATGCATAAAAATAACATTAAATCATTAAAATAACAAACTATTAGGTCAAAACTTTCAGGCTGGATGTAAGCATTTTGCAGTTAATGGCAAAAAAAATTATTCATAAGAATAAAATGTGCTTTTATCATATTTTATTTTATTTTTGATTGACATGAATAAATTCTACATATTAAGAGGTTTGTGTGATATTTTAAGACATGCACACAACATGCATTAATCAAATAAAGCTTCCCTTTGATTTTTTTTCTTTTTAGCTTAGAGTAAAATATTCTTCAGAAATACCAAATTGTTAATACTCTTCATATTAAAGAATTCATTATTGTGTGAAAGATACATAATTTTTTTCTTGATTTAGAAGTAATTTAGAATTTCTATTTACTTCAGTGGAAGACTAGGAACTGTGGTTTAATTCTCTTGATAATAGTAACTATATATAAACTATAATTTGATGACATTGGTGCTCATGAACAGCAAGATCCAAGAACAAAAATAAATCTAGAGTAGTAAGTCTGTCTTTTGGGATAACTTTTCCCCTTGAGGAATCTTCCAGATAACTGAATATGTGACTGAGAGTCTTAAGAGGTTGAGCAGAGCTATCTTTATCCTCACCAGATTTATGCCATGTTGAGGAAAAAACACAGATGCACCAGAAAGTGGTAACCTAAGTAGATGAATATACTTTCAGGGGATAATTTAAAGGGCAAAACCCTAGGAATGAAAACAAATCGGGAAGCATTTGTTTTCTCAGGGAGTGAAACTCTGTTTAAGAACCACTTATTCTGTATAATTAGACCAAGGGGGGTCCTTCACTGCTATTGTCTGGTCTGCCCTTTGGTGGCAAATGTCATTCCTCTCAAGAGACCTTAGTTATATTCATAGTGTTTTCAAACACAATGTCTATGACTTAATGAAATTGCATTCAGTCATATAGCATAAACAAGAGATAATAGAGTGTCACAGAGTATTCAGAAAATAGTTATATATATTATATATATATAATTTATATAACTATGTTTAATGTGTTCAATTAAATAAGATTAATAATGCTTTCAGAGAAATAGACATTGTGAAAAAGAACAAAATATAAATTTTGCAACTGAAAAAACTGTTAGTGAAATAGAGGAATTAGTGGATAGATTTACAGCAAATTACTCAAAACTAAAGGAAAACTTAATAAATTGGAATGTGGATTTGAAGAAAATTTCCAGAATAAGACATAGATGCAATAATTGATAAAAATAAATATAAAAGACAGATTAAAGATACAAAGAATTCTGAAGAATTTCTAACATACATATAAATTGTGTCTCAGAAGAGAATAAAGAAGAAAACAAAGCAAAAGCAGATAGCATCTGAGAACCTTTTAGAACTAATGACATAAAATCATAGATTTTGGAAACACTAATAATTCTAACAGGATACCTCTAAAGAAAAGCATTCAGATAAAACAAATAAACACACCTTTAAATCAGCCCGAGAAAAATAAGAGAAGTGATTTTCAAAGAAGCGAATAATAATGAAATAGTTGATCTTGCAATTGAAACATTAAGCCCCAAAACACAGTGGGAAAAAGTTTTCAAGTCCTGAATTGTAATTACTGAAAACTTAAATTCTATGTCCAGTAAATATACCCTTGAAGAAATATTTTTTAAAAGGGAAAATAATTTCCAGACATTGATATCTGAGGGAATATACATCTGTGTTTTTATACCAAAACAAACAAATTTAAAAAAAAAAACATTGAGTAGGATAATATAAAGACAAGGTGCTTATTTGCTTAATTTTAAGTTAATTAAATACTTCAGGTAATAACTGAAGACTACTACATCTTATTTAAAATAAAAAATAAAATTAGAAAATATTGTACACTGTTTACTAAAGGCACATTTAAAACAAATAGGCAAAAGGGTTGGATTTAAAAATAATGGAAAAGCACACCATACAAGTTCTAATGAAAAGAAAGTTGAAAGCGATACACTAATATGAAATGAAATAGGTAACAAGACAAATACTGTTACCAGAAAGAAAGAGAAATTTTCAAATGATAAAAGGATCATTTTCCCAGTTTTATGTAACATTTACAAGTGTGGACATGCAAGGAAAACGTGCAAATTGTGGTCAGAGATCTGGGACTCCTCTCAGAAATTTATAATGCAAGATTGAACAGTAGTAAAAATTTGAACTAAATAATTTAAAAATTAATATATTTGATTTATTACAGAATAATTTGCCTAAAACTTCATATTAGTTATTATTTCAGATACTGCATTATTTCACATACTTGGAATATATTAGTTCAATTAGAATGAGTCATAGCCAGGGTTATACAACAATTCTCAAAATTTCAGTGTTCGGAAACAAGTTTTTCTAAGTGTACTTGAAATATGTACAAACTCAGGCAACAAATGGTGCAATGAAGTAAGTCTGAACATTTCAAAAATGGAAATTTGAAAACAATTACTTTAATAATGGAATTGTTAAAAGTAATAATGAAACTAAAAGGTTACTTAAAGGCTACCTAGCATATACCTTCTTTTTCATGTTGAAGAGAGGAAAAATAGAAAGTTGGATAAGTTTTAAAATGAATGATTACTAAAATACTGCACATAAAACCTGTTTGATACATGCAAATATTTCTTAGATAAAAGTTCATAACTTTAATATAGTAGGAAATAAGACAGCCTAAAAACCAGTAATCTATTTCTGGAAGTTAGAAAATGAACAGCAAATTAAATCTCACCATTATTATAAAGAAGAAAAGCAAACATGAAACAAAGTTTTATAAAATAAATTGCTGAAGACCTAGTAAATACTTTTGAGATAAGGCATAAAAATCAATGTTAGTATTGAAAGAATAACAAAACTTTGGTTTTTAATACATATTAAAGAGTTAACTGGTTAAACAAAGTTGGTTTAACATTTGAAGAACAATCAATTTTTCCTACTTAACAAAAATAAGAAAGAATCTAAAATACCATTTCAATAGATTCAGAAAAAGTATTTGCTGATATTCCCTAACAGTTCATATGAGTAAGAAAAATCTTCAGAGTAAGTATTTAAAAGAAACAATGTGATAAAGACTCTGCAAAAATTCTATAGTAGGCTTTCTAGTCAGTAGTAATGATGGCATATGATGATATATTCTGTATGAGGCTGTCAGAGATTCAGTGAAACAAATCAAGCCTCTGGTTTTGTGACCTGTCATATATCATTCTGTCTCAAATTCTTTATTTATTGAAATTAATGTACTTTGGAGTTTGCAAAGTTGTTTCATATCCACTAGAAAAATTAATTAAAAAAACCCTAAGAAAATTTTCCAGCAGAGGTGATGATAACATAGCCATATAGGAGCAAAAGATGAGACTTAGGTTGGTATTAAAAATAATATGAAAGTTACCATTTTACTAAATATTATTTGCTTCCAAGTTTTTATTTTACTTAATGTACTCTAAAGAAGATAACATTTCTAGTCACACTTAGCAGATGAAGTAACAGAAATTTGTCAAGGCCACAAATACCAGAAGTGGTAGAGCCAGTTTTAAATTAGATCTTCAGAGACCAGCCTCTTAATCAGGACATCATTTTGCTTCTTTGAGATGGAATTTTGTGATCTAGAACTTCTACTCTACTTTTGATCATCATAGTAGCTTTTTCTGCATGCATAAGTGGCTTTGACAATGACTAACCTTGACATACTACTATCATATGTGGATATTGCTCTAAGGATTTTCCCATGAATTGAATTATTTTATACTCCACAAAAACCCAAAAGGTAGATATTATTACCACTGGATTAACAGATGGATAAAGGGAGGGAGTAGTAAAGATAACTCGCCCACAATTATATTTGGTGTCAAAGGGTCATAGCCAGATTTCAAACCTGGGCAGCTTGACCCTAAGCTATTACCTTTAACCCATTGTTACTATCCTCATCTATAAAGATTTAAAAGAAACTATGAGATTACGTGGGAATAGAAAATGATGCAGTTGTTTTAAATGCCATTTGATGGTTAGACAATTACTGTGTCTATTACTGTGGTGAATACTGAATTTAAAAAGTAATTGCATATACTCTGTATATGGACTGTTTTTGTAGGTAAAATAAAACCTAGTGTTTCATATAAGAGCTACACAGAAGGAAGAGAGTGCTACATAGAGAAGAGACTAGATACCATGAATCACCAGCATTTAAATTTTCTCATAACAATTTTGACATTGTTAAAGAAATGAAAAAAGCAGAAGAGAGATGCTACTGATTCCTACAAGATCATTGTTTTCCATTTTTTTAATGTTTAATGCTATATCAGACCAATGGAAGTGTTTAGCTAAGATATTAAGCATTTATTTTTAATTTTGATATTCCTTGACTGGTAAAACTGGCAACCTGAGGCAAAGACTGCATCAGAAACTAGTATCTTGACTTTTCATGCATCCATGGCCATTTACAAGTACAGGATCTTTGCTTCCTTGTGAGCATTGTGAGGTTTCAAGTGTAAAAGAAATGACTGTGCATTGTATGCCAGATAGTTCAGCATTACTTGGGTTTATTTACAATGCCATACCTGAAGATGTAAGAAAAATGGTTAATAAAAGTAATTCAAGTTTTATTCTAACAGATTTTTCTTTCATTATTCATATAGTAATTTGGGGTCTGAATCTCAAAGAAGGTATAAAATACTTTATACATTTTTCTATTTTTCAGATACACAGAAAAATGCATCAAGGAACATAGCCTGGGAGAACATGACATAGATCAGTTTTTTTAAGATCAATCATTTCTTCAAATTTATTTTTGTCTTCAATAGCCAGGCACTGTTTAAAGAGCTGGGGCACAGCATTGAAACAGTTAAATACTCTTGCCTTTCCTTTGTAATGTGGCAAGTTAGATATATTCAAGAAATATTTTGTTAGATATTAAAAATGATAAAAGAAAAAATAAAATACAGAAGAGAGAGTGTAAATGTTGAGTTGCCTTTGATTGGATGGCATGAGAAATTCTGAGAAGGTGTCATGAGGACAATGTCTGATAAAACTCAGGGTGAACTCCATGGATATTTGAGGAAGAATGATCCAGGAGGATCAGGAAACTCCCCAGTATGGGAAAGTGATTGATCTGTAAGGGGAAATCAGGAGTACAGTGTGAATGGAATGGTACAGTGTGAATTTTCAGAAGAGTTCCAGAAGAAGTAGTCTTTTCATGGGGCCACTGTAAAGATGTTGACTTTGATTCTGAGGGAACCATTGTTCCAAGAGATAAGTGGCATAGTCCAGTTTATGTGCAAATGAGACCACAGTTGCTGTTGAGGGTCTTAGTAAAAGAGGGTAATTCCAGAAGCAGAAAGAAATGTTTTGCATGAGAGATGCTGATGGATAGGACAAAGGTGATAGCAAAGCAAGTAGTAAGATAAGGGTTTATTTTCAGATGTATTATGAAAATAGTGCACAGAATTTCTTGGATTATGATGATGATTCCAAACTTATACCAGTTTTATAAGAAAGATATTGTTCATTTTGTTATGGACTCCTACTAGATTTCAATATTACTTTAAATTCTTCTGTTTTCAAGCACAAAGTAGTGGTTACAACTGGAGGACATACCACCTTAGTTCTGTAATCATATACCATGAGAAAAAAAAGCTCTCCAGATTATCCCATTGTATGTTAGAAAAGTATTATTAGCTGCTAAGTGATATATTGTGGAAAATTTTCCTATGTGGATGTAAAGTGCTTTTTCTCTTCTCAGATTCCATCTTCTCTCTAGAATGATTTCTGTTATCATGCACTAAAATTTTGTACATCCTCTATTTTCAAATACATCTTTGTATTGTAGCAATTTCTTGGTATGCATTTCTCCTCCAACTGAGTATTATTCATGTTTGTGATTTCTTTTTTTAAATTAAAAAATCTTAGTTGTTGATGGATCCTTTATTTAATTCATTTATTTATCTGTGATGCTAAGATTCAAACCCAGTGCCTTACACATGCCAGGCAAGTGCTCTACCACTGAACCACAATCGCAGCCAATGTTCATGATTTCTTGACCATAATCCATTGCAGTAAGATACATATCATTCAGTACGCTCTTTACACACTGAAGCAATTCTTTACATATTTAGCATTATGTAATTCAGTCCATATACTATAAAACTTAGACTAGGACTGAGAGATGATATAGTCCTATGATTTTCAATGCCTTGGATCTATTGTTTTCAAAGTTTAGCTTGCATAATAAGGTCACCCTGGAGAGTATGTAAAAATGAGGATTGCTGGCCCCATACCCAGAATTTCTGATTCAGTTGACTCAGTGGGTATGGAGTTGAGCTTGAGAGTTTGTATTTCTAACGCATTTCCAGGTGATAGCAAAGCAGTTGGTCCAGGAGCTGCATTTTGAGCACCACTGTCTTAGGGCCTTCAATAGGAGCTATTTGAAGAAAAAGAATTAGAGTAGCAAACAGGGTTATGCAAAACAAAGTATCATTATATTCAGTTTCTGTTTTTGTCTATTTTAACAGATTTTTCTCTGTTACATGTTCTTTGTTCCTGAGACAAAAGAGTCATACTGATTTGGTTATTAAAAAATGGAGTTCATTTTAAAGTTTTATTACTTGTCTTATTTACAACAGGAGAGATGAAGCTTCGAAGCTTTCCCAGGAACTGTTCTTCCTTAGATTTCTCCTTCTTTCTGTCTACTGGTCATTTTCTCAGAAGATGTTCTATCTTTTTCTTCTTTCTGGACTCATTTCTCTACCAATTGCACATCTAACTTTCTAGTCCAAATCCAAGAGAGATATTAACATCAGGTGCCAGGAGAGAACCTTCCTTTAGGCCCTATCTGAGGTGAGCACATGGAAGCTTGCTGAGCTACTCAGGGGCTACCCAAACATAAAGGCCATCCTGGCACAACTTCCCTGGCTAGGGATCCACAGGAGAGCCAGATGGCCAAGTAGGGATGTTGGTCAATTCGTATTCTGTGATAGACATGTTCAGCAGAAATCTTCCTAAAACCCAGATAGAAGGGTTTATCACAAAAGTGAGTAGCGGGACTGAAAAGACATATCAAGGTTTTTGAAAAGGGATAAGAAAGCACAAGTATTTAATTTTCCATTATTTCCTAATCACAACAATTCTGGGATTCTCTATTAGGAAAATAAACAATGTTAGACTACAGAGACAGCAAGGAACTTGTTTTTGCTTCCTTTTACTTTTGAATTCACTTGCACTCCACACTAGGAAGAGCTGACAGTGAGTGCAAATGAAAATCTATGAGGAGTCATGTGCTGTTGGAGTATATATGTGCCCTGTAGAACCCTCAGATTGTAGTTCCCTTGCAAATTTGGCTCCAGTATCTGAGTCTCTTTTTCTTGCCAAAAGTAAATCACTCCCATGATTCCTGCTGAAAACAGTGATTAGGTGATTTCTTTCATAAAAGTAAAGTTTGGGGTATCAAGAATAAGTTTATGCTGCCTTGATAGGTGGCCCTTTGCAGATGTCATTGTGCATGTTAGGACTCTGGGAAAGAGAGCTGATTATACTCATTATGAATTTTTTTTTTCCATAGCAGCCAGCTGTAAGAGAACAGGTGGCAGTCTGCTAAGGGATTTCTAGCACATCCTTCTATGTTCATCAGAAAGTTAACTGTTGTTTCTTTTAAAATATTTTTTTTTGTGTGTGTTGAGCCATTGTCTGTGATCAGATTTGAACTTGGTGTCCACTATTTGAATAGAACAGGGATTTTGATTTTCTTTTCACCTGTCTGAGTAGTTTTGATTTAATGTTAAGACTAAATGACAAATCAAAATAATCTGGCTTCTTTTCTCTCTTGGAATCAATTACCTCTGCTCAAATACTTACTTCAGGAAGGTTTAGGGCATGAGGTAAATTCATTTACATACTCTTAAGAAATGATTAGCATCCTAGTGGAGTAATAGGACACAGAAGACTGATTTACCTGTTTTCCTATCTTTGCAGCTATCTGACAAATCACAAGAGTCCATGTATGTTGAACTGGGTGCACTGGTCTCTTGTGGTATGTGGAATGAAAACTTGCTGAGTTAATGAACTGTGGCTGAGCAGGAAAGAAAATGAGAATAGCATAATGAATGAAGCTGAGGTTCTTTGCTCCTCTCTCTACGTCACCTCTGTACCCTGAGACCACTCAGCTCATCTAGGCCAAGACCCAGAGAGAGTAAACTGCTTCTGTTTAATTAGTACAGGTCAAGCTCATAGTATTTTCTTTTGAACCTGTGACTCCACATGAAAAAAATAAAAATGAGCTGATCACAGTGTAGCCCTCTGGATATGAAATAGAGTATAATTATTTTATATATTCCAAGCATGTACAACTTCTGCTTTGATTTTACACTTACTTTGTCCTGTTTTTCCACTTAATTTTCTAGTACACTGCACAGCTATGCTAATTCGGCACAGATGCTAAATATAAGGTCAGAGCATCTCACTTTGGTCTTTACTTGATTGCTTATCACCTTTCCTGAATGCCATTTCTATTTACTTTATGCATCTGATCTCATGTCGGCACTGCATCCCCTTGGCAGGCTGGTGTTCTTGTTTTTCTCTCTTTCCAAGCAGCTGTTCAATAATTTCACATGACATAATGTAAATGTATTTCCTATTCATGAGGGAAGAAAGTGAGTCTCCATAATCTCAGACCATCTTCCATCACAGATTTCTTTTATCCAACGATCAGATCAGAACAGGTTCTGTATTTTTTGCATTTATCATCTCTTTTATAAAAAGACATTTTGAGGGGAATGATACAAATATTTATATTTTCTTGTTTTTAACCATGTGGCACATTTTTGATATATTTTACAAGTCATTTCAATATTTATTATAAACCAATGGACCCATTCCCTGGCTTCTCATTCATTGACACCTGCAAATAATCAGTGAAGATAATGAGGCACATGAATAGACATTGCTCTACATAAATTAGTTTGGAAGCATTCTAGTATGGAAGAGATTTGGAAAAATTATATTTCTACGTGTAATTTTTATAGGAGGAAGAAAAAAATCTGTAGCATCTTAATGTAATTCTTGGTTTGTGCAGTTGATTAAAATAATAGAGTGAAAGTCTAATATTAAGATGCTTTGGCTTCTGTTTTTGGCACATAAGGAAGTCTCCATGGTGTCTGAGTGGAGAACAACATTTACCAGCATGCTTTGGTTCTGTCTATACAATTTCTAACACTAGTTTGACTTGAGGTTTTAAATACCATATGGCAAATTCATAAATACTTGGAGGGAACAGGTTTTCTGAGAAATAATATGAGATTACCACCTACCTGAGACTTAGGGAAATAAAAAAGACATAAATTTTCTGGATGCCTGGTTTTTGTTACTGATTTTTATAAACTGTGCATACCAGGAGCTAATTAAGAGTTCTTAAGTTGGTGCCTGACTCCCCATCCCCCAACAAATACAGAATATGGGCAATACACGTTTTCTAAAGAATTAACATATATTTCTCTTCTTCTCCTCACTCCCTACCCCTTATTGTGGGTTAGCTCTACATATCATTTTTTGAGGGCACTAGCTTACAACATTTCACAAGAATGCCACCATCATGTACATCCATAAGAATGGGACTCTAACTAGAATAAAATATAGTCCAAGTTGGTATGATCATATCAAAATGGATTCTTCTGTCATATATAACTAAAAAGAACCAACAAATAAATAAACGCATTTCAGAATAACTCATTTTTAGAAAAAAAAGAGTAAGTCTCTCAATGAAGGAATTTAAGAGACCTTTCTGAGTTTCTTCTGTCTTCATCAAGAATAGAAATACATGCTATTGTTAGCATCCAAAATTATTATAGTCATGGAGAAAGGCTGGCTTCATTAGATTTTTTATGGTTTTTGTTAAGACCCATGAAAACAAAATTGAACACATCTGTAAATAAATAAAGCTGATTTTAATGAAACAAGATGTATTCTTTTAATTACTTGCCATTCGACACTTTTATACTCTGAGGTTTATGCCTATCACAGGAAAAGCATATATTACTATATATGCTCACCTATTTTGACTCATCCATCTGGTTTCCTTCTCTCAGATTTGATTAAATTCATTGGATTTGTGATTGCCAGGACATAAGAAAAAAGAAAGGCCCCATTTTCCAAATAGTGATCATTGGGGCATGTAGGAAAAGAAAAAAAAAAGAACTAATATTTTTCAGAAAAATGTCCACTCTTAGTGCACAGCATTAAACTAAGTTCAATTGACTATAAATATAAGGACAGATTTAGAGTAACAGAATTACAAAGATACATAAGGATCCCTTCTGCATTTTTAAGCAAAAGGTCTATGGAAAAGGAGTTGATATAAATGGTGGCCCATTACTATATTTCTTACATTTGCTTACTGATAGACTGCTATGAATTTGAAATTTCTAAGTGTTTGATTAAAAATCAAGCAATTTCCCACTCTAGTCAGAATGACAATTATCAAGAATACAAGCAACAATAAATGTTGGATGTGAGGAAAACGTACACTCATACAGTCCTGGTGGGACTGCATATTGGTGCAATCACTCTGAAAAGTAGTATGGAGATTCCTCAAAAACTAGGCATTGAAATAGCATTTTGACCCAGTTATACCACTCCTCAGTATATATTCAAAAGAGTTTAAATCATCATATTTTAGTGACACAGCCACATCAATGTTTCTAGTGGCTCAACTCACAATAGGATAGCTATGGAACCAACCTAGGTGCCCTTCAACAGATAAATGGATGAAAAAAGTGTGGTATATATACACAATGGTATATTACTCTTCTATAAAAAAGAATGACTTTATGATGTTCTCCAGTAAATGGATGGATCTGGAGACTATCACGTTAAGTGAAACAAGCCATCCCCTAAAACCAAAGGTTGGGGAATGAAGGGAAGGGGAGTAGGAGTAGTAAAGACAGTGGAATGAATTGGATATAACTTTCCTATGTTCATATATGAATAGACCATAGTGGATCTCCACATCATGTACAATCACAAGAATGGGATATTAATTAGAATAAGAATATTTCATATATATACAATATGTCAAAACGTACTCTAATGTATATCTAAAAAGAACAAATAAATAAAACCAAAAAGATATGTAGCTATAAGAATGACGGTGGAAATTTATTTATCATTTTAAATTTAAATTAAATTTTTATATAAATTTATTAAAATACTACTTAAGCGATGAGCCATCTTCAGGGTCATATTTCTAGAACATAAATATTTTCTTATAAAATCCCTAATTGAGCCAATTAACTACAGGAAAAAAATAATCTTTGTTTTACCATTTAATTCTTTATGTCCTGCTCAAAAACTGTTTCTGAATTTTATTTTCTGTAATTTGTGTTTTCTTTGTCTTTTACCTTATATTACAAATTATCATCTAGTCCCTAATATGACCACATTTGTTGTGTTTTCTTTTTCCTCAGTCTATAGCTCCTATTTATATTTATGATCTAAAACAGAACAAACAAAATCAATAACTATGGATACATCTATCTGTGATCTAGCTCCTCAAGTTGTATAGTCAAATATCCTCATGAATATATTTAAATTCATCCATGAGTGTCCTCTAAAGACTCAGGTACATAGCAGAATCTTAATATATAGCTGTTTAAAGAAAAAATAAATAGGTAGATTAATGATACCCACCCTAGATTTCACACGTAGACATTTTATTTCTGGAGTGCAATTTATAAAGCATTAAATCTTTTCCACATATAATAACTTTTGATTTACTCAGAGTATCAAAGATTATGAAATTATTTTCTCACCATCCCTTTATTTTATGTCATAAAAATGTTTTAAGATTTCTATTCCAGAGCTAAATTTACTTTTATTTAACTTTCATAACTTCAAAATTTTAGAGAGAGTTTTTATAACTCAAGGTATACATAAGCCAATAAAGTGGAAAAACAGGAAGGGGATAAATAGAGATGTGTTAAAAGATGACAGCTGAGAATGTGAAACAAACTACGCTGGATTATACATTTTGAAACAGTGAGTAAAGTTCACAAGAGATACTGAGTCATCAACCAAAATATGCAGACTCTCTATGAAGGAAGGGAAGAATATATTTTAAAACTGTTTCATAATAATGGTCAAAGTAAACAAGTACTGCCGGCATGGCATGAATCTTAAATTTCAAACAAATGTATTTCTAGGTGAGCTGCGTGAAATATCTCATTGTTCTAAGATGCCAAAGTGTTTGGGGAAAATACAAACTGGCAGTTGCAGAAATGACTAAGCAGACATTGCTGGAATTGTGTCTGAACTTTTAATGGATTTAGGAAGCTGAATTAAGGCACTATTGTGGAAGTTTTCAGCTCAGAACTATGTTTAACTCCTCCATAGACTTTTAAAACTCAATGTAGAAAGATCTGAGCTATAACTATGATGGGATAGAAATACCATGTAAGTGAGTGCACATAATTCCTCAACAGGACTATGACACAAAGCTCCCGAGAAACAATGTGGTCATGAATAACTAGGTAAGTAACTTGGGGATGTGCAGTTTTGCGCACTCTAACACAGATCAGAAGAATCTTAAGGGCAGGGTTTATATATGATTTGTTCAACTTGGTGTACACTAATGCCAAGTACAGTGTCTAGTACATGTCAGGCTCTACACAAATATCTACTGAATGAATGAGTTATTTATACAGGTAGATGAACATTGGTTTTACCATATTTTTTTTCTATCACGGATGATACTGTGAACCCCAAACACATTGTTCAAATAGGCACTTTTATTCCTTTAAACTGATAAATGGTAAATGTAGAGGTGAGAAGAATTGTACAGTTTATGGGCTTAATTGAAAAAGAGTTAAGTTGTGTTTGCAGAAATCATATAAAAATCTGTTCATTATTTTATTCTTTCAGAAATACTCTTTTTCTATTTTTTAATGTACAAAATTTAATTTTGCCATTTTTTTTCTTCTAGTAACTGAATGAATCAGGGTCAGAAAAAAATTAAATAGGAAGTGGGAATTAATCACAATTTTACAGGTACAGGTAGCTGGCCTGCCTCTATTTGGATGTGATAAACTGGGCAATTGGGAATATTCATGAAAGAAGCTGGTGTACCAAACAAAGAGAGTGGAAGTCAAAGTATGAACACACATTTTTTAAAAAGAATTAAAAGTTTGGATAGCTTAAAAGTAATGTAAAATAACTGAGAAAATAAGGAGAAATAATGGTGGAAATTTTGATTCATGTTCTCAAACTTAAGATTCAGAAAAATTTAATAACAGGTAATATAGTCCTAGTCATTTATAAAATGATATTGGGAAAGTCACACCTTATAACTTAATCATATTAAATACAAAAGCAAATTATCATGAAAATCAAGCATGGTAATTATTAGAGTAGTGATATGCCCCATAAGCAATCTGTTCTCTCTTAATTAACAAAAAGGAGAAATAGAGATGATCATTTGTATTTTATATTGTATTTGTATAATGTAACAAATAGCAAAGGCTACTTGGAGATATTTGTAGGATGACAGAAGCCAAGAAGATTAGATATAATAATACATGAGAAGAATGTGCCTTGGTTACTGTGAGACCTGCAACTGAGCTTTCACTTTCCCATCATCTTATTTCCCTAATAAATGATTCTTTTATAGAGGTTAAATGTAAAACTTTCTGCTAGGCGAATCCAATTACTTTATTCAAAAGAGAAATTCACTGTGTATATAAAACTTAGCTGTCCATAATTTTCAGAGAAAATTTGGAAAAATGAAATCAATGAGAAATTATACAAACCTGCTACTCAAATACCATTTTTATGATATTTTGTATTCTCCACTCATATAGTTATATGTAATTATATATTTCTTAATTTTCTACTTTTTAGTGTATCAAACATTTTTTTTTCTCACTAGGATACAATCTATGACTGGAAATGTTTCTTATTGACTTTGTATCTGGTAAAGATGGAAAAATAGAAAGTGGGTATACCCCCAAACCATGTATAACCCAAAACTGAACATGAAACAATGATTTTCAAAAACAATGGTTTTCAAGACACTGAACATAAATTACAGTTTTTCCTGAGAGAGTAGAAGAAAGGAAAATAAATAATCCTTTATATTTCTTCAGTTTTCTGCCTTGGGAGAGTTACCAGAGTTTGGCACAGGGATGAAAACATAAGGGGAATCTGAAAATGGACTAACGTTTCTGGGAGGAGAAATGCATTTCGAGTTATCAAGGAAGGGTACCAGAGACAGAGGACTCTGCAGGACTGCTGAGTGGACACCTCAGATAGTCGACAGAACACTGGTCAGTACGCACGTAAGGTACTTCTGAGTTTGAGGGAAGAATCTCTGAAACAGGTTGGAGGAGGAAAATCCAAATGACCTGGAATTGAAATAGATTTTATAATTAGCAAAAAATGGTTGTAAACCTATTTATTATGACTTCATTCCTTGTGTTCCAATAGTAGTCAAGCATAAAAGATATTGAGTACCATCTGAACACAAAAACTTCAAAGTTCAAGAAGAAAAATACGGTGAATAAATAGCAGCAGATTGGACAAGCAAGAACAGTCTTAGCGAACTGGAAGACACAGCAATAAAAAAAGTCAAACTAAACACCAAGAGAAAAGGAAAGAAAAAAAAACGATCAGACTGAAAGAAAATACTGAAAATGTGAGATGAGGGACAACTCAGAGCAGCAACTCAATATACAAGGGATTGGCATCCAAAAGAGAGGTTGTAGAAAAATACTTGAAGAACTACCTGCTGAAATTACACCACTAGTTCTAAAAAGCCTAATGAAATCATAGTTTATTGATTTCATTAATATGGTCATATATGTATGATATCCTTAATGATGGAGAAAAATGCATATCACATACAGAGGGACAAAGGCATGTCACCAGATCAGTCATTGAAAATAATGGAACAGTCCAGCAGCATCTTTAAAAATAATAAAATAAAAACTTGTAACTTAGATTTATATGATAGGATATATTAAGGAAGTTCATCAGGCAAAAAAAAAAAAAAAATTATAGATTGAAATGTGGACTTACACAAAGAATATAGAGACCCAGAAGTAGTAACTACATGAGTAAATATATAAGATACAATCTTAACTTATATTGTTATTATGAGAACTGCTTCCTTTTCTTATGTTTCCCCTTCTCTACCTCGGGATTGAACCCAGGGCCTTACACAGGCCTACTCCTTTTCATTTTTTAACCAAAATAAATAAACAAAACTAACATCAGAAGCTCATCTGAATGAGATTATTAATATACATCCCCCCAAAAAAACTGACAGTCTTTTACTTGTCACTAAAGCAAGTATAGAAACTAAAAGAGACTGTTTAAAGAGATAAATCACAATGAAAAAACAAAGGTCTAATCACAGTAATGAAACTAAATACCTGTGAAATAAGGTTCCTGTTTTATTCTATTAGGTGGTGCAAAGTGCCAACAATTTCCAGGAATTTGATGTGAAAAGGTTTAAACAATTGTCATCATAATTACAAAATATAAACTAAATTATTGACTATGAAAAAGTAGATATCATAGCACAGAAAACCTTTCAAATTAACTTTAGTTTTGTCATGAAACAGCTGGTGAACTATTCTGGGTAAAACTGTATTGTTTATATTAAAGATAGATGAATTAAACTTTAGTAAGACCAATTGTCATGTGCCATCCACCAAATATTTAATAAAAATTTGCTCTGAAACAGGAATTTGGGTGAATGCTATCAGGTACTCCTTGTGTATTGGAGGAACTCAGAGGCTGTATCTCATTGCCCCTGAACATGTAGATATGCTAATATTGGCAGCTCCTTCTGTGCTTCAGAGTCCCTGCAGGGTGCATTATTAAAATTGAAGATGACATTACTTCCTTTGCTTTCTCCAAAATGATGATCTTAAAGTGTATTGTAGTGTGCCTTTCTTCTAGATCTTATAAGCATATATGGGTTAAGAAAATGGAAAAAGAAAAGGTGGGGGGCTCCTGAGCAGAATTTTGGTAGAATTTTGGTTACTGAATACTCAATTTTACTTTTTATTAGCATGTTGTATTTACCAATGAAGATATAAATATATACTAATATTCATAGTCCTATTTGTAATATTTGATTTTATTTCTTAAACATTATTTTTTAAAAGCTCATAATCAATTTGCTTAAATAATTTGATTAAATTTCCATAGAGAAATTAAGAGTGTAGACTACCAATCTCTACTCCATTTCTTCCTTTCTTTCTGCCTTGCTCCTTTTATTCTAATATGCCATGTGACTACAGAAAGCCATATCTACACTGTACTCTGATTTTATTTTATCATTTCATAACAACATAAAAGGAGGGTTTGTATATAGATGTTAATGATGTAGCAGAAATCCTACAAAAGCAGGTGATATGGTATTCAAGAAGTAAAAAACTTTGAGAACATTTTTGATAGATCAAACTCCAGTTGTTAGAAAACAAAGTATATTTTCCCACTCACTGGGCATGAGATAGACTGAGAATAGATGCTTTGTATGGACACAAAACACTTGTGAGAGGAAGTGTTCATTTCAGTAAAGACTAGGACACAAAATGATGAAATATATTATCTGGTATGTCAAAGACCTAAATGAGAGGCTAAAAGCATATTTCTTATATCTGTTTTTTCTCTATAAAATTAGTGCTTGAGGAAATAAAATAATGTGAAATTGTGAATATTTCTCCATAATGGAGATGGACAGTGTTCTAGTGTGCTGATCATGATGGCCAAGTTTACTTCCTGCTTTTGTCAGTCTAGGAACGATACAAAGATGGTGGGTGATTATCAATTAAATGATGGCCAGTAACATTTTAAAAGTGGAAAGGCTCAGGCAGTCAGTTTCCTAGTCATATGTCAAAAGTAAAGAGGGAAGCTTAAGGATTCAATATTATTGTTATAAATGCCATGGAGTTTTTAATTACGTGGAATTTCTATGTGACCTCTTCTATTTTAGATTTAGAATATTTTGTGGGAACAGAATGTACCAACCCAACTTACATAATAAGATAATGGCATGCCTGCCAACTGATGGAACAATGGTAACTCATTAATAAAAGTTGCTTTTCTATGTAAAATGCAGATATTTGGAAGATATCAAAACATATACCATTTTAATGTGGGTGGAAAGAATGCAATTGCCACAGTCTGGCTGGGCACAAATCACAAGCCACTCAAGCAGGAACAAACTTTATTTCCAAACTCCACCAGCACACTCCCCGGGAACTCTCCCGAACGCCACCCACGTGGCTCCTCCAGGAACACACCACACACCAACCGGAACTCCCACCACCGGAACTTCACCAACCAACTCGAACTCTTCAGGAATCCCCACGAGAGCTCAACCGGAACTCAATGGGAACTCCGTGAGAACTCAAAAGTCATCATCTTAATGGCTCGCTGGTGTCACCTCTCAACCACTACTTCTGGCAAAAATGCCCTGCGTCGGGCTGGGGATGTGGCTCAAGTGGTAGTGCGTTCACCTGGCATGTGAGCGACCCGGGTTTGATCCTCAGCACCACATACCAACAAAGATGTTGTGTCTGCCAAAAACTAAAAAATAAATATTAAAAAATTCTCTCTGTCTCTCTCTCTCTCTCTTAAAAAAAAAAAAAATTGCCATGCGTCATCCCGACTTGGCTGTGGCCCTCAACATGCAATCACATTTCTGATCTGAGATTCATTTTATGGGGTGGATGCCTCAAGAGAAAAAAGAAAAGATGGGGAACCGGCCATTTTCTTATAAACCAGATGCTTGGTTAAACAGACAAATGCCATTTTACAGAAGCAAGGGATTTAATCTACAAATGTCCTTAGAAGTATATTTAATAAACAGAACCTAGGATCTATGAGGTATAGCTATCTAGAAAATATTCAGTCTTTATTCTTTTCTGGGGGATTATAATAAACACAGTTTGTGATGCAAATGCTACACCTATTAGGTAATACCACAGCAGTATGTATCTGATGCTATAAGACAGAATTTGAGGTTCCTGTTAATATGCCAGGCTTTTACTGCTTTTAGTCAGGGCCTGTGGATTGCCTGTATTCTAGAAGTTGTTAATAAAGCTTGAGGACTAGGAATGTGGCTCAGTAGTTGAACACATGCCTAGCATGAGTGAAACCCTGGGTCTTATCTTCAGCACCACAAAACTAAGTAAGTAAATAAATAAATAAATACAGTTTGATCTAGATCAGAACTTGAGTTCATATGAGTATGATATGGTAATTTGATTCTGTTAGGTCAAGAGAAAAAAAATATATATCTATATATAGACTATGAATATATCTACACTTTTAATTGTGTGTTGTATGTTTATTTTCAAGTTTACTTTCTTACTTTAAAATCACAATAAGTAACAGATTATTTTCACTTCAGAAGTATTTTCTCTCATCAGTTTTCTATTTTTTTTCCATTTTAAAGTATATTTATTTATCCATTTACTCAAAATAACAAACATGAAGTGATTTAAAATGTTCTTCAAGCATCTCATAATCCAGAGTGGAAAACAGCTTACTAAAGAAATAAATATATATTTTGATATATATGTTGTAAAAACAGTTATTTGCACTTAGTTATATGTCCTACAGAAGAATAAACTGGTTCTATATCCAGTGAGAAGTCTTAATTCTTGGAAAAACTACAATGGTGTCAGAAAAATAAAAACTGTTAAAAGAGTTCTTTACACAATATATTTGTGAATCCAATGATTATAACTCCTTTAATCTGTGAAATATGATCTTTAAAAGGCTGAAGGTTTTTTAACCAATATGTTTGAATTCATTGCCATTAAGAAAATAGAATTCAATCCATTTCTCTATTCCACATCTATTGGATATATAATTAATAGAATATAATTGTTAGGGGTTGAATGCGGTGTCCCCCAAAAACTCACATGAGAAAATGCAAAAATGTTTCAAGGAGAAATGATTGGGTTATAGCCTTAACCCAATCAGTTAATTAATACCTGACGGGATTAACTAAATGGCAACTGGAGGCAAGTGGGGTGTGGCTGGAGGAAGTAATTCATTGGGGATAGACGAGGGGTATATATTTTTATCTGGAGAGTGGAGTCTCTCTCTGCTTCCTGGTCTTCACCTGAGCCAGTTCCATCGACCACATTTTTCTGCTGTGATGGTCTGCCTCTCGTCAAGCCACAGTAATGGAGCTGTCCTCCTCTGAACTAAGACTTCTGAAACTGTGAGGCCTCAAATAAACTTTTCCTCCCCTAAAATTGTTCTGGTCAGATCTTATAGTCACAGCAGCAAAAAAGTTGACTAGACCAATAATCAAAAACAAACTAAGATTTGCTTTTATACTTTTAAGTATATGTTGTGATATTAAATTATCTACAATTGATTATGAAAAGAAATGTACTCATAGGGACTACTTCATATTTAAGATTATCTTAAATTGTTCTCATTATTAAGAGAGATGAATTTCTCTCAAGTCTAAATTATAACAAAAGGAAAATATTAAAAATTATTGTTAGATTTGAGTTTTTTTTTTTTTTTCAAATACCGCCTGGTACAGGCTCAGAAACTCATTGAATTTCATGGGACAAACATATCATTTCATGTTTCTTTGTTGCCTTGTCATATCACACACTTTACTAATTGTCACATATGCCATGTTTGCCAGTGTCTTTTGTTCAGGCTGTCCTTCCAATCTCAAAAGTTTCTCTTTGGATCATCTACGCCAGTTGGTAGCCTAAGTTCCACATAATTCATGAATTCATCTTAAAAATTCCAACCCATATTGATCAAGTTGTATTTTGAATTCCCATTTTTATAATGAAAATCATAATAAAACTATGAATAATCTTATGATAATTTCATATTAGAGTTCATAACTCAACCAGATTATGAATTTTGTGAGTTATTCACATGTCAGTGGTGCTTGCCAGGTATTTATTAATTAACTTATTTTCATATCAACTTGTACATTTCTTTTTTGATAATAATGATCTTCTGAATTTTTCACATTCCAATAAAGAACACAATTATTTCTACATATTTTTAATTCTTTCAGTCTTATTTTAAAGTATGACAATAAATCTCAGCTTTATTCCTTTATCATGGAACAACAAATGTTTATAATATATGGTTATTGTGACAGGTTTCTGATTGTAGCTTGTGTTAATACAGTAACATGAGTAATGACCCTGTCAACTTTTAACATTAAAAGTTGTGAGCTAGTTGAACTTTTGGTGGTTGAATTGAAAGATGACTTAATAAAAAACTTGGCATAAAAGAAATGAATATAAATGCAAATTAAAAATATGAACTTCAGGTGTGTATACATTTGCATAGAGTATAAATACAAATAGCACATCACACACACATGAAAAGTGTGTACATATACCAATCAAAGCTGAAACACACTCAGCTGATCCAATAACCCACCATATGTGATAATTTGCAAAAGATCAGAAGATACACTTACTTTTCATATAAAAATGAGTATCTTCATATTTTTCTCCTTATAAACTCAAAGTCATATGTGGTTTTTGTACCACAGTTATGTATCACTTACAAAAGCATAATCTCACATATATCTTTCTGAGAAATGCTATTCAGGAAATATTTAGATTATGTTAGAAAATTTATATTATTATATGAAATATAATTTATTATGTCAATTATAGTTATCTATTTTTGCATATGAATAAAGATTCCATATTGATTCATTTTATAACATGTTGATGACATTTTACTGTTAATAATCATACCCATAATTTACAATAAAAATATTTTTTTCTCAAGAATCTTTCTTTATGGGATAATATGACCAAGGAACTCTGAGGGCTATAAGAAATATAAGAAAATTATAAGCAATGAGGGGAAATAAAAGGTGTATTTTAAAAGTAAATAGAAACACAAATTTTTTTAAAACATATTTCTCCCAGTTCTATTTACAACATAATATCTTGAGAGTCTTAGATTGAATAGTTGTGTTTATGTCTTTGTGATGTATTTATTTGGTATATAAGCTTACCAAATGAACAAAACTAGGGTATTTCAGTGTTACAGACATGGTCACAACAATTTAGTACAAATATGTTAGTACAGGTCAAGTACAGTCCTGAATTCCACATGATAAACATGATGTGCTTTTAGAAATTACTTCAAAAATTCCAAGTATAAAATGTTCGATAATAAAACCATTAACTATTGAACCATATATTGCACATTGAGTCTATATTGTAAAATCTTTGTGACAGACATTACATTTAGCACTTGGGAAACTAGATTTGGGTTGCACAACAAAATATTTAGATTTCATCCCTACCAAATCATTTTTGAAACTTACAATGCTGAACTCGTTTGCAAGACATGGAGTGCTATGGGACTTCAATGGTATTTGAAAGTGAAAGAGACATTGAGAACAGCAGTTCAGCAATGAGTGCATGATATGCCGTTCCCTGTGGCTCAATCAAATACAGAAGGGAGGCTCAAAGGCTGACGTAAGTAAGATGTTTACTGCCTGGAGTAGAACACTGTGATATTAAGCCCAATTATCAGCCTAGAGCTGCATTTCAGCTTTCTTGCAAAGTTTTCATAATGCCAGTCACCATTAATCCTTTAGGAAACTGCAAAATCTGCTGAAAATTCCCCCAAAATATAAATTTATTTGAAAAGATTGACAAGGCCATATCACATTATGATTTAGAGCCAAATGATTTAAGCCTTTGCATTTTCATGAATTTCCAGTGGTAGAGGATGACACATTGATATGATTGAAGTGTTGTAAGGGAGATAAAAATCTTGTGGTACCAAGGAAGAAGTCATGTTTGTATTAACTATTTTCTGCCTGTTGTTACTATTGTAAAGATTTTAATGAATTTGAAAAACATGAAGGCTACTGATTTGCTCAATAGCAGAAAATGTTATTGTTTTGGTAACAGAAAATACTGGATAAAACTGCTAGACTTAATTGAAGAAACAGTTTATCTGGGCTCTTGATAATTGCAACCTACTGACTAGGGTGGGACACATCTTTGACATTTTTCATGAAAACACTTAAGCAATGGATGTTGAAAACCTATGTAATTTCATTGTATGAGATAGATAGAGTTTTTATAAGGCTGTTATTTTATGCCTCAGTAAAAAAAGGTTATACGATTTTGCTCCACACAAAATGTGCAAACTAGAGACTTATTATGAGGTTGATTCTCAATCTTTCCCTTCCTTCCACTGAATATATTTCAATATTGACATACTGAAGATTTGTAATTATATTTACTGAAAACGTTTATTAGGAAATGGCCACATGCCCAAAACCAGGCTAAACAAAAACATTTGAAGGATATCATGCAGTGATAGGTTTCTGTACAATAAAGGATAGAGATAAAGGAACAAAATGCTAAGAAGAGGCAAATGCTAGATAAAGGTGTCAGAGAAACTTTTCACAAGGGTATTAAGTTGCACCTTAAAGGATAATAAGAAATATGTTTGATAAGAAAATTTCAAGCAGATTTGCCAAAGCACAGATATAATATATAATTTGTTATGGACACTGACATAGCATACATATGTTATAGCAAGACATTGCTGATCCTAGGTATAATTCTTAGTGACAGAAGCCAATAAAAGTCATAAAAGAAGTCATAAAAGCAACTTAATTTGTTTATAATAATGGCAAAATAAGAATCACATTTCATTTAGATAATAATACTACTATATATTGACAAGCTAAAAGGTCTTATATATATATATATTTTTTTTCACTATTCAACATCATATATTGGATAATAAATTGGGAAAAATAAGTGGATACCCTAGATGAAGATACATTATTTTGGAAACTGAATTATCTATTTATTTTATTTGGCACATATCTTTGAAACTGCATTATTGCCAATATGTTGAAATAATTATGTTTTTATTTTCATGTGTATCTGTGTGCAAGCACACATACATGTATTCATAGTTTCATCAGGGACTCCCTGAGTTCCCTAGACTGGCCTCTAACTTGGGATTCCTCTGCCTCAGCCTCCTTAGTGGCTGAGATTACAGGTGTGTACTACCACACCTACCTCATATTCTATTTCATTTGCTTATGCTCTAATCTTTTATTTTCTTTCTTCTTACTAATTTACACTCAGTTTTTTTTCTTTTTATTTTTCTAGCCCCTTGAGGTATAAAGTTCTTCTTTATTTCAGATCTTTCTTTTTCAATGACTGCCATAAATTCCCCCTTTTATGCTGTCTTTCTTGTATCCCATAAGTTTTGGTGCATTACATCTTCATTTTCGTTTGTCTCGAGATATTTTCTAATACACATTTTGATTTCTTCTTGACTCATTGTTTGTTCAGAAGTTTGCTGTGCAATTTACATGTTTATAGGTGTTCCAGTTTCCTTATATATGTATTTATTTATTTTAAATAATACTTTAAAAAACATAAAGATTGGGGGCTGGGGCTGTAGCTCAGTGGTAGAGTGCCTTCCTTGCATGTGTGAGGCACTGGGTTTGATTCTCAGCACCATATAAAAATAAATAAAGATATTGTGTCCTAAAAAATATACAACCTAAAATATTTTAAAAAACCATAAAGGTTGTACATATTAATGGAGTCTTGTGTGCTGTTTCTATATATGTGTATAAGCATTGTGTAGTCTAGTTTCCCTTCTGTTATTAATTCCCAGTTGTGTGTGTGTGTGTGTGTGTGTGTGTGTGTGTGTATAAAACTCTGGTCAGAAAAAGATGTGATTTCTATCTTCTTAAATGGGCTAGGACTTGTTTTGTGGCTTCACATGTGCTCTGTCATAGAGAAAGCTCCATGTACACTCAAGAAGAATGTGCATTCTGTGTCTGCTAGATGGAGTGTTTTGTATATGTCTGTTACATGAACTTGACTTGTGATGCTCAATTCTTTGTTTCATTATTGATCTGTCTAGATATCCTCTTTTTTGAAAGTGAGGTATTGAAGTCTCCTATGTTACTAGTTGCTGCCCATTTCTCTCTCTTGTTCTATCAGGTTTGCTTCGTATATTTGAACTGTCTATGTTGTCTCTAAATTTATGTTGTGTCTTCCTGAGTAATGGCCTTTTTATCATCATGTAGTCCTTTTCTGTTTATTTTGACAGTTTTTGACATAAAATAACTTACTTTGATACAAATGCAGCCCCTGCTATTTGCTTTTGGTTGCCATTTGCATAGAATATTTTTTTTCATTTTAACTTTCATTGTATATGCATCTTTTTATATAAAGTAAGATTCTAGTAGACCGCATAGAGTTGGATTGTGTGTGTTTTTCTTTGAGTGATCACTCTTTCTTTGGATTGGAAATTTTATCTATTGATACTTAAAGTCATTACTGATAGGGAAGTATTTGCTATTACTATTTTGTTATTTTCTCTCTTCTAGTTCTTTCATCCCTTTTTTACTTTCACTCTTTTTCATTGTGTTTCATTGTTAGTTGCAATAACATACCTTGATTTTTTTTTGTTTTCTTTTGTTTATACTCCACAGTTTTTATTTTGTGGTCGCCAGGGAACTTACATAATATTTCATATTTGTAACAAATCAATTTTAGGCCAATAATAACTTAAATCAAATATAAATATTCTCTTCTTATATATGTGAGAGGGCTTGTCTCAATCATAGCTGTGTTGTCACCACTAAAATACTGCCTGGTAGGTACTTGATAATGAGTGATGTGTAGTTTACATTGTGTAGCTGATATCAGGAGGTCATCCTACCATGAGAGATCAACTAAACAGAGATTCCAGGTGGGATTGGTATGATCCTTCCTTTGTCGTTATCTTCTTCTCACATAAACATCCATACCAACCACTCTCCTAATGCATTTATTTTCAATTTAAAAAGCTTACATGAGTGAATTATTAAGTTTATGTATTAATTTTTTAACTTTATTGTTTCTTCCATATTCATTAGCTAGAAATTTTTCTTCTCAAGTCTATTTTTTTTCCTAAATAGGTCAGACTATTTTGTTATCATGAAAAATACTTTCTACTGGAAAGACAGATTGTGCTATTTCTCCCCTATAATTACAGGCGTTGACAGTAAGACTTTGGTTATAAAACATTTCAGATGGTGAGAAAGGTAATTTTTGGCTTTCTCCTTTTGGAATATTATTTAAAACTTCTGCATTTTATATATTTCATGTGCTTCAATCCACTACAATCATTAATTTTGTGGTGCTTAGATTGTCACAGGTTTTCCCACCAGGGGCCCTCCATTTATGTTGTATGCTGGATCTTTTTGTCCTAGCCCCATTGATTTCTAAAATTTCCTTTAGTTTCTATTATGAGAAGATATCATATATTCTTAAACTTTCTGTACAAAAGATTGTATTTTTTATGAGTAAGTGGTTTTAAAGCCTGATATATGGTTTTAGAGGTAATAATTGCAAAAGAATGCAGTTTCTATGCCACTTCAATGTTCAGAGCAAGAAAACATTATATTTAGAAAACATAACTTAAAAAATATTTTCTGTTCAATTTGACCCTACAATATAAGTAATTTGTTTTGTTATTGTATTTTTTTTTACTGAAAACATTGATTGACAAGATAAACTTACTTCCTTTCTCTTACTTTCCTTTACAATGCCCAAAACATATTAATTCCTAAATGCTGACCAGCTAAAAATTCAAAATGCACAATGATATTTATAGCTTTTTGAAATCTTTTGTTATTTTCCTAGAAAATATGTTCCTAAGATTCAGAAAAAGCATTTGACAAAGTACAGCTTCATGTTCAAAACATTAGAAAAACTAGGAATAATAGGAACATATCTCAACATTGTAAAAGCTACCCATGCTAAGCCCCAGGCCAACATCATTCTAAAATAAAGAAAAATTGAAAGCATTCCCTCTAAAAACTGGAACAAGAAAGGGATGCCCTCTTTAACCACTTCTATTTAACACAGTTCTTGAAAATCTAAGTGGAGCAATTAGACAAAAGAAATTAGAGGGATATGAATAGAAAAAGAAGAACTCAAATTATCAGTATTTTCTGACAACATAATTCTATATCTAGAGGATCCAAAAAAATTCCACCAGAAAGCTTCTAGAACTAATAAGTGAATTCAGCAAAGAAGCAGGATATAAAATCAACATGCATAAATCAAAGGCATTTCTGTATATCAGTGACAAATCCTCTGAAAGAGAAACTAGGAAAATCACCCCATTTACAATAGCCTCAAAAAATATAAAACACTTGGGAATCAACAAAAGAAGTGAAAGACCTCTACAATGAAAACCAGAACACTAAAGAAAGAAATTAAGGGATAACTTAGAAGATGGAAACATCTCCCTTATTCTTGGATAGGCAGAATTAATATTGTCAAAATGACCATACTACCAGAAGCACTATACAGATTTAATGCAATTCCAATCAAAATCCCAATGATATTCCTCATAGAAATAGAAAAAGCAATCATGAAATTCATCTGGAAGAATAAGAGACCCAGAATAGCTAAAGCAATCCTTAGCAAGAAGAGTGAAGCAGGTGGAATTACTAAGCCAGACCTTAAACTATACCAAAGAGCAATAGTAACAAAAATGACATGGTATTTGTAGCAAAATAGACTTACAGACCATGGTACAGTGCCACAGTCCGGCTGCAGCAAAATAACCGGGGGGTGACAAGGAACTTGTGTACATTGATACAGCAGGAGTGGGAGCTGTTTATTGTAGGACAGGAGGGGTATATATACATTCCACACAGCTTATCTTAATTAACATAAACTAGATACAGCAGTCAACCAATAAGGAATCTCCACACTTAAAGGCTCGCTGGTGTTACTTCACAAACCACTCCCTCTGGTATTTTGCCAGGCGCCATCTTGACTTGTTTACAGACCCTAACATTTCTCTGGCAAAATGCCAGGTGCCATCCTGACTTGTTTACAAACTCTAACATTTCCCCTTTTGTTTAATTTAAATAACGACCATAGTGGTTTTTACACAAACACCATAAATAATCTGCTACAAGCAGAAGGGGAGGAATCAAAATGCCACAATACCAAGCCAATTGATGGCTCCATGCAAGAAGCCCTTGGAAAAACTATACCAGCAATGACACCGTTAGCAAAGATACCAAGTTACAATTTGTTGTAGATTACAGTTTGTTGTCTCAGTCCAGGTAAAGCAGTGTCTCAATAGATTAACTCACAGTCCAGGTAAACCACAGTCCAGGTAAGTTCTGCAGGCAGCTAGCTTGATCTGAAGTCTCCTCCGGTTCTCAGCAACACTGGAAATTCTTCCACCCTCGTCCTCACCGGCACTGGCAGGAACTCTGACAATGATGCTAAAGAAAATCCTGTAGTATTCCACTAAGAAAACAACCTTCTGAACAATTTAGTACATTATCTCAAGGTTTTTTACATTTGAGTGCTCATTACTCATCAGCCTCCTGGTGAGGGAGAACCATTGTAGCTTAGTTATTGGCATTGAAAATGACCAGACATCAGGGATGCTGATAGCATCTTCTGCTGGCTGTAGCATCCTGGGCAGCCCCAGATGGCCCTGGGGAGTGTCCAGGGAGTGTCCCAGACTCAAACTGCCACTGGGCACAGGGAGCAAGAGCCTGCGAGACTGTGCCTCCGGGTCAGATTTGGATTTGGGCTCTCACAGTGGCATCCCGCTCCCGGGGCAGGTGGGCGGGGAAGAGCTGGCTGGCACCACTTGGAAAGTCCTTGCTGTGCCATGACCAGCTCGTGCACATGGCGGCCGATGCGCCGATTCACACACCCTCCGGTAATGAAAAGTATCCAGTAATAGCCTTTTTTCCTGATAATCCTTCTTCTTATAAACTTTCTTTTTCTTTCTCACTAGAGTTCCTGGGCTTTTATCAATACATGCCCTAACTATTCTTAGTTCCACTGGGGTGCCTTCTTCCCTTTGTAATTTACTTAACACCCCTTCCATATTTTCATCACAAAGACAATACAATACACTGAGACAAAACAAGACACAAACATACTGTATCAATCTTCTCCATTTTCTCAAAATGGCCATTTTTCCTCTCTCTCTATCTGCCTAGGGATGAGCAGATTTGCTCCCATCCTATCTATGGACAGGCAGCTTTTTTTTTTTTGTCACTTACCCCCGAGTGTCCCAGGGCTCCCCAGACGGGCCACCATCTGCTGCAGTCCAGCTGCAGCAAAATAACCGGGGGGTGACAAGGAACTTGTGTACATTGATACAGCAGGAGTGGGAGCCATTTATTGTAAGACTACAGAGGTATATATACATTCCACACAGCTTATCTTAATTAACATAAACTAGATACAGCAGTCAACCAATAAGGAATCTCCACACTTAATGGCTCGCTGGTGTTACTTAACAAACCACTCCCTCTGGCAAAATGCCAGGCGCCATCCTGACTTGTTTACAGACTCTAACATTGTCTGGATGGCACCTGGCATTTTGCCAGAGGGAGTGGTTTGTGAAGTAAGCCAGCGAGCCAGTAAGTGTGGAGATTCCTTATTGGTTGACTGCTGTATCTAGTTTATGTTAATTAAGATAAGCTGTGTGGAATGTATATATACCCCTCCTGTCCTACAATAAATGGTTCCCACTCCTGCTGTATCAATGTACACAAGTTTCTCGTCACCCCCCGGTTATTTTGCTGCAGCCGGACTGCGGCAGTACAGAATAGAAGACACAGAGACAAACCTACATAAATATAGTTATCTGATATTAGACAAAGGTGCCAAAAACATATATTGGAGAAAAGATAGCTGTGGGTACAAGTGCATGGAGTACTGCATACATGGCATACATGGAATACGTTAAGGGTCCCTAAGTAGCAAACCACTCCCCTCGTGCTAGGCATGTGAGCTGTAAACTGCTTACCTGGGCATTAGGCCATGTGTTATGGTCCCAGCACTTGCTCCACAGCCTGCTTTTTGATTGGCTGCTGTAAGGGCAGTTGGCAAGAAATTGTATTGGTGGCTGCCTAAAATCTGCTTAGCTACTGCCTGAGTATATATACATGGTAACTGCACAATAAAATCAGACCTGCTTCCAGCTTGGTGTCCAGAGATCTTGATTAGTGGTTCTGTAGCCACACTCTTCTCTAGCCTGTTCTGTGGACCTCCTTGCTTGTCAAGTGAGAACCCACACACATTGCCTCTTCAACAAATGGTGCTGGGAAAACTAGAAATCCATATGCAACAAAATGAAACTAAACCCCCATCTCCCTCCATGCACAAAACTTAACACAAAGTGGATCAAGGACCTAAGAATTAAACCAGAGGCCCTGCACCTAATAGAAGAAAAAGTAGGCCCAAATCTTTATCATGATGGATTAGGCCCTGACTTCCTTAATGAGACTCCTATAGAACAAAAAAAGAAAATCAAGAATCAATAAATGAGATGGATTCAAACTGAAAAGTTTCTTCTCAGAAAAAGAAACAATCAGTGAGGTGAATAGAGAGCCTACAGAATGAGAGCAAATTTTTACCACACACACATCAGATAGAGCACTAATCTCTAGGATATATAAAGAACTCAAAAATCTTAATACTAAAAAAAAAAAACCAAATAACCCAATCAATATATGAGCCAAAGAATTGTACAGACACTTCTCAGGAGATGATATGAAACCAAACAACAAATGTATGAAAAAATGTTCAACATCTCTAGCAATTAGAGAAATGCAAATCAAAACTACTCTAAGATTTCATCTCACTCCAGTCAGAATGGCAGCTATGAAGAATACACAGAAAAATAAGTGTTGGCAAGGATGTGGGGAAAAAGGCACGCTCATACATTGCTGGTGGGACTGCAAATTGGTGCAACCAATATTAAAAACTGGAAAACTTGGAATGGAACCACCATTTGGAACCACCAACTATTACCCTTCTTAGTTTATACCCAAAGCACTTAAAAACAGCATACTACAGGGACATATCCACATCAATGCTTATAGCAGCACAATTCACAGTAGCTAAATTGTGGAACCAACATATATGCGATTTAGTATATGAATGGATAAAGAAAATGTGGTGTATACACACAATGGAATATTGCTCAACATTAAAAAACAATAAAATCATGGCATTTGCAGGTAAATGAATGGAGCTGGAAAATACTATGCTAAGTGAAGTTAGCCAATCCCAAAAAAACAAATGCTGAATGTTTTCTTTGATATGTGGATGCTGATTTATAATGGGAATGGGTGGGAAGCATGGGAGGAATGGAGGAACTTTAGATAGGACAAAAGGGAGGGAGTGGAAGGGAGGAAGCATGGGGGTAGAAAATATGGTGGAATGAGATGGACATCATTACCCTAAGTACATGTATGAAAACATGAATGGTGTAACTCTACTTTGTGTATAACCAGAGACATGAAAAATTGTGCTCTATATTTGTACTATGAAATGAAATGCATTCTGCTGTCATGTATAACAAATTTGAATAAATAAATAAATTTAAAAAATATATTCCTAAAGATAAACAAAAATTAAAGTATGCCTCATTTACAAGGAATACTTTCTCTTGTTTAGTTTCTAATTTGATGCATGGATAATTAATCTATCTTAGAGAATTCTTTTCTATTTAAGAAATTTATTTGTGTTTGGATTTTTGGCATTTGAATAGGTGAGAAATCTTATTATAATGCTTTTAATTTGTAGTTCTCATATCATGACTAAGATTGAAAATCTTTTTGTATGTTTAAGTCTAACTTCATTTATTTCAATGAAATTCTGTAAATGTCAATTGTATATTTTTGTATTGGTCTAATCTTTCTTCTGGACTTCTAGCTCTTTAAACCAGGGTAATTAGCATTTTGTCTCTGATATTAATTGCAAATATCATTTCAAAATTTGTCATATGTCCTTTGACATATTAATACATAAAACTTTTGGCAAGACAGTAATTTGGATTTCAACCATCTATATCAATTTTTTTCTATTACTAGCTTTTGCATTTTGAGGAGTAGTTAGAATACCTTCTTTACTTCCAGGTTATAGCAATTTGTCCATAACTATCTTACAAATTATACACTTTTATTGTTATTTTACATTTTATACACATGTTTAAATTATTTTGGTATAAATGTATGGATTAAAATGTTTTTCCAAGTCACTATCCAGTAGTCAGATCATTAGTTATTAAAAAGTTCATTTCTATCCCACAGAATTGAGATATAATATGACTTCAACAAGCATTCCACTTAATCACAATGAAGATATACTAGCAATGAGTTTTAATACATGAAATGAAAAATCAACCATAAAACTCAAAATTCAGAATTTCAACAGCTTTCCAACCATAGTAGGGGATCTTTGACATGCTTATCTCAGTACTTAGAAATCCTAATATAAATACACATAAGAATGGATTATTTGCCATATGTGGAATACCTTGTGTTAATTTTTGTCCCATTTGATAGTTTTGGATACAATTTTATTCTTATAGCAAAACAAATACATTTATACTTATAAGGATTGTAAAAGAAAGATAGTTAAATATGATATTATACACATACATGTGAAAAGAATTTCTGATTCTATTTATTTTACTGTCTGGAATCTTAGATTAAATTGACCAAATATTCTTTTTTGTAGTATTTTCTGAATAAATAAATAGCTGTCACTTAAATATTACATGTTTTTTAAAATACTGGAATCTGAATCATACTTTGGTAATCCAAAGCAAATGTTTCATTTCCAGAAACATACTCATCAAAAATATTTTAATGAAAAAGAATAATGTAGCTTAAAGTTAAGATACATATCACCTGTTATGTCTGTTACATTTTTTATATAGGGTGATTCTCCAAAGCTCCTGTGTTTCTGCAGGAATATTCAGAGATAAAATTATTGAACTGTGAAAGCTCTAACAGAATCAGTCCATCCTAGTTTGAATGGACTGGATAGTAACTGTAGGCAGGTGGGGCATGACTGGAGGAGGTAGGTCAATTGGTGATGTGCCCAGGAAGGGTGCATTTTCTCTGCAGCATTTTACTTTCTGACCCTGCAGTAAGTTCAGCAACTTTTCTCTGCTGGTGCATTGCTTTATCTTGGGCCCAGACAATCAGTCAGCCATTTATGGACTGAAACCTCTTAAACAATGTGCCCCAAATAAACTTTTCCTTCTCTAAGTTGTTCTTGTTGGGTATTTTGCTCTCAAAGACAAAAAGCTGACTAAAATAATGCCCATGCAACATTAGTTTGGAAGTGCCCTATGTTAAGTAAACACTTTTGAAAGACTTTATCAAAGTCAATTAATTTTTAGTCATTATTTACTAAATAAATCGCTTAGTAAATCACTTAGAACAGGGTAACTAAATTTTTCAAAGACTATTTTCCATGAAGGACAAACTAGCCTGGATTTCAAGTTTTCTTGTTATATCAATCAATATTCTGTCTTTTTACATATGGGAACTGTTTTTATTTGCTCTTTCAGGCCTAATATTCACGGACTGAGTGCAATAGACCTCAATTGGAATGTAATTGAGGGGACATTTTATTATGAAGGAATTAGCTCAGTGGGAGCTATAAATTTTTCTTGAGATTTAATATAACATAGCCAATTTTCAGAAAGAATTAAGAGAAAACACCAAGGTGGAATGTTACAGGAATGCAATGCTCATTTGTGTACTGGGATTGTAAATGTGAAGTAACATCTGTTTGCGAAATGATGCATCGGAACATTGCTTCTCTGAATTTTGTACTCAAATTCATGTATAAAGGTATAAGTACTAGTGCTAAGTTGAGAAATGGATTAAAAAATATTACATCTGTCTCTAGTATTAAATAACAAATATTCTGTTAGAAAACCTAACGCCCAATGGGAAGTATAGAATTCATAGTTGCATAGTTGTGAATATTAAGAAAAGACTTAATGCTTTGTTTTCACATATTCTGTAACTTGGAAAAGCAAATGTATTTTTTTGTTTTCAAATATTAAAGAAATGAATAATTTGTAGGAAATAAATTATTTATTAATGTGGAATATAGCCCTTAAGAGTTTTACATTTCCAAGCTTAGAAGGCAAACAAGGTCATAATGTTTTTAAAAACCCTATTTATTATGGTGAGTCAAAGGCAAATAGCATTTAAATATTTGCTGAGTTTTCTGACCTCAAGACAACTGAGGCAACAAGCCCGGTTTGTACACAATTAATTGCAATTCACTGAGGAATGTCATACCTACCATAAGAGACAAACAATTAATAGTGATCACAAAAAAAGAAAAACTTAATAATTACTATTGAGCATAAAGAATACTTCTTAGAAATGTCCTTTTACTTTGGACTTTGAAGGATAAATTGAATTTCACAATCTAGACATGGGAGTGTGCCTGTTTTGACAAGGGGATAGATTTGGGATCCTGAATTGGGTATGAAAAGCATGTGTAAGAATGGAGAATGTTTCAGCCTGAAAACTGATTAAGAAAATGGTTTGAGAAGAAAATTGAGGATATAACTCCAGGGAAGCATGCTATTCTTATTATGGACACAAAAGAGATGTGGGGAAACTAAATCTTGTGAGACTAGATAAGAATGTTAAATGGTCTGGGAAGTTGACTTTATTTATATAAATAGGGAGATCTCTGACATTTATACTTTTTTACTGTGATAAAATACAGAAAACATGAAACTTACCTTTTGTACAATTTTGAGGGTGCAATTCAATGGCATTAAATATATTCCTGATGTTGAACAACCTTCACCACTATTCATTAGGTGAATAATTACTACTATATATTTCATTTGTTATCAAAAACCTTTCATACTTCATTGATAGCTCTCCTACTGTATCTCCATTTATAAGATTTACTCAGTTTATTGTATATCATTTATTGTATATCATAGATTTTTTAAGGAAAAGAACCAGCAAATTTATTTTGAAGGCAGGAACCTAGAATATTTCACATCTTTATATCCCTTGCTATCACCAACAAGCTAGTTAAATTTTCTAGATTTCTCTCACCTAGAAATTTAGAATACTAAATTACATAATTACTAAATTCTGTTTATGTAGAAGCAGGTATGTGACCTGTGTCCCAAGTTAGAGAAACCCTGCACTTGGAGTAATGCCATCTTGAAATTCTTTATAACTTTTGAAAAAGGGGTCTCACATTTTTATCTTGCATTGGTCCTTATAATACTTGGTTTTGTGTAAAAATACATATGACTTTCATAATAAATGAGCTGGTAGATATTCTGAAATATTTTCTGCTCTGTATTCTTTATCATAAAGAAAAGTAAATTTTCCAAGGGAAGAATTGAAGATTCATGAAAATCAAAAAAATTCAGCTCTCACACCTCTACCCCCTTACACACAGTGCTATACTTAAGACTGAAATTGCCTCACTTTGATTGCCCACAGAGAAAAGTGAAGCATTTTGATTTACCTACCCAAGAGTTTTCTAAATGTTCTTTTCAGGCAATATCTTTAAACAGCAATACAGTTATGACAGGTTGAATTACAGCATTTAGCACTTTTCCAGGAGTTTTTAGATTTCATATGCTTTCTGCCTTTCAGAAAGATCTGTGCCAGACACCTCAGATATGAAATAAATATATTTTTATTGTCTTCTGGAGTGTGTGATGTCACCCATCATTTGCAGTAAGTCTATTTTCTCCTAGCAGGAAAACTTGAATGGTCTGGGGTCTCCAAAGATTTGATTATCTCTAGAAAATGAAATCTTAAAATAATCAACTTAAGAGCAACTATATATTCTACAGTTTAAAATAAAGTTTCTGCTAGTTTATATCTTGAAATTTGGTAATTAAAAGAACAATACTAAACCAATGTCCTAATGAGTAAATAATAGCTTTTGCATGCCTCAGTGAACAGAGAATTATCATGAGTTTCTGCCTCTGATATGAAAATTGCAGATGGTTAATTACTATTAATACAGACATGTTTGCTATAATAAACCTATTACTTTAAGTTTTATAAACTTCTCTCCATATTGCCAAAGTCATAACGTTTTGAAGTGTTTGTTCTAAAAATATTTACATATTTCTACCAACTAATTTTGTCATCTGATATTTACACCATTTTGAATATCCTTATACCTCCTCCTTCCCATTAAAGATGATTCAGAACACAAAACAATTTAATATTTTCCATAGTGTCTCAAATTACATCCTTCTCTTTAGAAGGCATCACTACCTTGAATATTTTGTGACTGGTTGTGATTTTCCCAAGGTCAAGGATGTGTTTCACTACTTGTACACAATTTTAATAGGCACTGACCATATACCTGACATATTTCATGTGAAGTGTCAGAAAAATAATGCACAATGTAATAATAGACTATGCTTTTCATGGTATGCAAAGATTTTCTACCCTTTTGTATACACCTTGAAAAAGCCCTTGCTCAAGTTCCCATGTCTTTCAAACATTACATAAAATATTAATATTATTTTTGCTTGTTTTGTGAATGAATAAGGATGTGAGTTTTCTAAATTTAAAGATCTGGTCCAGATCAATCAATACATTCATTGGTCTATTGATTAACAATAAACATGTCCAACATAGTAGAAAACAAATATTTTATTTTATTTGGGGGTCAATCACATTTTAAATAGCTGACCACTATGATAAAAAAGTCAATTTAAGATAAACAAAGTATGACCCAGAGAAGTCAAAATGTCTAAAGATATGTTATACCTTATTTTCTAAAAGAACATAAAGTGAGCTGCTACTCATGTGTTCAAAACAAAAGTTTACCTAGAAATATTATTAAATAAAACCATTGACATTGGAACAAATTGTAATCCATGTTCTGTTTGTTAGATTACCTTGATATCTCCTTCATCATTTTCTAATTTTAAAACAACAAACCATTTTTAGTTCCTTTGCTGAGATTCACAAAAATATTTTGCTTAGAATATGATAATAATATTTTATTAGAATAACATTTAGAATTAAAATATTATTATAACATTTTAGTATTATATAATATTAGAACATGATATACTATTCTAATTTGATCAGTATAAATTATAATTATACTATTCTGTAGAAAGTATTAAATATCATTGACCATACAATTGTAATTTTATTTACATTTGTATATCTACACAAAATTATATGTATGTATATACCACACTATTTTCTTCAATAAACTGTCTCCAAAAAATAGAAGATAAACTATCTCCAAAAAATAGAAGAACATGCACATTTGAAGTTGACTTCTTTCAGAAATATTACTTAGATAATAACAAAGAATAAAAACTGTTATCAACAAAGGAAAAGAACTAGATTACAAAACATGAATGGATTCAAGAATTCAACAAAATTTTAGAACAGAGAAAGAATGTAATTGAGTGGTCATTGGCATGGCAAAGCAGAGAAAGGTGAAAAGTCAGTAAATGTCAAAATTATGTTTAGAACTTTCAGGAAAAACAAGAAAACTCACCTTGTGTTATGGTTTAGGTGTGGTATCCCCAAAAAGCTCACAAGTGAGACAATGCAAGAAGGTTTGGAGGAAAAATGATTAGGTCATAGCCTTAACCTAATCAGTTCATTGATCCCTGATGGGATTAACTGGGTGAGAACTGAAGGCTAGTGGTGTGTGGCTGGAGGAAGTGGATCACTGGGGCATTGGCTTTTGGGTATATAATTTGTATCTGGAGAGCAGAGTCTCTCTCTCTGCCTCCTGATCACCACACTAGCTGCTTCTCTCTTCCACACTCTTCTGCCATCTTGTTCTGCCTCACCTAGAGCTCCCAGGAATGGAGTTAATCTTCTATTGACTCAGACCTCTGAAATCCTGAACCCTGAAACTCTTCCTCCTCTACAGTTGTTCTGGTCAGATTCTTTAGTTACAGCAGCAAATATTTGGACTAAAACACCATGAAAAATCACCTAGAAAAGCTACTGAAAATGGCAGCTGTGCCAAAAGCCAGGATGATATACCAGATGCATTGTAATAAAGAGTAGCATGTGTGGGGCTGGGGATATGGCTCAAGCGGTGGCGCGCTCGCCTGGCATGCGTGCGGCCCGGGTTCGATTCTCAGCACCACATACAAACAAAGATGTTGTGTCCGCCCATAGCTAAAAAAAATAAATAAATATTAAAAAAAAAAGAGTAGCATGTGGATCATGCATAGGAGCATGAAGCAAAAGTCCACAAACTGGCCTACCCGAAGCAGCAACTCACCTACCCTCCCTGATCCCATCACTCATTTTTTCCAATTAAAATACCGGATGATTGTCTCATGGAGAAGTGTGATGGTCTCAAACAAAGCTATACATATCTCATTTAAGATTACTTTATTGTAAATTGCTTCATTTTATCCTACAATGAATTCCAGGAAACATCAAGTGATACCATATTTCCCAGATTCTCTCAACCATCTTTTTAGTTTCCAGCTGCATCAGTAGAATTACCACAAAATTTTAAACAGTCATACAAAGCAATTATGCAGTATTCAAAACCCAATTCAATGTCATTTCATACAGTTGTAAATTTGTATGAACCAAAGAATACATATGACCTAAGATTTCATCTATCAAATAGAATATTAATTTACATATTTTAGAGCATTATAGCATTCTGATGTTTTTGCATTATTTTGAAAAAGAGTTTACATGTCTAAAGAACTGAGTAAATGTAAAAGTTTAATAATCATCAATATGGATGAAAACTTCTGACTTCTATAAGTAGACAGAATAAATGGGTAAATATAAATGTAAAACTTTTAAAAATCCAGAGATGCTGGTTTCATAATTTAGAAGATCAATCCCTTTTTGAAGTCTGAAGCCCTAAACAAAGGAATTATAAAACAATAATAAAGTTTATGATTCTTTAAAAAATATATATTTTATATAAAATTATAAATATATATTATATGTAATTAAATGTATAATTCTTAAAATAATTTTTATATTTACTTTAAATAAAGTTTTTTGAGAGCAGTTCAGAGGCAAAGGACTCTTTAGTAAAGATTAGGTAGTGTATAAAGAACAGATTTGGGGGCTGGGGTTGTGGCTCAGAGGTAGAGTGCTCGCCTAGCATGCGTGAGGCACTGGGTTCGATCCTCAGCACCACATAAAAATAAAATAAAGATATTGTGTCCACCTATAACTAAAAAATAAATATTAAAAAAAAGAAAAGAGATTTGTTTCATACAGTTCTGGAATCTGGGAAGTCCAATGTAGAGGGGTTCCACAGCCCAAGGTCTAGTGAAGGCCCTTCATCTTATCACAGTAAGTGGAAAGGCAAGTGAACACACATGAATGAGAAGAAGTTATGAAGGCACCAAACTCTAGAACATCCCACTAGAATGGCAACAAAGCTACTTTCATAATAGCCAAACCAATTCATCCAAATCCTCAAGACCTAATTCCATTTTATTAGATGCTATCTCCCCAATACTGCTACACTGGGGATTAAGTCTCCAAAATTTAAACTTTAGTGGATATATTCATATCCTGGTAACATGATTCTTTCAGAATTCATCTTAGAGAAAGACAATGTGGTTAAAGAAGCAATTGAGGCCCAGCTCCTATGTCCTTGTGTAGAATCTTAAGGGAGATAGAAGAGGCAGGACATGGATAATTGATGTGATCTCATTGGAGCTTTTGGATGGAGGAAAAGCTCTCTTTTGAAAGGTGATACTTCTGGGAAGCTCACCCTCTTCTCTTGTGCTACTATAAGCCCTCAGAGTTTATTTTTGCTAAAATGCAGACGGGGAAAAGGAATGAGCCTCCTGGGCTGTCATTTGTTCTCACATTTTTTATATTTCACAAACTTGCAATCTTTAGGAGAGTTTGGCAGTTTTCTAAATACTATTCCATAAATGATTTAGTTTTTCGATTTAAACATGCAATCTAATTAAGCTTATATTCAATATCAGACTCGGAAAACTTTAGATTAATCATATTCATAAGTTTACTTTATTAGATTTATGAATCATTTAAGTACACAAAAAGGTTTTATTTGAATCAGACAATTAAAGTAATTTAGAAGGTAATTTAAAATATTACATGTGCAAATTAAATTTAAAGTTTACAATTAATTCTGTTTGAAATCAAACATGTTATGAAGAGACTCCTAAACTTATAATTGTTTTATAAAACACATTAAAATCTTAAAGAAATTAAAATTCTAGCATTGATAAATTGAGCATTAATTCAAAACTGATGAAATATTGTCCTTAGTGGTCTCTTATGGACACAAATAACCTTTGAGGCTGTAAAATCCCCACAGCAGAAAACATGGCTACAACATGAAAATAGGCCTAAGATCACAAGCCAACAGGAAAGAAGAGTGTGAGAGAAAGAAAGAGTCAGGAACCAAGTGACATCTTAAATAAGCTGTAAATAAAATGATTAGAGAGGCAAGAGAAAATCATTTATAAAGAACAAAGTATTACAGTAAAAGAAAAAAGTATATAGTAGAAGAGAGATCTCTTAGGAACTTAAAAATGATAGGTGATTTTTTAAAATGAAGATTTCAAATATAAAGGGGGCACATTAGAGAAAGAGATGAAAAAATATGAGAAAAGAAGAATAAAATCAAAACAGCAAATGCAATGTTATACATTAGAGCATGCCTGTAATCCCAGCAACTCAGGAGGAGTTACGTACGTATTAGAGGATTACATATTAGAGGCCAGCCTGGCAATTTAATGAGATTCTTAGCAACTTATCAAGAACTATCCCAAAATAAAAAGAGCTGGTGATGTAGCTAAATGGTAAAGTATTCCTGGGTCCAATCCCCAATACTAACGAGAAAAAAGATAATTATATAAGTACCAAATGTATATACTTTCAGACTTCCATACTATCAAATCTATAGGCTTAGCATCAGCAGAAAATGAGGTCCAAGGCAAATTGACAAATGGTCTGTTTAAGTATTTGGAAGGTTCCAAATATAGAACTACTCTACAAAGATTAAAAATGATTTTTCTCGTTTTGTTTTTCTTAGTTCCCAGCTAATTCTATTTTTTTTTTCTTAAATTTTATTTTTGGCTCCTGACATTCAATAAAAATCTTCATCAAAACACTAACTGACCATAGTCTAAAGGCACAGAGACTTCAGAGACCACTCAGAATTTTATAGAAATGATTAGAAAAGTTACTAAATAAACAAAATATTTTGTTGTTGTCAATTTTTAATTAGAACATTGTAATTACACATTTCAGTTTTTTTGACAAAATTATACATACAAGGTATTTAATTTCAATACCCATCCCTTTATGGAGATGACATTGAATATATATATATATATATATATATATTATATATGTGTGTGTGTGTGTATATATATATATATATATATATATATATATATATATATAAAATGTGTGTGTGTATTTTATTTCTAAGAGTTTTGATTGGTTTCTGCTCAGTATTTCTACTTCTTTATTGACATGGTTTTTCATATCTTTTGTATTTTCTCTTTTTTTTAAAAAGAGAGAGAGAGAGAGAGAATTTTAGTATTTATTTTTAGTTTTCGGCAGACACAACATCTTTGTTTGTATGCGGTGCTGAGGATTGAACCTGGGCCTCACGCATGCCAGGCGAGTGCGCTACCGCTTGAGCCATATCCCCAGCACTGTATTTTCTCTTTTAATTCAGTCCTAAGATATTTTAGTTCTTTAATATTTGTGTACGTGTATGTGTATGTGTGTGTGTGTATGTGTGTGTGTGTGTGTGTACTGAGTATTGAGCCAGGGCATTCAATCACTGAGCCACATTCCTACATCTTTTTGTATTTTATTTAAAGCTAGGGTCTCACTGAGTTGCTTTGGGTCTCACTAAGTTGCTGAGGCTGGCTTTGAATTCGTGATCCTCCTGCTTTAGCCTCCTGAGCCACTGGGATTACAGGCATGCATCACTACAAATGACCCTCATTGAACATTTAATAATCATATATATATATATATATATATATATATATATATATATATATATATATATATATATGTATATTAATAATTGTTCTCTGGCATTTCATCCACTTATGTATCTTCAGGATTCTTTTTTTGGGGGATGGGTTGTAACTTGAGGGGGCGGGGTTGTCTGGTGCTTTCTTCATATTTTCAGAGGTTCTGGACTTGCAACTCAATTGAGATGGATTTACCTTCTTCTGTTACACATGTGTGATTGTGTATGTAATTCTTTTTTATTCTAGGATTTTTCTCTGTTTTTGATTTAAGAGTAGATATTGAGGGATGAGACCCAAAATTTCCTACTGGTTGTTCCTCTGTGGGTCTTGTTTTGTTTTAGTTTTTTTTTTTTTTTTTTGTCTACCCAATTCTAAGAGTTGAAGTAATATTTAGGCTTAGATGGGGTTAGATGATGTGTTGGGTGAGGTTCACTGTTGCTTGACTGAGTTGTGAGTACTTTTCATCAGTAGGATCTCTACTCTGTGGTCTTGAACTGTCCCAATCAGTTTATAACCCCTCTTAAGAGTGGAGGTATCCAGAAAGAGCACTAATGTCAGTTGCAGATGTATAGTTTTGAGATAAATGTCCGGTGTGTACTTGAACTTTTGCAATACTCATTGCCACCTATATAGCAATGGTGAAGTCAAAAGTTAACATCAGGGCAACAATATAAAACTGTGGACCAAGTCAGGCATTCAGTATCATGGTTCTACTATGTTATCCACTGTATTAATAATCACAACAACATAAATAGAGTATGAACTACATAAACTATATATATATATATATATATATATATATATATATATATATATATATATAAAATTTACTTGGATTATAGGGTGGGAAGGTGAGAGAAAGTTTGAAATATTTTTAAAACATTTTCAAATGAGAGGCACATGGTAGTGAGCAGATGTTGGCTATAAAGAAGAAGGAATAAAAGATGTACAGAAAGTAATAAAATAAGGAAAAAGAGGACTTGGGAACAAGAAAATTTTGCTGTTACTGAGGGAAGAGAGTAATGTAAGGGAGATAAGAGGAATAAGAACTGAGGTATGGACAAACCATCAACTGTAAGATCAAAATGGCTGAAACCTATGAAAAACTGAACTCCACCTAAGACAAGTTAAGGCTAAATAATAAGCAGGTACAGAAGGAAACAATTAATATAAAAGTAAAATTATATTAATATACATATATTTTTTCAAACCAATGTGTTTAGTAAGTACATTCACTTCCCTCCCACACCCACATATATACACACAAAATCATACATAATAGAAAAAAGTAAAAATAATACAGTACAACGAGATGATGTTTAAAAAATCTTTTCTTTAAATATATCTATCAATTCTATCAATTTAAATAAAGAGTAAAGAGAATAAAGGACGAAGAAGGAAAGAACAACAAAACAATGAGGAAAGAAAAATGTAAAACAAAAGAAAGAATGAAAGAATGAATGAATGAATGAATGAATGAATTTTGCCAAGAAATAGAGTCTGATTTCCATTGATGTGTTGAAAACTAAGGGCAGGGATGGATTTTCATACTTGGTATTTGTTTTTAACTTTGTAACCCTTGAGTTGAGTATTGTAGGTTGTTAAGCCCAACACTTTTGTGTTCCTCTCTTAGCTGTCAGCCTTTGTGCTTGGGAGGCAAAGCTGGTTGTAAGTAGATCTCAGTTTCTAGTCTCCTGATATACAGTAGGATAACCCAATTGGGGTACCCATAAATTGTGTTTTTGTGGCAATTGCAGAGTTCTAATTTGGAGATTCCAGTAATTGGGGTTTAGTTTAGATTAAACTTTGGAACTCTCTGGTGTTTGAGAATTGCTCTCCACACCCTATTGGAGGGGAGATGCTGGTCTCTGCAGGATGTCTGGATCCCTAGTAAAATCCACTTTTAGGGCATAGGGATAAAACCTCCACAGGTTTCACCTTCACCACTATGAATATGAAATACCAGGTATCTTCCCTGGAGTACAGACACTCCTGTGGGCCCTATCTATAGTGCCAGCAATAATGGGAGCTTTCTCCTTTGGGATCCAGAGCCTGAATGGTCCAGGCACACTTTTCTTTTTCTTTTTTTTAACTTTTATATTTATCTTTATTATATAATTTCCAATATTATACAAAAATGAAATTTGATGAATATATCTATCATTTTCATCTGTCACTTTGCAGGCACACTTTTCTTTGTGCCTATTTTGGTATCTCTGGTATCAGAATATTGTCTGCTCAGATACATGATTTCCAACTTCCTGTGTCCTGGCTGTGGGAGTACAGGGGCAGAGGTTGTAGGCATTGGGAGTGCAGCATTGGCCTGGATGTGGGTATTTTCTCAGCCACAGGAGCACAGCTTTTTTTTTTTTTTTTTTAGTAACTCCATTGTAGCTGGTGGGTACCTTCTCTGGTAGGGTGAGTGAATGTGCTTTTTCCCCAGTGGTGGGGAACACCACAGCAGCAGCTTTCCCTGGGAACCTGGCAGCCATTTTCAGTGCCCAAAATGTTTCCCCTCCCACTGGGAGTCATTTTTGGATTTGCTTTCCCTGATTCACTTTCACTACTGACTGTGTCTACTGCTCTAATCCCAAGTCAATTATTCTTTATTTTTTAATTTCTTCATCTGACAGCCATGCCGTCTCCGTTGCTACCATCACTGGCTGTCACACTGGGGCCCAGGCTGGTACTGTTTTTCTAACTTACTTTATTTTTGTTCTCATTTCTGATTTCTGTGACTCTGTTTTGTTTTCAAGTTTCAGTAACTTCCCTTAGATACCCACCTCCCTGAGAAGCCATCTTCCTGCTTTGTAAATCTGATGTTGAGCACTCTCTCTCTAGTCCACCAACTTCTATTTTTTCAACAAACTTCTATTATCCATAGCAAGGTACAAAAATGAACCCTGATGTTCAGAGCCCAATTTTCAGTAAAAATTTTGAAACAGGCAAAGAAACAAGAATGTATGACCAACTCAGTAGAAAATAACAAAAATTGTTCTTGAGGAAGCCCAGAGAGTTGATGTAATTGAAGAAGACTTTGCATCAATTATCAAAAAGATAGTCAAAGACCTAAAGAAACCAAAATCAAAGAACTAATGGAAATCAGGAGAATGAAGTCTTAAGAGACTCTTAAGAATATGAACAAACAGATAAAAATGACAAAAAAGAAACTAAACAGTTTCTGGATCTAAGTATTCTAATAACTAAAGTGAAATGTTGTGGTTTTAATAGAAATTTGATCAGGCAGAATAAAAAAAAATCAGCAAACATAATTATAGGTCCACTGAAGTTATCCAGTCTGAAGTACAGAAAAGGAAAAGAATGAATAAAAATGAACAGAGCCTGAGAGACTGTGTGACACAATTAACCATAATAAATGCTTAATGGAATCCCAGAGAACTGAAGAGAGATCGGGGTGAAATAGTATTCAAAGGCATAAAGGTCAGAAAATTCTCATATTTGATAAAACACAAGAATCTACTTGTCAAGGAAACTCAACAGATCTCAAGAAGGACCAAAACAAACAAACAAACAAAAAGCATACCAAGACACATCATTAAACTGCCAAAAGACATAATCTAGGAAGAATCTTGAATGCAGCAGCAGAGAAGAGATTCATTCAATACAAGGGCTCCTCAGTGTAATTCACCTCCAGCTTCTCATCAGAAGCCACAGAGAGCAAAAGAAATGTGGTATCACATGTTTTAAGTGTTAATTAGGACAAGGGGCACTATGCATCAAGGATTCTGTATCTAACAAACTATCCTTTAAGACAAGGAAGAAATTGTAAACTTTTGGCAAAGCAAATCTAAGGTAATTGATCACTAGTAGAGCTCCTCTACAATAAATGCTAAAGGACATCCTGCTGGTGGACATGAAAAGACGTTTAAATTGAGCTATATGATGAAATGAGGAATCTTAGTAAAGGTAACTACTTACCTGACCTAGAACCCAGTTTTTATTACAGTATTTAAAAAACTGTTGACGTCTTTTTTTTCTATATGAGTTGAGACAAACATATAAAACAATAATTGTAAATCCATGTTAATGGACACAAATGTTTGTAGATAAAATTTGTGTCAACTACATAAGGGAGAAGAGATCTATTTCTTTAAGTGGATAATTTTGTAAAACATTAAAACTAATATGAGGGCTGGGGATGTGGCTCAAGCGGTAGTACACTTGCCTAGCATGCGTGGGACGCTGGGTTCGATCCTCAGCACCACATAAAAATAAAATAAAGATGTTGTGTCCAATGAAAACTAAAAAAAATAAATATTAAAAAATTCTCTCTCTTATTAAAAAAAACTAATATGATTCTAGCTAACTATTGAAATAGGTGGTTATGGGTTTAAGAGACTAATTTTTATAACCAAGAAAATAAGGAATGTGAAGAAGAGTGGAAGGAAACCAAACAGTACAGTAAAAAAAAATCAAATATAAGAGTTGATAATAAATTGAAAAATTAGGGAAAAAAGATATTAAAATGCATATTATATTTAAGTCAGAAAAAAACAATGTATTTCAAACCTTTACTTATATTTGTAGAACAACTTGTCCATATCATAGAAATGTGGCTGATTGTTTCTATGTACTAGCTACATGGAAACAAAATATAGCTAAATTATGCTGAGTTGATCTAAAGGGAAGAATATCATAAATAACATTTAAATATCATGAGTCAGTTAAAATTAACTATGAGGATTTATCAGTTTATTAAACCATACCTAGAGCAGAGATAGTTCAAAGATACAGGATTATTTTAGCAAGGCTTAATAATTACTTGAAAATAATTTCTAATTATTTCTTATCACACTTCCTGGTGGAAAAAAAAGCCTTTGAAGCAGGGCAATAAGCAAACTGTCAAGCAAACATTCATCATGACATTTTCATATAACTTGTTGCCTATTGGGGCCAGAAAACTTGTTTTATGATACTTTTTTTATTTGCCCTTATTAATCAAGGTATGTAAGTTTGATTTAATCATTTGAAAATAAAATTTGTAAAGAATTGCATTTTAACATAGGAAAGTACAAATTTAACTTTAAAGCTGAATAAAATCTTCACTCAAATTGCACACATTATGGCATATCTTGACTTCACAGCCGTTTTCAAGTAGACTGACATGTTTGTTCTTATTACCTTTATTCTGGAACAGGATAGCCCTGCCATGGTTTTGTTGACAAGGTAAGGCGATATATGTTTCTTTTTTCTTTTGTAATGAATGAGATTTGTCTGACTTATGCATGATTGGTTCTTTTAGAGTTGTCAGAAAATCTGCTTAAAGAAAACACCTTCCATTTAACCAAAAATATAAATACATATAGGTAACATGTTCTTTGCAGGAAAAGCAGAAGGACATTGCATGGTAGAATGGAAGAAAATCCTGCTGTGGTATACTATCACTATGCTGGACTGTTATTCAGATGCCATTTATCCAGTATAATAGGAATCACATATGAGAACGCTAGAATTAAAAATGCAACTTGTGACATGAGCATGTTTATTTTATTCATCTGACTTAAATGACAATATTTCAGAGTGACAAAGTTCAAGTATTTTAGGAAAATAAATGACATATACCTGAGGTCAAAGGAGTCTTCGTTTTATATAAAACATGGTCAAATCAATGGTTTAAGTCTGAAGTACAAAATAATCTATTATCTTGTCTTTTTCTACTACCATATGGTTCCCATCAATTCTAATTCTTTACTGAAGTCCATACTTGAAAACTAAATACTATCTTGGGCACTAAAAGCCATTAAGTGGGAAAATGTCTTGGAAGAATGACAAGGTGATTGGCTACCTCAGGTCCAAATGTTTTGTCCATTAGAACTCCATTTTAGCCTGCCTAGACTCTGTAATCTTGTTTCTAAAATAATTCTAAATACAGTCTCTTTATTTTCAGAATCTTGAAATTTGTGTTACAAGATCTCCTGTTTGTGGCAGCTTGCGTTTACTTAGCAATATAAAATGTTGGGAATCTATTTCCTAACCTATTATTTTAATGAAATATAAAAAGGAACTAATCAATATAGAACAAGTTGAACACATTTTAGCTATTCTATAACAAACAAATTTAGAAACAATTGTAAAACATCTTGATATACACAAACTTCCTCAATACTGCAAGTCACAAATATGTCTAGTGTACATTGTGTCTGCCTTTTCCTTTGTGGGCTATCAGTTTATACATTTTAACCTATTCTGCATTCCCTCTAGTGTTTAGATTTGATCAAAATTGTGAAAATTCAACCTGAATTCTTAATTAGAAAGACTTGTCTTATTTTCATCAAATTGTACTCCTCCCCACACACACACATGTAATGACTGTTGTCTGGTTGAACAGAAACTCTTGTCATTATCTATTGCCTTGTTTTGCTTTTTGCTCTAACTTTAAAAAAGTTCCATTCTTTTGGCTTGATTTTCTTGCAGCTGACATCTGGTGCTGTCTGTGTATCTGGAAATGGCCCAGAAAACATAGCTGCTAGGAAAAAAAAAAAAAAGGAACATTCTCTCTTTTGTAAAGGTTAGGTACTGATCCTTTCCAAAGCTAACTAACCTTTCCACTAGTCCCCTTTTAATAGGAATGAATCAAGTTCCTGTAAGCACTGAAAAACACAGATAGAACATATATTTATTAGAATTTATATAATGTTATCAACACTTAAAAATGTTATAAATCATAAAAATTTTGCCCATATTTGCCTGTTTTGTATTTAAAGTCTGTTAAATTATTCAAGCTAATACAGCAGTAATGTCTGACTTAAAATTCTATGCCACCTGTGATAGTAGAGATAGAAGAATATAATTTAATTTCTTGCTATAATGATAATTCTATGATACTTTACTTTCAAATGTAAAGACTGAATGAAAAAGTCATTTCAGGCCTTAATGGATAGAGCTAAAATATATTAAAAATGGAAGTACTTTAGAAAATTCATCTTAGTTTCTGCAAAATTAGCACAGATACAAGAATTAAACATTAGAAGCTTTGTAACTGTCAGGGATCATTTAAGGAAATGGAGAACATCTTTGCCCTTGAAAACAAGAAGATATTTAATATAAAGAATTGTATGATGATAAAAACACTAAAGGGGGAGATGAGATTCTAGACTTGTTCTCTGAGAACACTCAGAGATGCATGTTCCATTTACCATTGGAAGGTGTATGTGAGGCCAGTACCAGTGACCTTCAGTTTGATAACATACCATTGCAGCAACAGACCCAACATTAGGAAGCTAGTTCTGGCCCTGTGCAATTCCCTGACTCCACATAACCAGAGTGTTCTGTGAGGATACTGAATCCTGCATTACCACTGCTCTAAGCATCTTTATTTCATGAAGCCAGAGACAGGAATATGGCAACAGAAATATGCATTTCTAATTTATGTGTTAAATATTAATAATACTGAATGAATGTCAATACATTTATTTTCTATCAATGTCTTTCACTGGTTACAGGAAATGTTTTCAGAGCAGCAATAGACAAAGTGCCTGAAAATTAACTTTCCACTTAACTTCTTCCTTCCAATTCTTGTACTTAGCTATCTAATTGGTGAGAATTAATTAGGATCCAGAAGCCTAGCTGCAGGGGATCTCAGAATTATAGTCCTAAGCCTTCTAATTTTGATACTACAGAATTTCAAACCTAGGATGAAATCTTGCCAAAGGACAATGTGTATCTAAGGCTCAAAGAAGGCAAATTACAGTTTCTCAGAGGATGTTGCTGTTGAGCCAATTGATACCGTCTGTTTACAACTATACTTTAAATTAACCATGATTCAAGCAAAAGGAATCCTGGTTAAAAATCATGTCCATAGATTAAAGAGGCTTTCTATGTTAGATCAACATTGCAAGAACAAAATAAGGTAGAACTGATTAACCAGGTATTTTAAACAGAACATTTTTTTTTTTCTGAACTAAAAACTATGTGTTTACATATAGAGTGGAAAAAAAGTAAATTGGATTTATTAAACATTGGGTATATATCATGAACCACAGGAGATGCTTTTGCTTAAGTTATTTTTAATATACTGAGACATAAGATTTCCAAATAAGCATAAGATTCAGTTGCATCTATAATATGGCAGTTGTTAAAACAGAAATAAAAGCTTTTGAAGTAGATTTTTTTTAAGCCAAAATGTTGGGAACAAGTTTTTCTTGTTTAATTTGGATTCGGGGGTGAGTGTCTAGGTCTTCATTACCTAATACCCCTTTTTTACCCATCTGAAATTTAAAATCAACTGATAGGAGAAGGAGTCAGGCAGATGGAAACCAAATGCCCCTTCATTATTCAAATTGTTCCTAGTGAATTTGATTTAAGTATAAGGGCCAAATCCATTTCCTCATCCTTCCTGTCTTATAAATTTAAACCTTTGAACTGCCACCAACATGGAAAATTTGAATCTGCAGAACAATCGTACTTACCCTGAACTTGAACTCTTCTTGTGTGGAAGGAAAGAGATGTAACTGCCTATGTTAACAGCCATTATCCCACTGGTAGAAAGAGGAGACCAATCATATCAGCCTTCCAACAAGACCTCAGATGTCCTCTGGATGCAGTCACTTGTGGAACAAAGGCTACCATGCACTCTGGGGAACCCTCAATTAAATATTCCTATTCCTGCAGTGGGAGACAAGTTTTCACTCTAGAAACAAGTGGGTCTTTGCAGTGTATGATATATCCAACAATTTAAGTCAACATGGATTTTAGAAGGCACTAAAGAAATAGCATACCCCAAGAGTTGCATTTATGATGTAAGATATGTAAAAAAATATTTAGGATGTTATAAAAATATACAGTTTACTTAGAGCATTTACTCTGTCTTCTCAATTTCCAGTTATCTTCTGAAATATTAAACTCTTAAGTCCTTTCTTCTAGCCCTTTCCTTCCTAGGAATAAGAACCTGATTCATCAATTCTAAAGATAAATTCAGTAATAGTTGTTTTTTAATCTTTGATTAGGCAATACACATTTTTAAAACCATTAGATTATATGATAGCCAATGAGCAGGGCTCCGCATAGATTAGAAATATGTCTTTAGAAATATATGCAAACTTGGCATATTTTAATTTCTCGTTTTACTTTTAGAGATGTAAGATAGTTATGAAGAGAAGAATAAAATACAAGTGTAATACTTTATCAGCACAGGTAAAGAAATGGATTCTTTGCAAATCAAGAGTAACTCCATCCCGTAAGTTAGTAATTTGAGTTGTCTCTCTTCTTCTCTTTGTTAGCATGGCTAAGGGCCGGTCGATTTATTTATTTATTTATTTATTGTTATTTATTTTTTCAAAGAACCAACTTTTAGTTTTATCAATTTTTTCAATTTTTTTTGTTTCAATTTCGTTGATTTCTGCTCTGATTTTAATTATTTCTTGTCTTCTACTACATTTGCTGTTGTTTTGCTCTTCCTTTTCTAGGGTTTTGAGGTGTAGTGTGAGTTCATTTATTTGTTGTTTTTTTTCTTTTTTTGAGAAAAGAACTCCAGGAAATGAATTTCCCTTTTAAAACTGCTTTCATTGTGTCCCATAGATTCCGGTATGTTGTATCTGTATTGTCATTTATCTCTAAGAATTTTTTTATCTCCTCCTTTATGTCTTCTGTAACCCATTGATCATTCAGTAACATATTGTTCATTTTCCAGGTGATGCAGGATTTTTCCTTCCTTCTTTTATCATTGATTTCCAGTTTCATTCCATTATGATCAGATATGGTGCATGGTATTATCTCTACACCTTTATATTTACTAAGAGTTGCCCTATGGCATAATATATGGTCTATCTTTGAGTAGGATCCATGTGCTGCTGAGAAGAACGTGTATCCACTTGATGATGGTTGATATATTCTATATATGTCTGTTAAGTCTAGGTTATTGATTGTGTTATTGAGTTCTATAGTTTCTTTATTCAGCTTTTGTCTGGAGAATCTGTCTAATGGCAAGAGCGGTGTGTTGAAGTCACCCATAATTATTGTGTTGTGGTCTATTTGACTCTTGAACTTGAGGAGAGTTTGTTTTATGAACGTTGCAGCACCATTGTTTGGTGCATACAAATTGATAATTGTTATGTCTTGTTGGTGGATGGTTCCTTTTAACAGTATATAGTGTCCTTCTTTATCCCTTTTGATTAACTTAGGTTTGAAGTTGATTTTATTCAATATGAGTATGGCCACTCCTTCTTGCTTCCGAGGGCCATGTGAGTGGTATGATTTTTCCCAACCTTTCACCTTCAGCCTGTGTATGTCTTTTCCTATCATATGAGTCTCCTGAAGGCAGCATTAGCTTGTTAAGAAGAGGAAAATGACATAACCCTTAGTGCGGTTTCTGGCAATTAGTAACCCCTCAACAAATGTTTTATTATTATAATGAACAATGCTCAGGTAACAAATAAGTGTTGAAGCATGGATTGAAGGCAGTATAGATCTGCAAAACTTCTAATACCCATATTACTGTTATACAAAGTGACTTCAGTATGTGCTACAAGGCTGATGACCAAGAAATGTTTCTTAAACTGAACCAAATGCAGGAGTCACTGGAACATCAATTGAATGAGTCATTCCAGTACCTTTCCATACAGTGTGAACATAATGGAGGACACTCTTGCCATTAGGGTATATTGCTCTGATGAGCAGTAGCTCTTTTTCAATTTCCTTGTCACAAAATGAATGAGCCTATGTATGAGAGCAAAGAGGGCAGAGAGGAATGATTCTGACTTGCAGCAAATTGTGGAATGTTTTCTTTCATCATGAACTGTGAAATTCTTGGATTTTTTAAAAATATGAAGCTTTGATAGGATTGCCTCCCTTTTCTCCCTAAATTTTGTCCCACAGCTAATTTGAATTAAAGTTGTCACATCTGTGTTCTTAAATGCTGCAGCTCTTTTAAGATGTCTAAGTCTTAATAATGTACTGCCACAGGTTTAGAAAATTTTTAAGAAAATGTCGAAGAGATGACTTCTGCCTAGGTTGTGGTCCTTGAACAGTGTCACTGTGAGTTTGATGAGATGTTCTGCCTCCAGCTCTTCAAGATCTCAACATTTCTAGAGCTGAAGGTCAATACCTCTGTCCTAGGATATAAAATTATATAATTACATATGGTTAAATTATCAGTTACTATGATTATTTTGCACTAATATCTAGTGACACCAATTCTTTTTATCCCTTCTTTAATCTACAATTATTTTTTGAACAACCATCATATCAAAGACAGGAAGTTAGACTTAGAGGAAGGAATAAGTTAATTTACAATGCTATTCCTGGTCCCGCAAAATCACAGTAGGAAGGGAGGCTAAGAAAAGTGATTTGATACTATGTATCATAAATAGATGCATAAAATATTCTCAACAAGTATTTATTTACTTCTAGGTGTAATGTAAGAAAAGCTTGAGGAAAGCATGGGATATTTTTAGTGAATGCCAAGAAGTAAAATAAAATATTGATGCAAAAAATAACACCAGAAAGACAAGTTGGTGCCAAGTTGTATAGGACCATTCTAAGAAATTTATAGAGAAAAAGAGTCAAGGTTATCTTAGAAAATTCAAGAGATAAGAGAGGGTTTTTAAATTTTTATTTCATTAGTAGACACATTTATCTGGCTCTCTGTGCACTTACCATTTCATCAATATTGGATGATCTCCTAGTAGGTGCTGGTGATATAATGATGGATGTGATAGTCCTGACTGTGTACTTATGTTACCTATAATACAGTGTCAGGGAAGGAAAACAAAAAAGGCAACATAAAGCATAAATATTTTATTTCATCTATAAGTTGAATATCATTTTGACTACTTTTAAAGTATATTTCATTAACAATTTAGAATTAATATTTTAATTTTAAAATTCTGAAATATTATATGATATTTCTTTGTTAAACTCCTCCTAATAGATGTGGAGGGATTAGCCTTGGGGGTGTCTGAAGCTGAGTTCTGGAGGTGGTGCCTGCTGTGTGGTGTCCCATGAGATGTGAGCATACTGAGAGTTCAAAGTGCTCTGGGGAATTGAATAAGAGCCCTTTGCTTACTTTGGTTTTGTTCATTTGTTGGTACTAAAACTTTCATCATGAAACCTCCTATGACCTAATACCTGGATCAATATAAACCAAATTCATATGATATTTCTACTTTCATACATCATTTATATGCATAAAATTTAACAAATTCCAGGTGGACATCTTTTTTTTTTTTTTTTTTGGTACCAGGGTTGAATCCAGGGACACTTAATAATAAGCCACATCCCCAGCCCTTTTTTTATATTTTGTTTACAAACAGGTCTTGCAGAGTTGCTTAGGGCCTTGTTAAGTTGCTAAGTTGCTGAGGCTGGCTTTGAACTTGTGACCCTCCTGACTTAACCTCCCCAGCTGCTGGGATTACAGGCATGTGCCACTGTGCATGGCTCCAGGGATCTGAGTTTTCATCCAGTTTCTTGCTAAAATGGGAGCTACATCATGAAATTAAATCACTTCAATAAGACACTGACCACCAGCCTTGTTCTTCCCAGCTGACTCATGGAATTTAATTTTTTGTGAATGGCCATTTTGCTGTGTATAAAAACTTTGACTTAGAAAAACTCTAAAAAACTGAAAAAAAAAATTCAACTACCTGTGAATTTCATCTCTACTTTAAAAAATTTCTCTTTCTACGCTCCTGTTTCACAGGATATGGACTTTACTTCTGGCTATATATTTTACTTATTTAGATTTTGTAATGCGAATGCTTTTCTATGTCCTTGAGGAAACACTATTCTTTCTTAGTTATTCCTAGCACCAATTCTACCAGCTTTCTCTTGATTAGCAATACAGTTCCAGCATAACCTTGACTTTTTGTAGAGAAATCTGAGCACTGTAAAACTCAGGACTTGGACCTAGGAGACTAGTAGGTCGGTCAGGCAATTTATAGATTTTATAACAATCTTTGAGAAATCTCAAAAGTCTGAGGAAAACAATTAACATTTATTAAGCACCAGGAGTGTTCCAATTTCTGTAATTCATGTTTGGCTTGCATTATCTTTTACATTTACCTCAGATTTTTTTTTCTTACAAGCCATATAAACAAATATAAAACAACAATATCACCATAGGCACTAGAGCAACTTTTGAAGGTCATGTACCCCTTTTTGCTGCACCTTTAGAGTATTGCTGAAGTCATTTTAAAATATTGTTTCTCTGAATCACTGCAAAATCTGATGTTAGAGTTTAGTAAGCTAGTTTAAATCAGTAAACATGTGATGGTTTGACCATGATTCCTCTCTGAAATAACTGCACTTGGTTCATTACCAACGGATTTCAATTGACACTGTTTAAAAATTTAATTTTATATAAGAATATATATAATTCATGGAGATTTAATTTTGAAGCCGTTACTTTCTCTGCTCAAGTCTCAAGGTTAAAGCCGCTGTTCCCAAACAGTCTGATTCAATGAATACTGCTGTGTATAGTGTATGGTACGCAGTAGACCAATAAAAACAATCTGATTGATCTATCTCGTTATGGACTTGATGGCTTCCAAAGCACTAGCTATAAAATAAGCTAACTGGAAAATCAAAGCTTTAGTGACCTCAGAGGACTCTTCATCACATACTGCAGTTTAAATCATGTTACTTTAAATTTAGATATCACATGCACGGCACATTTTATATAACAAACCAGTGGAAACTTGTAAATAGCATTTTATTTTCCACCTTTCCAGGCTGGAACACTTGGACTAGTGAACAGCTTTCCAAGTATCCACCTTCTCTCAACGTTTAGACTTCTATTTTAGTTAGATATTTCAGGTTCTTCAGTCTTGTTTCCCAGCATCTATATTCTTTTTTAAATGCGTCATTCCAAAGAAACTCACTAGTCCTCTTTACATAGCTTTATGTCTCCCTAGTCGATACATTTATATGCAAAAATCATTAGTTTGATTCTAAAATTTTAATTTGGCAAAAATGAAGGACTTTTTTTGTAGCTGTAGCTGAATATTTACAGACTAGTGGAACAAAAAGGACAGTTTAGTAAAATAAGGTAGCTGTGCTTGGTTGTTTTTTATTTACAGGAATGGTATTATTTTTACAATGATACAAGACAGTTATTAAGTTTTTGGAAAAAGTTGAGTCCCTCTCATTCTATTAGACAAAACTGAAATTTGCATCATCATCTTTCAGCATTCAGTTTTTCATGTAGCCCCTTTCTCCTTCACAGCATCCTAATATTCATCCCTCTCCCTTATATTCTAACACTACCCTCTAGCTATATAAGTATTATTTTACCTGTGTGAACAACTGGGTAAGGGACTTTCTACTCAGGGACTTTTTCATTCTTTCATTTTTCTCTCTCTCTCTCCCCCTCCCTTCTTCCCTCCCTCTCTCCCTCTCTCCCTCCTTCCTCCCTCCCTTCATCCCTCCCTCCCAAAATCCCTCTGTTATGTATTTATTTTAAAAAACCACCTGCTCTAGTAGAAAATCATGACACTGAGTTGAAAAGAAATAGCAATGGATAGTAGTAGCATATATTCAAATTCTTATTAAAAAATGATGTACTATTTGCCAACCACTGTATGAGGCACTAGGATATAGAAATGAAAGATGTTATCTCCTTCCAGGAAATATTCATGTTAAGAGAAATATAAACAGGAAAACATGACATGATATAAAGACTGTTAGGTACTATGATAGAGAAAGACATAGATTGCTATGGCACTAACAGACACCCCAAATCAATGAGAGGCTTTTTAAATGCAGACAAAATAAACTTGGACAGCACTAAAGAATGGATCCGTTCTCACTGGGTAATGAAGAGAAAAGAGATATCCCTTCCAGAGCAGCGTCATGAAAAAGGAATGGAAGATGAGAGGGTAATGTTGGTCTGAGACATGAAACATGTTCATAGTATCCAAAGAGTATGACAAAAAGAGAGACATATGACAAGAGTATGACACAAAAGAGACATATGAGAGTGGGCTGGGGTTATAGCTCAGTGGTACAGTGCTTGCCTAGCATGTGTGAGGCACTGGGTTTGATTCTCAGCACCACATATAAATAAATAAATAAAGGTCCATCAGCAACTATTTTTTGTTATTTTAAAAGAGACATATGAGAAATGAGAGTAGTGAAAATTTTCAAATGGCAGAAATGTAGAAACTCAAATATATATATATATATATATATATATATATATATATATATATATATATGTTTGTAAGCACTGACCCTGAAATTAATGATTAAGTTTAGATCCTACCACTACTATTTACTGATTATATATCTTTGGTTGAGTTACTCAACCCCCATATGTACCATTTAACTCATCTGTAAATTAGAAATAATAATAGAAACTACCTCTTAATAATTAATATGAGGATAAAATGGTTATATATATATATATATATATATATATATATATATATATATATACAGAGAGAGAGAGAGAGAGAGAGAGACTTTGAATCATGACTAAATTACCATTATCATCATCCTTATCAACAACATCCTCACAATTATTACTATGACTATATTAATCATTTGGCAGTGGAGATACATTGAGGGGAGCTTCCCTGAACAAACTGTCTTTAGCATGAGTGTTTCTTGAGAAAATTATTTTTTGAAAGTTCATTTTGGCAGTAGTAAGCAAAATTGTTTGGCACAATTGACTCTTGAAACAGGAAAATCAGAGGTATTTGCAGTATATCATTTAAGAGAAATAATAAAGAGAGAACCAATATGGTACCACAGTGGGATAAGAGAAAGAGATGAATAAAGTGATTTTAATGAGTAAATTTCATTTGAGTTGGTTATTAAGTATCTAGAGTAACCAAGGCTACCTACAAGGACTCTGAGTGCATGATGGTATCTTTCCCTAAGTCAAGGAATACAAGAGGGAGAGTGAGAAGCTGATGAGCTGATGAGCTGATGTGCTGAGAGCCATTGCCAAGTAGAAATGACACATGGCAATTTCTTTGTCAGCCTACCCAATGTTGCTTAGAGGAAGGACTCTCCATATTGGACCCAGGTCATTTGTAGTGACATTGCATGTAAGGTGACCTTGCTCAAGGACCAGGGTGGATCCGGGTTTAGGGCGGATCAGGGTTTAGGGCTCTCCTTGGGTTTAGGGCGGTTCCAGGTTTAAGGTGTACCCTGCTGGGAATAGGGCGTATCCTGCTGCCTCAGGCGTGCCCGCTCCTGGAGTTCCCATTGAGTTTCTCATGGGATTCAGAGAGTATTTGGGATTTTCCCCCAGAACGTGTTTTGCCCCAGAACGTGTTTGTAGAGGGCCGGTGTGAGATCAGGAATAAAGAATTGCTGTTTGAATCTACAAAGCTGTGAGTGGCTCGTGATTTTGTGCCCAGCCAGACTGCGGCACTGATGAACAATGGTTCTGGAGCTCAGAAAAGATTCATTCTGGAGAGTCATCAGTGTTAGATAAACTCATAACTAAAGAACGAATTGTACTGCAAGAAAAGCAGAGGGTCTAAAAGGTGATGCTTAGGAAATACCAACAATTATGATAAAGACAAATAAAAACTAAAATATGTATACTGTTAGACACATCTTTCAAAAGGATATGGAAAAAGAATGCAACAGTTTCACATTCTATGTGCGATTCAGAAATCCCCTCTGACTCTTGTTAGAACACTTTAATAGCTTTCTGCTGTATCTGGCATAAAATATCCAAGTATCCACCTTTCTGTCTCCCTACTCAATACATTTAAATTCCTTATGTGATCTCACTTCTACTGTGCTATTCAGTGATCAACCTGCTCCAGACACATTGTTCTTATTTTCTCTCTCTCTCTCTCTCTCAACACTCAAGAGCATTTGAACTGGTTGCTCCTTTTGCCAGGAATGCCATTGACTGGGCTTCTACATGACATCTCTCACTCCAAATAGAACCTTCTCAAGAAGCTTCCTGTGACTCTCAAGCTAATGCATTCGCTTCCTCACAGTCCCTTTGCTAGTCACTGTCTCTCAAACTACCTTGTATCATCTTATTATTTCACACTTCCTGATACTACCTTGTTTGATTATCTGTTTTTTTATTGTCTGCTTTCCCACAGGTGAATGCAATCCGGTTCATATTATACTTCTGTCTGTCTAGTAAAGCCAGACTTCTTCAATATGAAACAGTTCTTCAGTCTTTCCTTGAATTTTACCACTTTGATGTTTCTGCAAGTTCCAAACCAGTCATTCTGTACAGTGTCCATCAAACATAGTGGCCTCAGGTTTCCACATGCCTAGACCTGGCAATGCTGTTCTGATGGAGTGACAGAATAATACAGCATTTTCCTCTTACAGAGTGATACATAATATTTGATCTCTTACTGGTTATTATAAATTTCATCATTTGATTTTATAAATGTACAATCCCTCTTTATCCCCCTCTGTATTGTGTTTGATTAATAAACATTTTGTGAGGAGGAGCTTTGATAGTGTATGTAAAATTCTGTGTCTCATCATACTTTTCACCCACTAGTTTTAACACCCATTAAAATTTATTTTTGCATTAAATTATTGACTATTATTGTGTGATTGCTAAAGGCAGATTTTCTAGCTCCAAATTTCCTTCCTCATTTTTCTATAAAGAAATGCTACCTCTTGCCTTCATCTCTTTCTTTCCCTTTCTCTTTCACTCTCCTTCCCTTCCATTCTCCACCCCTCACCCCTTCTCTCTCTAAATATGAAAACTCATGAATTTTATTACACTTATTTTGTTTTAACCTCATTGTTATTATTTAATTTGATAAATTGCCACAGATGTAGACAGTAGATTTCTTTATACATACGAGGATAATTTTTAATGCTTTGTGTTTTGGAAAAATTAAGAAAATGAATGGGGTTTCAAACTTGGATTCACAGCTGTATCACCTGTGTAACTTTTAAATCTCCTAATGCTCAGTCCATACCTAGCATCAATTACATAAAAATATTGAGAAGTAAAACCCAGCAATAAATACTTTTTAAGTTTTCCGAGAAATTGAAATGTAAAGCTAAATTTTAGACTCAATGTAGAGAGACGGGCATGTTAGTATAATTTAGTAGAGATAGAGATAAATGAAATGAGGGGAGAAAATAAAATTCATAAAACAGGAGGAGAAATTTTTCTCCAGAAGCTATCAGGACATAAGAGCACATTCTAATTTGTTTTCAGGATGGGAAGATTAGGAAGTTGAAGGATATCCTACCTAATATCTTCTATTTCCCTGGGAAGAAGTAGGTTAGTTTATATGTTGACATCCTGCAGTGAAATTAGGTTTACTTCTAGGCTAACACAAAATTACTGATAATTTTCCCCCTGAATTTGGTTTTAATTCCATACATGCAGAAAGATGAGTGGTTTGTAAAACCAAAGGCAAAGTTGGATTATGGTGGTTAAGATTCAAATAAAATTGAACACAGGAAGGGTCAAATTGTGTGAAAATGTGCAGTATCAAAGGCTGGAGGACATCTTTATTATTATTATTTTTAATAGATTTTTATATACCATATGTAGCATTTACTTACAATATTTACAGATACATTTTGATACTCTCTAATTATGATAATACAATTCTAAGGAAAGTTATACATTTATTCCTACACAATGAAGTAGCTGTTTCTGAATATTTTAAGAGAACATGTGTTGAATGGCTGCTTAGTTTAAAGTATTAGAGTTGGTTCTCTTGCATTCCCTGTCCTGACTTTGGGTCAAACCTTCTTGCTGTGATGGAGGCTCACAGCCACTGCTAAACAGAGATTCTTTCTTTCTCTCTTTCTTTTTAATTTTTTTTTTAGTTGTTAATGGGTCTTTATTTATTTATATGCAGTACTTAGAATCGAACCCTGTGCCTTACATATGCTAGGCAAATGCTCTACCACTGAGCCACCACCCCAGATCAAGAGATTATTTCTTAAAAATGTTTTTCATAAGAAAAACAAAGAGAATTCTATTTTAATACTATTCCCTTTTATGTAAAGAAGTAAAAGAGATGCCTGTGTACTGTCTTTGTATCCAAAGAAAGCATCCCTTCAATTCATTCTCTACAGGGCAGGTGGAAGATTATTTTTCAACAATCAATCTGATCATGTCCCTGCCTTATTTCAAACTCTTTGGTGATTTCCAATTGACATTTATATAAAGGCCAGATATCTTCTGCCTACCTTACTCCAACTCCACCCTGACCCATTAGTCCCATCTCCTCTCCCACAGCCCCTTGCTTACTAAGAGCTGGTGAATATCTTCTAAATGACTTTTCCTAAGAATGGGTAGATTCTCAGACATTGTGGCAGGAATTGTATTGTGAGCCTTAAGAGCTGTTTTTAGAAGCTTTGAGTGACTTCACTCTGCAGTAGATTAACAGATGAAGATAAGCAAATGCTATGGTATTTCAAATATGCTGTACTGAGGGGCCTGCCATGTTTCAAACATTGGACATATGCCACAAGCATAGACTTATGTCTGAATCTTCTTACCTTAATTCTTTTGTATTTGTGACTAGTCTTGATTCTGTTTCTTTTCTTTTTTTTAACTAAAGTTCATCCTTGTCTTATTTTCATTATGATTAGGTATTTACTACCTGAACCCTTTCTGCTAAATAGTAGGCTATTTTGAAAAAAAACTATCCCACAGCAAGCTCTAATTATAATTCAGCTGAACAATAAATTTATATATCTTAAAATTATTCTTCTAAAGATAAGCTTGTTACCTCAAAACAAATTTTACTTTCTTAGGTAGAAAATAAATCTTTTAGTCAAGTTCTGGGTCATAATCATATTAATAATAGTTAGAGAATGTTCTAAGTGTAATTATAGCCATCCTACTGGAAGTTTTAACTAATCTTTATTATTATTATTATTTGTAACTGTGTTATGAAAAGATAATAATTCTATTGTAGCAACAAAGAAATAATTAATTTATGGTAAAAGCAAAAGCAAAAAAATTTTTAAGCTTTAAAAAATTATTTTACAATAATTTTTAATAATTTTACTTAAAATTGTTAAAACTTGGTGAAGATATAAAAATTAAGACAAATAGGTATAGAAAGTGAATAATATCATGTAAAGGAAAAAATAATGTATTATGATAGATATTAAAATACTTTTTAAACTCAAGATTCAAGAGTATGAGGAAAATCATGGATGACAATAATGATGCCCCAATGCCATTTCTGTAGGCATTGATGGTGCCTCTACACCACACATAGTTTTGGCTACCTTAATGCAAATGGACAAGAGCACCAAATCAGATGGAACCTTGAGAGTAGAAAAAAATGAAGAAAGAGAGAAAAGTACAGTATCTGGGATAGATGCTGTCCAACCAATTAAAGTACAATCAAAGCAGCTGGTTAGCCCATGGTAAAGACCCCAAGGAGCAAAGAAAGCTCAGATAAGATCCAAGTAGGAAATTTAATGCTACAATCAAAGAACAAGAAAAAAGTACAGTCAAAATTTAATTCAGAAACCAGCTGGCAAACAGTGGGCAGAAGGAGCTCTGGCAACTTTTCCCTGAAAATCTGTCAGTTTCTACATCATGGACAGGCAACAGTATTTTAGAAGAAAGAATAGTCTAGAATCTTGCAGGATTTACAAGAACTTTAGACGACTATAATTTTCCTCCATTGTGTCAAATACTGATTAGTTCCATGAATTTGTGTTCAAATGAGAATATTAAAGATCTCAAGCAATTCTCAGGAGCTAGAAGAGTGAGATTGTGAGCTAATTACAAAAGTAGCCATACATACCTCTTTTGTTAATGCTGTCAGTATTGATAGTGGCCTCAATGTCATAAAATGTCAAACTGAATTTCACTGCCAACTACTGATCTGAATTCAGAATTTTAAAGACGATTGCAGAATCCAAAGAAACTTTCAAAAAAATCTCTTCTGAGTAGATATTAAAAATTTACTTTCTGCCAAAAAACCTTAATAATGGATGCCTGACACAATCTACTTTGGCATTTAACTATTTTACATGATTGCTACTTTGAGTTTGGGGTTTCTGTTCACATTAGTAATAACCTTAAATAGACTTCAAACCACATAAGTTTTAATACTGTATGGGGCTTTGTTTTATAGAAGATAATTGTTCTAGTCAGGAATCAAAAACCGACATCCCTCTAAACCTATCTTCCCCTTTCTTTCCTCCTTACCACTTTATCCTACAAGCAGACACCCACAGGTGCTCAGCCATCTCACCTTGAAACTAACAAAAACATTATATGTTCTGTTTACTCAGTTCTTAAAATACTTTTCATCAACATTTTTTTTTCTCAAAAATAAATACTGGATTCAGTTTTAATAGTTACCAATAAGAGTACACTATTCTATAAAAAAATTTCAGCCTTAAACTTGATGTTAACTTAGGAGTCTATCTCAAAGAATAAAATGACATAATACTCTCAAATAATTTGTCTTAATTATTACCCTATAGGATTCCATCTGAAATCCACACAAATTTATTGAGATTTATATGCATATATATGTGCTTTAGGAATATTTACATTAAAATAGTGTCCTTAAAGTGAGCCTAAGTTCTGAAGTGAATGTTTTAATGTAAACAAAATTCATCCATAAATTGAACTCTAAATATCATATTACATGTTAATTGTTTAGAGTGAATTTCTTTTTAAATATGTCTTTCCCGCCTCACCCCAATACTTCTAAATGTTGACTTCTTTCTTTGATATTTCATTTGTCAAATGGAATTATCTCATGAAAATTAGAGCTCCCTTTGGGGCTAGCCCAACTTCACTAGGTTTTTAAATTTTCTTTTCTGACCATATCTGAGGTAGTACTTAGGAAGGGAGGAGTACTCTATATCAAGCAGTTGTAAGTATTTGATGAATGTTAATTCATTTAATTTCCACAAGGTAATAAGGAAATATAAACTACAGTTATATTATTTTGTAGAAGCATAAACTGAAGACAAGAAATATTAAACAACTTTTTCCATGGTCACAGTGCCTAGGGTATTTTTGATTCGATTCTGTTCAACATTGGGCTACATACTGAATAGGATTAAATGATACTAAAAAATGAAACAGGTTATATTTTGGTTCTGTGATGTAAGAGATATACTTGACTTTGATCATTGGTATTTAATGCTATTAAAATTGGACATAGGACTTTTGAATGTATGACTGGATTATTAACTGTTTATAATATTCATATTTATTTAATGAAAAGTTGCACACAACTTTTCTTAGCGTATTCGACCTTTTTTCCACCTTTCAATCCAAGTATTACTGTAAAATGTATCTTTCCTTATAATTAGAACATGTAATAGTTGATTTAAAGTCAGCATATGGAGAATGAGGCCTTTATCTGGTATCCAAGATTGGTTCCACAAAGAATAAAATGAGCTAACCAGCTTCACAATGATAGAAGACTTTCAAATAAAGGAAGCAGCATGTACAGCTGTAGCTAATTACAAATTTGGGCTTCACTTTTGTTAACAGCAGACTGATGTTTGCATACCAAGCATTTGTTGTAAATAGATAGCTTTAATAAGTGGGAAAAAAGACAGTGAGCAACACAATGCCAGGGGTAATTACAGCTATGTTTGCAAAAACCACAAATGCAGTATATAATTATCTTAATATGAAAAATGGAGATTATCTCATATTTTAAGCTCTTTATTAGGAATGATTCTAAAATTTGAATATTCTACTATTTGAACAGTTGTCTGAGACTGACTTAACTTTTTTGATATGCTACTTTATGTAACACATGAATACAAGACAATAGAGCTTCAATGAGTAAATCTTCATCTATTAGATAAGGTACTTGAAAGTACACTTGGTCATTTGTAGTTTGTTGTAGTAATGATTTATGAGCTGAAGTAAAGATGGTATTAAAAGGCCATTGAGAGGTAGTGTCATTCATTTAAAATTGAACTACACAAAAGCCATCTCTATCATATTCACCCCTGCCAAATAAAGACGTCAATACTTTTTATTTGGCCATGATAACAGCAGCATTGAGCTATCACATTATATTACAAAAGTAAAAGGGAAACAATAAACAATCATAGTGACTGAAATTGTATAAAGGGAGTTCATAATCCTCTGAATTACTTCTGTCATGAGAGTTGAATAAGAATTAATATAGAAAATTATAATACAATGAGTATCATATGGTAGTACTAATTACTTACCAGAATTAAAAATTCTGACAAAAGGAAACACAAACAAATCCAAAATTTTTAAGAAGCCTATGAGTGCCCACATAAAATTCTATGAACAAATCTATGAACAAATGCTTATAGCAACTTTAAGATCTACAAACAAATTATAGGATAACATCAGAAGACCAAATATAAGATTTATTGAGATAGAGGAAGGCACACAGTCTCAAACCAGTTTTATTCATAATTGCCCAAACTTGAAAGCAACCAAGATGTTTCTCAATAGTAAATGGAAAAAGATATTGTGATACATTTTTACAATGGAATATTATTCTATAATAAAAAGAAATGAGGTATGTAGCTATGAAAAGATATGGAGGCGACTTAAGACAATCTGAAAAACCTATACACTGTTTGATTTCTACCATAAGACATTTTGGAAAAGGCAAAACTATGGGTAAAAAGATCAGCAGTTCCCAGGAGTTCAAGGAGAGACTGGGATGAGTAGAAGCACATCGGATTTTTAGGGTAGTGTAATTGATCTGTATGATGTTGTAAAAATCAGGTTTATGTCTCTAAATGTGTCAGAACTCCACAGAATATGCCACACAGAATGAACCATATGCAAGTCATGGATTTTAGTTAAGAATAGATTATTGAGGGGCTGTAGTTGTAGCTCAGTGGTAGAGTGCTTGCCTAGCAAGTGTGAGGCACTGGGTTTCATCCTCAGCACCTCATAAAAATAAATAAATGTGGGAGCCAAGGTCCAGGTTCCAGCCCAGGACCACCTGCTGATAGGCAGACTAGTGTTGGAGCCCAGGCCCAGGACTAGGACCATCCTGTCAACCTTCTTGGGACTAGGCCTTTCCCACCTCCATCTTGGGACACTGCAGCCATCACTGTAGTTCTCCCCATACAATAGCATCCAGCTTGGGACAACAGATAGGGCCTGGAGGCACTGAAACTCTGAACAGGCAGCCCACCCTTTTAGCCCCATCTCTGAAAGTGTTTGCATCCATATTGGGACACCCCTACTACTATCTTGAGTTATCTCTGCTATTGCCACCACCACATTTAGTTGTAGTAGCATTTATCGTGGGACACTGGCAGGGGCTTAGATTCCCAACACCAAGATGAGTCACAGGAAATCTGCATAGACACTATAAGATTATGGAGTAGAAATACCTCAGATTTGCACTGCAAGAAAAGAAGACACATAGACAACATGAGGAAAAAAGGGAGGAAAGTGCCCCAAACTAACCAAGATTCTATAATAATAGAATCCATGAACAGCACTGTTGATGAAATGTCAGACAAAGATTTCAGAATGTACATAATTAAAATGATCTATGAATTAAACAATGACCTAAGTGAGCAAATACAGGCAAAAATTGATCACTCCAAAAAAGAGATATAGCAGCAAATACAGGCAACTGTTGATCACATCAACAAAGAGACAAGTGAGCAAATACAGGTAGCAAAAGACTACAAAATTCATGTATGAAGATGTGAATTTGGTGTCAACATACCTTATATACAAACAGAGATTTGATAAATGGTGGTATAAAGGTGTATTAAGAATTGTGTACAAAAAAAAAATAAGAGAGATCATATATAAAGGCATAATTTGGTATGAACATACTTTATATACAGAGTTACAAAAAATTATGCCGTGAATGGATAATTATGAATGTAATGCACTATTGTTATGTATGTAAGAAATAAATTTAAAAATAAAGAAAAAAAATAAAAAAAACCAATTTTAAGCTGTCTCTACAAAAAAAAAAAAGACTACTTCAAGAAAGAGACACTGGGGCTGGGGTTGTAGCTCAGCGGTAGAGCGCTCTCCTTGCATGTGTGAGACCCTGGGTTTGATCCTCAGCACCACATAAAAATAAATAAATAAAATATAGTTATTGTGCCTATGTATAACTAAAAAAATTAAAAAATAAAAAAAAGATTCTGAAAAAAAATCAGAAATCTTAGAAATTATGGAAATAATAAACAAAATAAAAAACTCAATGGAAAGCATAACCTACAGACTAGATCACTTGAAAGACAGAACATCAAATAATAAAGACAAAATATACAATCTTCAAAATAAAGTTGACCACACAGGGAAGATGGTAATAAACATGATCAGAACATCCAATAATTATGAGGTAACGTCAAAAGACCAAATATAAGATTTATTGGGATAGAGGAAGGCACAGAGTCTCAAACCAAAGGAATGCACAATCTCTTCAAGGAGATAATATCAGAAAATTTCCCAAACATGAAAAATAAATTGGAAAATCAAACACAAGAGGCTTATAAGATACAATTGTACAAAATTACAACAGATCTACACCAAAACACATTATAATGAAAATTAATAGCATACAAAATAAGGATATAATTTTAAAAGCCACAAGAAATAAATAAGATTACATATAGGGGATCTCTACAGAGTTGTTAACCCAGATTCTGAAAGCTAGAGGATCCTGGAACAACATATACCAAGGTCTGAAAGAAAATGGATGCCAACCAAGAATCTTATATCCAGCAAAATTAAGCTTTAGATTTGATGACAAAATTAAAAACTTCCATGATAAAGAAAAGTTAAAAGAATTTACAACTAGAAAGCCTACTCTACAGAACATCCTCAGCAAAATATTCCATAAGGAAGAAATGAAAAAAAAAAAAAAAGAAAATCAGCAAAGGGAGATATTACACTAAAGGAAAAGCTAATCAAAGAAGAAACAAATCAAGTTAAATAACAAAAATAACTAGAAACACAAATCATGCCTCAATAATAATGCTGAAAGGCAATAGCCTAAACTCATCAATCAAAAGACATAGACTGGCACACTTATTGAAAAAAAAAAAAGACCCAACAACATGCTGCTTTCAAGAGATGAGTTTTATAGGAATAGACATTCACAGACTGAAGGTGAAATGTTGGGAAAAAAACATACCACTCACATAGATTGTGGAAACAAGCAGGTGTTTCCATCCTTATTTCAAATAAAGTAGACTTAAAGCCAAAGTTAATCAAAAGGGATAAAGAAGGACATTCTATACTGCTTAAGGGAATCATACATCAACAAGACATAACAATTATAAATATATATGCACTCCAAAATGGAGCATCTACTTTCATCAAACAAACTCTTCTCAAGTTCAATAGTCAAATAAACCACAACACAATGATTCTAGGTGACTTTAACAAACCTCTTTCACCACTGGATAGATCTTCCAAACAAAAGCTAAAAAAAAGAAACTATAAAACTGAATACTACAATCAATAACTTAGACTTAACAGACATATATAGAATAATTCATCCATCAAGCAGTGAATACACTTTCTTCGCAGCAGGACATGGATTCTTCTCTAAAAGAGACTGTATATTATTTCACAAAGCAATTTTTTGCAAATACGAAAAAGGAGAGATTCTACCCTACATTCTATCAGATCATAATGGAATGAAATTGGAAAACAAAGATAAAATAAGAAACAGAAGCTACTCCAACACCTGGAGCCTAAATTGTATGCTAGTGAATGAACAAAGGTTTGCCAAGACATCAAAGAAAGTTAAAAAAAATTCTTAAAGGTAAATGAGAACATTGATACAACACATCAAAATCTCTGGAACACTATGAGGGCAACGCTAAGAGGAAAGTTCATTGCATGAAGTTCATTCCTTAAAAGAAGAAAAGGTGAACAAATAAATGACTTAATATTACATCTCAAAGCCCTAGAAAAAGAACAAATCAATACCAAAAGTAGTAGAAGAAAGGAAATAATTAACATTTGAGCTGAAATCAATGAAACTGAAACATAAGAAACAAATGAAAAATTGACAAAACAAAAAGTTGGTTCTTTGAAAAAATAAATAAAATGGATAGAACCTTAGCCATGCTAACGAAGAGAAGGAGAGAGAGAACTCAAATCACTAACATACATGATGAAAAAGAAAATATCACAACAGACACTATAGAAATACAGAAGATAATTAGAAATTATTCTGAAAATTTGTACTACAATAAAATAGAAACTATCTAAGGCATCAAATATTTTTCTAGAGTCTTATGATTCAAACAGAATCAGCATGATTTATACAAGTTAAACAGATCAATTTCAAGTAATGAAACAGAAGATGCCATTAGGAGCCTGCCAACCAAGAAAAGTACAGGACCAGGATACACAGCTGAGTTCTACAAGACCTTCATAGAAGAACTAATACCAATACTCCTAAAATTATTTCATGAAACAGAAAAAGAGGGAGCCTTACCAAACTCATTCCATAAGGCCAATATCACCCTGATTCCAAAACGAGGCAAAGGCACATTAAACTAAGTAAACTTCAGAACAATATTTCTAATAAACAGATGCAAAAATTCTCCATAAAATTCTGGCAAATTGAATACAAACACATATTTAAAAGATAGTGCACCACAACCAAGTGGAGTTCTTCTCAGGAATGCAAGGTTAGTTCAACATATGGAAATCAATAAATGTAATTCATCACATCAATAGACTTAAAGAATCATATGATCATCTCAATAGATGCTGAAAGAGCATTTGACAAAATACAGCACCTCTTCATGTTCAAAACATTAGAAAAACCAGGGATAACAGGAACATACCTCAACATTGTAAAAGCTGTCTATGCTAAGCCCAAGACCAGTATCATTCTAAATGGAGAAAAATTGAAAGCATTCCCTCTAAAAACTGGAACAAGCAAGGATGATCTCTATCACCACTTTTACTTAACATAGTTTTTTTAAATCTAACCAGAGAAATTAGACAGATGAAAGAAATAAAAGGGATATGGATAGGAAAAGGAGAACTCAAACTATCATTGTTTGCTGAAGACATGATTCTATACTTAGAGGATCCAAAAAATTCCACAAGAAAAATTCTAGAAGTAATAAATGAATTCAGCAAAGTAGCAGGATATAAAATCAACACCCATAAATCAAAGGCATTTCTGCATATCAGTGACAAATCCTCTGGAAGAGAAACTAGGGAAACCACCCCATTTACAATAGACTCAAAAAATATAAAATACTTGGGAATCAACGAAAGAGGTGAAAGTCCTCTACAATGAAAGCTACAGAACCCTAAACAAAGAAATCAAAGAAGACCCTAGAAGATGGAAAGAGATCCCTTGTTCTTGGATAAACAGAATTATTATTGTCAAAATGACCATACTACCCATAGCACTATACAGATTTAATGCAGTTTCAATCAAAATTCCAATGACATTCCTCATAGAAATAGAAAAAGCATTCATGAAATTCATCTGGAAGAATAAGAGACCCAGAATAACCAAAGCAATCCTTAACAAGAAGAGTGAAGCAGGTAACCAATAGTAACAAAAATGGCATGGTATTGGCACCAAAATAGACAGGTAGACCAATAGTACATAATAGAGGACCCAGAAACTAACCCACATAATTACAGTTATCTTATATTAGACAAAGGTGCCAAGAACATGCATTGGAGAAAAGATAACCTCTTCAACAAATGGTATTGGGAAAACTGGAAATCCATATGCAGCAAAATGAAATTAAGCCCCTATCTCTCACCATGCACAAAACTCAAAGTGGATCAAAGACTTTAGAATTAAACCAGAGGCCTTGCACCTAATAGAAAAAAAGTAGGCCCAAATCTTCATCATGTCATCTTAGGCCCCAGCTTCCTTAATAAGACCCCTATAGAACAAAGAAATAAAATCAAGAATCAATAAATGGGATGGATTCAAACTGAAAAGCTTCTTCTCAGCAAAAGAAACAATCAGTGAGGTGAATAGAGAACCTATAGAATAGGAACAAATTTTTACCCCACAATCAGTATTTATAGCAGCACAGTTCACAATAGCTAAATTGTGGAACCAACCTAGATGCCCTTCAGTATATGAATGGATAAAGAAAATGTGGTGTACATACACAATGGAATATTACTCAGCATTAAAAGAATCAGATAGAACACAAATCTCTAGGATTTATAAAGAACTCAAAAAACTTAACACCAAAAAACAAACAAACAAATAGGCCAAGGAGCTGAACAGACACTTCTCAGTAGGTGATATACAATCGAACAACAAATATATGAAAAAATATTCAACATCTCTAACAATTAAAGAAAAGCAAATCAAAACTACTCTAAGACTTCATCTCACTTCAGTAAGAATGGCAACTATTAAGAATACAAACAACAATAAGTGTTGACAAGGATGTGAGGAAAAAGGCACATTCATACATTGCTGGTGGGACTTTAAATTGGTTCAGCCAATTTAGAAAACAGTATGGAGATTCCTTGGAAAACTTGGAATGGATCCATCATTTGACCCAGCTATCCCACTCCTTGGTTTATACCCATAGGACTTAAAAACAGCATACTACAGTGACGCAGCCACATCAATGTTTATACCAGCACAGTTCACAATAGCTAAATTGTGGAACCAACCTAGATGTCCTTCAGTATATGAATGGGTAAAGAAAATGTGGTGTATATTCACAATGGAATATTACTCAGCAATAAAAGAAAATAAATTCATGGCATTTGCAGATAAATAGATGTAATTGGAGAATATTATGCTAAGTGAAGAAAGCCAGTCCCAAAACACCAAATGCTAAATGTTTTCTCTGATATGTGATGCTGATCTATAATGGGGATAGGGAGGGGAGAATGGAAGGAATGGACAAACTTTAGATAGTGCAAAGGGGAGGGAGAGGAAGCGAGGAGGGATGGGGGTAGGAAAGATGGTGGAATGAGATGGACATCATTACCCTAAGTGCATGTATGAAGACACAAATAGTGTGACTCTATTTTGTGAACAACCAGAGACCTGAAAAATTGTGCTCTATGTGTGCACTATGAATGGAAATGCATTTTGCTGTCATGTATAACAAATTAGATTAAATAAATAAATAAACAGAATAAATAAATGTGTCTATCTACAACTAAAAAAATTAAGAAGAATAGATACTTGAAAACAGCTCATTGCTTGAAACACATGTACCACACCAATATGAGGTGCTATTAATAGAAGAATCCCTGCATGTGGGCATCAGAGAGTATACAGGAACCCTCTGTAATTCTAATCAATGTTTCTGTAAACTTAAAACTGGCTAAAAATTAAAATCTACTGATTAAAAAGCTAAGATTAATATTAAAGAAAAATGGAAAGGGAGATTTTTTTTAGTCAATAAGAGAAGTTTGAAGTTATCTTATTATGTAAAGTAAAATCAGTTTGAAGTCATTTCTCATGAGCAGTGCCTAACCTTTTCTCTTAAATTCACATTAAAATATTCCTTTTTAAGTTACAAAAACATCAATGTTTAAAATGTTGAAAATGAGTATTGACATAAATCTATTGCCAAGACTCTTTTTACATTTTTAATATAAAAGCTCAGTGGAACTGGAATGAGAAAAATTTGTGCATATATTATTTTTGTTGGACACAGGGAAGCACTGGGAAGGAGGCACCTACTAATAGAACAACTGAGTTATATTTTAAATTAGATATCAAATCTAATGATATAAAATATGATTTTAAACTATGATGATTGTATAAAAACTAGACTACAAAGAGGAGATTCCCAACTTTGATTGAAATGCTAAGTTGATGAGGATGAACACAGGATATTTTGAGGATGCTATGAGACTGTTCAAAACAGGGGGCAAATCAATTGCAACATTAGATATTAGAATGTAATGCCTTGTATGAAAAAAAGATTTAAACTGTTATTTATATGTTGATGGATTCATTACTCAGTTTACATGTGTCCTGAAGAGGATTTGTCATTCCTTAAAAAAAAATCAGATTCCTATGCTACTATGACTGGAAACATTCAACCTGATTCTACAATTTGTTCTAATTTGTTAACTAAATTAAATAAATAATCATAAGGAAAATAAAAATGTTGTTCCTATACATGCTACATCTAGATTTTGATTCACGTTAATATACCTAAAGATTCAGTAAGATAGAATGGTCCAAAAAATTGGCAATAGTCAAGAATATACAGATGAAAAAAAAGGGAGAGAATTAAACCACAGCAGATGGGGTAGAGAGGGAAGAGGAGAGGGAAGGGGAGGGGGGATAGTAGGGGATAGGAAAGGTAGCAGAATACAACAGTCATTAATATGGTATTATGTAAAAATGTGGATGTGTAACCGATGTGATTCTGCAACTTGTATTTGGGGTAAAAATGGGAGCTGATAACCCATTTGAATCAAATGTATGGAAGATGATATGCCATGAGCTTTGTAATGTTTTGAACAACCAATAAAAAAATATTTAAAAAAAAAAAAAAGAAATAACTACAGTTAAAAAAAAATCTGTATGACAAGTGTACTCTCTGGATCTTTAAACACAAGTGTAAAATTAGGTAATCACTTCTCAGAAATTGAAAAATGGATTTGCATAATCCAAAAATATTTCACTGCTATGTCCTTCTCCCTTTTTTATGCTTGATCTATTTCAGAGAAAAGAGTTTCAGTGAATTCTGGAAAGTGATTGGCACGATGAGATTGTGAACCAGTTTGACAGACTAGGAAACAGCACATTCAGAATTCTTATCAAAAGTTTTGTGAGTGCATGGGTGAGAATTTTTCTAAGGGATATGCTTACTAGTAGAACTTCCTAGGACAAAATACACATGCACTTTTGAACACTTTTTTGTCCCCAAAATACTGGTACCAAATTACCACCCACCCACTAATAGTATTTGAATCCCTATTTTCCCGTCACTTCATTGATATGTGATATTACAAGAGTTGGTATTGCCTCTTAGATGTCTATGCTTTAATGTGTTCTCTCAAGTATTTTTAGTCAGGTTTTCACTTTTGATAAACTACCTGAGAAAATCAGAGGACTAAAAAAAGCATTTTGACTCACAGTTTTGGGGGTTTCAGTTCATGGTCGCTTGACTCTTGACATCTCTGGTCCTGTAATAAATAAATAAAGCAGAATATCGTGGCAGGAGTACATGGTAGATAAACTCTGCTTACCACATGGCAGTCGGGAAGCAGGGAGGGGAAGGAGGGGAATGCTTTACAGCAAATCCCCCTCCCCCAAACCCATTACAGTATGAACAGAATAATTTGTCAACAGAATAATTTACTGATGCAGTCAGAGCCATGATGATTCAATCACTTCCCAAAAGCTACACCTTTGAATATTATCGAATTGCGGACCAAGCCTCCAACTCATAAGCTATGGGGAACATTTTATATCAGATCACAACAGGTATTGTTTAGCTTTACTAAGAATGCACACTGACAATCATGTTTCAATCATTACTTTGTTGAAAAGATTCAACTGTCTTCTGGATTTTTCTTTTGCTGTTGGCAAATTAGTTGTTTGGGCTATTTTCTTTTTAAAGGTATAGTACTTTAACTCTTGAAGAGCTTTTCTTTTTGGTTTATGTTCTAAAGTTTCCCTGTAGTGATCTAATTATAGATTTGTTCTCTGTATACTGACTCATTGTCAGTCCTAAATATGAAAGCTCTCTATTATCTTCTCTTTAATTATTGCATTTTCTTCATTATTCATTTTCTCCTTTGGAATTGTCTTTAGACCTATGTTGACCACTTTGTCTATTCTTCATGCCCTTTCCTCTTCTCAGTGTGACCCTTTTTATACAGCTGAGTTTCATTTGAGAGAGGTTTCTCCTCAATTCCTTCAGCATATTAACTTTCTCTTTAACTGTCCAATTTACCATTTAATCCAGTAATTGAATGTTTTTATGTCAGTGGTTATATACTTTTTTTTTAGAAGTTGGATGTATTTATTTTTCTATATAGTCTGTTTTTATATAATTTTTATGCTTTAAATTTCTTTATTATATATTTAATTATTTCATGTGTAACAATGTCTTGTTTGATGTTTGTGGTGGTTTCTTATTGACAAAGTTTCCATTTTATGACTTTCACTCAAGGTGAATGGTTGTATTTTTGTTTTGAGATTATGCATGAAATTATCTTTGATTCCCATTTTGAAGGAGAATATGAGTTTACTTTGGGGAGGTTTCCTTCCAAAATTGTTATATATTTTCCTTTTTTTCCAAAATACCCAGTGTTTTCAATAACTTATGTCTAATATTTGTGAATATTAATAATTTTCTGAATGTTTACCAGTCATGTAGTGCAGAAATTGTTAACTATGGATTTGTTATGATCAGGTATATAGTTCTAAAATCTAGGACCCAAGCAAACCAATCTCTCTGTCATCGTATTTTAAGAGAATGCAGATTTTTTAATCCAGTCTTTCATTAGATTTCCACTCCCTTGAAGGTCTTAACTTTTATTTGGGAACCTCAGTTGTAATTCCTTATTTTAATTGCTCCAAGACTTTATCTCCTTTTCATATCTTGGCCTTAAAACAAGTTCTTGAGATGCTTGGGTTAGTTATTCTCAAGGAGGTTTGTTACCATCTTCTAGGGGAAGTTAGTTTGTCACAATAACTGAAAGCATACAGTGATTTTGCTAAAATAAACAATGGGTGTGCTCTAAATACTATATCACTAAAGAACACTGGCCTTGACCAAAAGCCTTCTAGGATGACCACTAGGTCAGCTCACATGTATTATATCTTAAGTTTTAGTTCTGACCTCTTTTCATGGAGAAGATGAAAATTTTTTCATCTTCTCTAGCAATATTATATTACACTTAGCATTATACACTATGACTTCTTTAAAACTTGTTTAATTTTCCATATGTTACCAGAAGTATATTTCTATTAACCAAATGTATGTATGACAGTGTATGTACATCTATTACATATAGATGGATGCATATCTATGGATATGCATATACATATATATTTACATATCATAGGATATATGTACACATATAGAGCATTTAATAAATACTATAGCATATTTATTTACCTAGCTAAATAAATATATAGCTATCTTCATGTTTTGAATTTTAAGTGTACCTTCTGTCTTTAAAATTACATAGAAAAATGCTTAGACTTACGCAGATTTTATATTGATAGTAGTTGTTTCTGTGTTATAAGTGCTGTTATGATGTATGAATGTTGAACTTTCTGGTTTAATTTTGTAATATAATTTATTTTTGTTTGTAAATTCTTTGGGTACATTCTTTGGTGGAATATTGTATATTCATGCAAGTTTTGCCTTTAAAATTTAACACTAGTCATTCTAAACTAATATACTGCTTATAATTAAAGCCTATAAAATTATGAAAAGTTGTGGTTAACACGGGCTATGTACCAAATTCCAATTAATGGTAAAGACAGAGAGACATGTAGTGTTTCCTTTAGAAATCAACAGTGATTCTTGTGCAATATTCTTATGTAATTCTTATATACTTTTATGTAATTAGAGCACCATCTCTGGCAAAACAGAATAGTAAGGGAGAACTACAAAATAAGTGGAATGATACTTGACTTTTATTTTAAAATGTTTAAATTTTTACTACAACAATATGTACTTGTTGAAATTTGTCAAAATGAGAGATGGAGAGGTATGTGGTAAAATTTTAATTTTATAAAAATTAGTCTGCTTACATTGCAAACTTAAATAGAATATGAATGGAAAAAGAAATTTTGAAGCTTTATATAGCTTTTTATATAAAGCATAACTTCAGAGAGAAATTTTCACAGGTAAGGAACTAAGCTTTGAATCACTTTATTACACACAAAGGTAAATTTGGAGATTGCTTTATTTCTTTGTGAGGGAGTTTCTTCCTAGTGTATTGAAACACAGTTGAAATTTGTTTATTGATTTTGTATTTTGTAACTTTTCTGGATTTGTCTATCATGTATAATAAGTTTTGACAGAGTCTTTAGGACTTTTTTCATCTAAGATTATGTCATTCATAAACAAGGACAAATTTATTTCTAATTTAGATGCCTTTTAATTTTTTTTTTGTTGCCTACTTGCTCTGGCTTAGACTCCAGTGTAATGTCAAGTATAAATGTAAAAAAGGAACACCCTGTCCTGTTCCTGATATTAGAAGAAAAGCTTTTATCTTCACCATTGAGTAGGTTGTTAGCAGTGGCCTTATCATATATGCCCTGTATTGTGTTGAAGTATGTTCCTGCTATACTTAATTTTTGAAGAGTTTTATCATGAAAGCATAATGATTTTTGCCAAATTATTTTTATATTTATATTATTATGATTTTATTCTTTGTTTTGTAAATTTGGTATATCACATTTTTAATTTGCATGTTGAGCCATACTTGAATCCCTGAGATAAGTCTCACTCGATCATTGATGTATGATTCTTTTAGTGTATAGTTGAATTTAATTTTGTTATTATTATTATTATTATTATTATTATTTTAAGATTTATGCATCTTTGTTCATCAGGGATATTGGCTTGTAAAGTTTTTTTTATGGTGCCTTTGTCTGCCTTATGTATTATACTAATGCTGACCTAACAAAATGTGTTTGGAAGTGTTCCATGCTCTTCAAATTCTTGGAAGAACTTAAGAAAGATTGATATTAATTATTTCAATGCCTGATAAAATTATGAAATTGAAGAAGACTTAAATGGAAAGACATTATGCATGAATTAATAGGAAAAATGATATTATTAAAATATTCATACTAACTCTCAAAATCTATAGATCCCATACAAATTTCATACTACTAAAAGTGATCTACAGATTCTCTATCAAAATTCCAATGTAATTTTTCACTGAAATGGAAAAGAAAAAATATTCTAAAATTCACAGAGTCACAAAAGGACTCTGAAGAGCCAAAACAATCTTGAAAAAATATGAATCTGGAGGCATCACACTTCCTGATTTCAAGCCAAATATGTGAAAAAATGTTCATCTTCTCTAGCAATTAGAGAAATGCAAATTAAAACTACTCTAAGATATCGTCTCACTCCAGTCGGAATGGCAGCTATTATGAAAACAAACAACAATAGGTGTTGGTGAGGACGTGGGGAAAAACTCATACATTGCTGCTGGGATTGCAAATTGGTGCAGCCAATATGGAAAGCAGTATGGAAATGAAAACTGGGAATGGAACCACCATTTGACCCAGCTATTCCTCTCCTCGGTCTATACCCAAAAGACTTAAAAATAGCATACTACAGGGACATAGCCACATCAACATTTATAGCAGCACAATTCATGAAAGTATAGTATTTTTAATGAATAATCATTGGAAAACTGGATACCTACAACCAAAAGAATGAAATGGAACCCTTATCTTACACACTATACCAAAACAACTAAAAATGGGTTAGATTTGTGTAGTACCTGAAGCCATAAATACCCTAAGAGAACAACCTCCTTGACACTGGTATTGGCAATGGTTTTTAAATTTTTTAAAAAATTTTTAACTCTTTTTTGGATATAATTCCCATAGTACAAACAACAGGAGGAAAAATAAACAAGTTAGACTATGCCAAAGTGAAATGTTCTTTCATAGCAAGGGAAACCACAAAATTAAAGCCAACCTATGACATGGGGAATAAAAAGGTTGCAGACCATATGTCTGATAAAAAGTTCATTTACAAAATTTGTAAGAAACCCATACAACTCAACAGTGACAAAAAGGAAAGGAAGGCTGGAAGGAAGGAAGGAGGAAGAAAAGGGATGTAAATTGTGCAACGAACCTTAATAAACATTTTTTTTTTTTTACAAAGAAGTTCAAGTTGAAATAGGAATATAAAAGTACACTTAATATCACTACTCATCAGGGAAATGTGTATCAAAAAATTATATGAGAGGATAGGAAAGGCAGCAGAATACAACAGACACTAGTATGGCAACATGTAAATCAATGGATGTGCAACTGATGTGATTCTGCAATCTGTATACGGGGTAAAAATGGGAGTTCATATCCCACTTGAATCAAAGTGTGAAATATGATATATCAAGAACTATGTAATGTTTTGAACAACCAACAATAAAAATTAATTAAAAAAAATTATATGTCACCTCACACCTGTCAGGATTGTTATTACAAAACAGTGAGATACCAAGTGTTGTTGAGCATGTGAAGGAAAAGGGATACTTGTAAACTGTTACTGTATCAAATTATCACATTACTATCTTAAACATATGCACATTTTATTTGTCAGTTATTCTTTAATAAAACTGGAAAAGTAAAAATTAAAAAATTGAAAAACAGCAAGTTTGGAGAACATAACAGTGTGGAAATCGGGTTACTGTCCCTTTCCTCACTCTAGGGAGATCCACAAAACCTTCCAACTATAAACTTGGAAGTGCCTACAATGCAGAGGTTTCAGCTATTGTTGAATTTCTGTTGTCTATTAGTCAATCTGGTCAAAGATGAAAGAGAAAAACAAGGTCTTCTAATGCTGGATCTGGGTTAGATTATTTCTATTTACTAGAGAACCATGGACTAATTGTCATTTTCCTACTAACTAGAGGAATTGTCCCATTTCTTGGAGGAAGTAAACAGAGTAGAATTATTTTGGGGAAATCACTCCAATGGTACTTATTATTCATTTAAAAAAATTGGCTAATATATCAAACATCAAAATGAATCACTGGTTCAGGCAGCTGCTGGGTCAACAAGATTATCTGAGGAAAATTTTTAGTCTGTAAGCTTCTATCCCACCTTACTTAAAAAATTAGAATTTTAATGATAGATCCAGGGGATTTATAGATTTAAAAGCTTCTCAGAGTTTGTTTTAGATAATTATCAATTTCATGTATCAATCTCCAGCCACATAAGAAGAGTAAACCCTTTTTGATTTAAGACATTGCCTCTTATTATCACTATAATTATTTCTTGTGCCTGTGATTATGATTGTCAGTATTATTGTATAATTTGCCATCTGCCTATTGAAAAAAAAGAATATTGGATGCCTGTTCCCTTTTCAGGCCTCCCCTAAATATGGATAGAGGAAGCCTAAATCTGAAGAAACAGATACTGATATTTAAATATTTTATAAAATGGAAGCATATGTATTGAAAGAAAAAAGACAAAAGATAACTAATTTGAACTGTAGTGTTTTATCTACATTTTCAACTTTGTGTATTTAAATGAAGTAATTACACATGTAGAGCCTAACTACTTGAATATTTAAGGTGAGTAGGTAAGATAGCTCTTCAAAAATTAGACGGAATTGCTGCATGTATTTGCAAATATTTACAGCAAGCTGTATAAAAAAATCACTCATTGTGAAAAATGAAAACCAATCAATATTTAAAATCAATATGAAATAGCATCTAAAATTCAGTATCAATAAACTAGGACAGTATTTGTTAAAAGTGGATGTCGGGCAGGGCTGTAGCTCGGCGGCAGAGCGCTTGCCTAGCATGCATGAGGCACTGGGTTTGATCCTCAGCACCACATAAAAATAAGCAAATGAAATAAAGGCATTCTGTCCATCTACAACTACAAAAAAAAAAAAAAAAAAAAAAGAAAAGAAAATTAAGAAAAAAAGTGGATGTCACTGAACATTCTGTAGAGTTTACATGGAAATAGGATTATTTTAGCAGTAAGAAAAATAAAAAGCACAAAATTCAGTATTTCTAACCTTTCAATTTTCCACATATGTTAACAGAAAATCAATTTTGTTGAATCTTGTGAGTCAATCCTTAAATCTGTGAAATATGAATCATTTCACTACCTGTTATTCCAGACAGTATTTCCAAGACAAGTAACATATATTTGAAAGGAATGACTATTGATGCAAATTTTACTTAATATTGTGTTTAATCTATGATTTTTCAAAAATAAGACATTGTATAGGTCATTAAAGTGATGTACTTTAAGAAAACAAGTACCAAGAATGTCAAACATTAAAAACTTAAATGTCTGAAAGTTGTAGTGGTGCACACCTGTAATCCCAGAAACTCAGGACTCTGAGGCAGGAGAATTGCAAGTTCAAAGGCAGCCTCCACAATTTAGCAAGGCCCTAAGCAACTTAGTGAGACCCTCTCTGAAAATAAATAATAAAAATGGTCTGGGATGTTGTTAAGAGCCCCTGGGTTCAATCCCTGGTATGGAGGAGGAAAAAAAAAAACAACAACAAAATCTTAGATGGTGATTTTTAAATTTTTGTTTTGGTCAGCATGGTAAGGGTTGGGAGAAAGCTCAGTGTTTTCTTGAGAAGACACATTTTCTGCTATATTTTTCTTGCCATACTGTTTTATACATGTCCATATTATCAAAAGTAGAAGTTTTTTTATGAGCTAGTGAAAATTTAAGAAAGATTTCCTTTGGGTCCTTCCTGAGGAAGCAAGAAAAAAGCTGAAATTCACTAATCTGAATAAAAACTGCTAGGAAGAAATGTGTAGCCAAGTAATTGGGAATGGAATGTGAACTATTGTTCTGCTCAGCATCAGGTCAAGACATACTGTTTTGGAAACGTTTGATTTTTGCCAACACGCTATATATTGGAAAGCTAATTCTCCTAAGGTAGGTAAATTTTCAAAATGCAAACAACCCTTTGACTACTAAAGAAATTCAGCTGTCACGGGCAGCAATGTATTTATAGATGCCAGCTTCTGCTTCATATCGACAGTAAGTCTATGGGTTAAGTTAATCTGTATGTGTGAAAAGATATATTATCTTCTCTAAAACCCAGGGGAGAAGGTGCTGAGGAGGTAGAAAGGGGAAAGGAGGGAAGGGAAGACAAGAACAAATCATAAGTGACAAAGTATTAAGTATTAAATATGCAACTTTCACTGAAATAAAGACAACTTTTAAAAGCCAGTAAATGCAGAAGTTAACGTGTAATTTAAAATGTCTCTTTGCCTTTTCCAAAGGACTAAAGAATCAATGGGATTGCACTTTAGTATTTACTGGTTTTGAATGCTGTTAGGATTTTAAGAAAGGGAACATTAGAGCAATGAAGACTCCGTTCATTGAACTCAGTGTCCCCTTTCTAAAATCGTTTTGTTTTGCTGTTTATAAGGATAGCACTGATTAAATACTATGACTGATTCAAAGCATCTGGAACAAAGTCTTGGGACATATTGGGTGCTAATTGAGGCTATTTTTAATATGTTAAAAAGGATAAGTAGCAATAGGCAGTAACTAATATACTATCAAGTATCAATGAAATCATTGTAAACCCTACATTGGAAACAGAGCAGGTCCTAAAATGTAAGCATTTGGGTATGGGGAATGGTTCAATCCAGCTAAAACTTGATGACTTTTCCTAGGAGTAGAATATTTGATAAACTGATTGAGCAAACTTCTTAACAGCATTGTCAGAATATTTTAATATATTTAACAAATCCGTGTATCCTGATTTATACCACTTACCTCATATTATAAAAGGAGCTAAATATAGTCTGAGATGGCATTCCAGGAATTCAATTCTGATATAGCTGCTCATAATTCACCAGAATGAGCTCTTGGTAATAGGCCAACAGGATGTATTTACTAGAAATTCATAGAACAGAGTTTGGCCAGTCAGATATCTTTATTCGCAATATCAAGAGTGAGTAGGAATTTCACAGAGGGGAGGAACTTTTCTATTTATGATACTGGAATCTGTGACTTAGGTCCTGATCTGGCAATCCTCATGGTTTTGATAAGTTATCAATGTGTTTTTCTTAGATTTAATTTCTAGAAGAAAATAAAACAATTTTTCTATCATCCATTTTGTCCCTAATTCCTAGGGTGAGGTGTTGGTGGAGGGTGCATTTTCAGGAAAAAGGAAAGAAGGTAGGTGGCTAGGTCTAATCTTCTTTGGGATCTGATAATTGGGACTCTGAGCAAACAGAGTTTCCATTTGGGAGGAAAGAACTCATTAACTATGTAATGCTTTAAGCAGAATGACCTAGGTTTAGGGTTGTTAAGGATAAATCACCAATCTTTGGGCTTGTGAGGCATAATCCTCATGCAATTCTCTGAAGTATAAAATGACCATGTTTTACAATATAAGGGTTCCCTGTTGTTTGAGGGTAATCAAGGAACTCTAGAAAACTTGTCTAACATTCTATGCCAGAGAGTAAAGGTTTGAGGCTACAAGAAAGGATATAGGACCTATATAGAAAGTCCCATACCACTTCATACTTTACCCAGGCCTCTTGGATATGGAGATACTTTAAGTTATTAATAAATTATGGTTAGTTCTCTGACTTGTGGCTTATTTAATAATGTGATTCTTTCAGTTAGTTAACTTGGCAAGAATAGGAGTATCAGAAGCAACTTTTAGAGGAGCAAAATTTGTGTTGATATTTTTACTGACAATAATCACAACAATGCTTGCTTAATTTTGACTCATGCATATCAGGTTTATCAGTAATGATACAGTGTAGTTTCATATTTCTAAATCCAGTGATAGATTATAGAAATAACTTTGAGAAAACTATGTCTCCTTACTTGTTAAAATGTATTGATAATTATGTAGGCAGGATATACGATCTTTTAAATGTGGCATTTTTGATTTTTGATGTTTTATATTGTAGAACTTTCAAGGACTAGGTAAAAGAGTCCAGAATTGCTTATAAGGAGGTGGACTGCAGCCCTGACAATCACTTAAAATTGATAGTAATAATAAACTTCAATTTTTATTTTCAAAATATTGTTGATATCTTGCTTTATAAAAAGGTTTTTGTGTTCTTAAATTTTGCAACTGCCAAGAGAAATTCTTTGAGTACGATATTATGAAATCTACATTCTGGCAGTGCCCTGTGAGACAGGTGTCAATAATGTGGACTCTGCCTTCAGAGGGGCTTCATGTAACATTTGCCAATCCTTGATTTGAGCCAATCAATACAACACAAGGTCAGTTGGAATTAGATAAGACTGTTTATTTAAAAAGTGGCAATGCTGCTTTCAAGGATAATCTATGGCTGTTAAGAGTTTCTTATTCTGGTTTTCAAGGACATAGACATTTCAAAGAACTAGATACAAAGTAAAATAACAACTCTGACAGTGGAATTTTCAAAAATATTTACACAAAATAATTTGAAATAGCAAAAGTGTGTACTTATTAATTCATTTATTCTTTACTGTATTTCTGTCCTCAAATGCCAGATATTTATACAAAAAATCAAAGAAAACATCTTGAGAAATGACTAGTGCACCTTATTGGAAATGTCTCAAGAGTCTATTCCAATCAGGCCTGCATTAGAAATTCCTCAAGATGAAAGTCCTTTGGATGTAGGTCTCTTAATTCATTCAGAACCAGTACTTCTTAGTCAATTTGAGCAAACCTCCTGGAAACTATATCAAGATATAGGCTTAGTAACTTCATAGAAATATTCTCAATTGCCTGCACTTGTTAAATAAGCACACTGTTTCCCTTATAAATTTACTTCCTTGAAAAATACTCAGGAGACATTGAAATGGAGATCTTCAAGTTATTTTATTCCATTCTGAGAGAGTAGAAAAATGCCACTGTATCCATAATTGAATATTGTTGTATATTTTTAAAAAATATTTTTCTAACTATTCATGAAATAGTTGTTAACAGAATCAGATAGATTTATTTTGAATCCCAACTCGTCTTTGTAACTTGAAGTATGTCACTTAATCTTTCTAAGACTAATTTTTTTTCTTCGGAGAATCTAAGTTGAATATCAGTAGTATTTAGACTATTGATTGAAATCCTATCTTATAAGTTTGTTTTTTTATTACATAAGGTAAATTAATTAAAATAATATATCAACTACCACAGCAAATATAAGTGGTCAGTAAACATTAGTAAGTTTATTGCCATGAAAAATGACCCTTGGTTATAATCAATATGTTTAGTAGAGTAGAGATGCTACATTGATTGAAAGAGATCTTGGAAAAATAACAAGTGCTAATCCCCTAATGTCAGGGAAGGGATCTAACACAACAAAGTTTTCATTTTTTATTTTAACTTTTTGGATCATACCAGTAATCCATTGTTTCTCCTAGTTACCAATACTACACATAATATATGTTTATGAACATAAAAATGAACATTATACAGAGCAAAACTATCTTCTATAAATAAATATTTCTTGCTTTCTCTGTGCTAACAGATCTAGACTTGATACAGGTACAAAATATATATGAAAGGATTTGTTAGGTAGGAAATTATTTTAACAATGGAATTGTTCTTCCTTTATTTCAATCAAATACATTTATCCTGCATCTATTGTTAGATATTAGGGATAATGAAAAAACATAGCAGCAATTTTTTGAGGGTAAGAATATGCAGGACATTTTATCTTACGTATAAAGTATAGCAGGTACATGGGTGCATACAAAAACTGCATATCTAAATATGGAGGTTTGCCCTCAGTTTCTGTAAATACTCATAAGTAATTATTTCATCTTCACTGGTTTATTAGGGAATGGTGTATGGATGTTCAAACTAAGTTCTCTTCTGCATGTCTTAGTTATTATGGCTATGAATAATTGAGTCTAAATTTCTATATAGCCTCCCTGTATCAGGACTTTTTGTTCTAGTTACAAGGAGTTTTTTTTTTTAACAACTAAAATGAAGTACATAATGGAATAACTATTTCTCTAATATGAATTCTGTCTCTGGCAGTTGTCTTCTCTTAGTTGTGGGGAAGATTTGGAGTAAAGAAGCTGCATGTATTATAGTGATCTTGATTATGTTTTGAAGTCATGTTAATTGGGAAGAAATCAATAATGATTTCCATTCTATGAGGGAGTTTAGGTAAGAAATGGTCCTGATTTACCCAGCACCAGGCAAGTTTCTGTAATGCAGGAACTTTCACTACATAACTGGGAAAACATTGTGCAAACTGACATGAATTGGTCATCTTAAAATTAGTAAGATACTTTTTGTGTAACATCATTACACCTGTTTTTGTATATGATGGAAGTATATAAATATCTGTGCATGGATTATATAGAGAACATTTTTTTGCTTTTATAAAAACTTTAAATGACATTTTGAAGTGGGTATCACCATCATATTTCACACAAAAGAAAACTAAACCTTAGAGAGGTTAAGTAACTATTTGGTAACTTTCTGGTATATGTATATCTATCTATCTATCTATCTCTCCATCCAGCTATCTATCTATCTATCTTCCTATCTATATAAATATTGATCTATATAATCATGCTTTTATTTTATTGTTAGAATTTTCTTACATTAGCATGACTTTTTTTAATGAATAAAATTTGAGAAACTCTCTGCTTTGGTAACCATTTCCATCTCCACATAAGGAGAGTTTAACTGCAAAATGAGAACAAGCTCACTGTTACGTCCCTACTTTTTCTAGAAAATAACGAGTCATAGAAAATCCTCTATCCCTAACATTGAAAATGTATTCATTTTTATATATATTTCCAAACTGCCTGTTTGTCCAGTTGCAACCAAAGAATGAAAATGTACCTAAAAATCATTAGCAAGTCACCCCCACTTCCAAATACTCCACCTTAATAGAATGTCTGCCAGAGATCCAGGTTTCTTCTTTTTCATCATCATCTTCTTCTTCTTCTTCTTTTTTTTTTTTTTTTTGGTGTGTGTGTGTGTGAATAAAAATTTATTTGCTCATTTCTTGCATTTGAAGTACTATTTGATGACATCCTTGGCCTAAGATTCTTTGCCATAGTCCTTAACAACTCTTTTAACTCTATAAAAGTTGTTTTCCTTTCTGACACCTTACAACCCTGCTGAAACAAAAGTGATCACCAAAGGGTACCCTTGCCCCAAAGTTATCCCCAACAGCCTTGATTAATTTTGTCTTGGCAAAAGAAAAGTCCAGTGCTGTTAGCTTTTTGCCCAGTTCCTAGTGCCTGCACATTTTCACACTGACTGGTTTTCTGACATGGAAACGATGAAAAGGGTTTTAAAAAGAGGCCCGCACCATTCATTTCTATTTCATTTCTCAGTGTTCTTACTGCCTCTAATACTCACTCCTAATACTTTCCCTACATCCTTTTTTTTTTTTTGCTGTTTTGAGAGCACAGGTTGACATATTAATGGTGCTGTGGAACCCTCTGGCTCTCTCTAAAGTGCTGTCCACTCCATGGAGGAAAGGCTGTGTAGTTTCATTTAATTATTGTGCTTATTCTTTGAGACTCCAAAGACAGATCTGACACCTGTATAAAAAGGTCTGGGATAATTTAACATGAACTGAAATAGCTTTGAACAAACCATATCAATGACCAACTAGTCATTAACTTCCTAATGCAAAAGCAATATGAAATGAAACAAACTAAAACAAAAATCTGCCAAGGGTATGAAGATATAGCTTTTCTTCCCTGAAATCTGCTTATCCTTAAAGAAATTACATATGCTAAAAATTGTCCGTCTTTCCTTAGAGTCATGTATTTGGAGTTTTAAATTTCTTATCCAAATACTTTGGTTTATAGGTTAGGAAAATGAGTGTAGAACTGCTAAGATCTTAACATTTGGTTATAGAGTTAGTAAGTGGCATCCCTGAGAATAACATTGTTTCAGTCTGGTTTCCTCAGAGGAAGTGACAGATAAAAATGCTGATGTGAATGTAGTTTATTTGGAAGATGATCTCAGAAAGGAAGAATGAGGTTTGGGGAGCAAAAGATTAAAGGAAGGAAAGTCATACCACATATAATTTCCATTTCGCTGCTGCTAGAGATGACTGATTCTTGAGCCTAACACACCCTCTTTGAGTTGAAAATACCCCAATAGTCCAATGTGTCTCAAAAGTTGAACTCCCTTATATCTGTGTGACACATTTTATGAAAGCCATATACTTTCTCTCTAGTGTCTCATGGCAGTGAGTTAGATTCTTAAGAAGAGGAAAAGTAGGAGGCTTAGGTAGAAGAAAAGCAAATAATTAATTTACACATCAGAAGCTGGTTAAAACCTGTGATAATGGTGACAAGATTTGGTGTAAGAGGTAAGGATGATATAATTTTAAATGATGTACAAGAGCTAGGTGCATCAGCACACAACAGTAATCCCAGCGGCTTGGGAGGCTGAGACAAGAGGATTGATTGCGAGTCAAAGCCAGCCTCAGCAAAAGCAAGGCACTAAGCATCTCAGTGAGGCTGTGTCTCTAAATAAAATACAAAATAGGGCTGGGGATGTAGCTCAGTGTTTGAATTCAATCCTCAATACCACCCACCTCAAAAATACGGTGTACAAGAAGAATCTGATCATCATCATAATAAAACAAACTTTGATATTTCATTGTGCTGGGTACCACAGAATCATTATCATTTCATTCAATAACAATTCAACACTTTTAATTTTTAAATTTTTAGGGAAAAAAAAACCCACAATATTTTAAATGGCAGTCCCTAATCATGAAGTCACAGTTCACTTGGACACTGTCATTCTGTAAGTTTCCTAGATTTCAAAATTTGTACAAACATTAAAACATGCAGTTAAATATGTATTTATTGATTTTAATTTATATTTATTTGTTTTGTAAAAAATTCCAAACATTTAACACTTCCTTGTTTCTCACCAACATCTGCATATACTTTTTTTATTTGTATAGTAATGTCAAAGTCCTAACCAAAAAAAAAAAAAAAAAGTAAGAAACTGAAGCACTTTATCTCTTCTATTTACAAATGTTTTATCTGTCTGGAGATTCAGATTCTTCAAATCAGACAAAGAAAATTCTCTGATCAAATTCTATATGCAAAAGGTAACCAAAAGCATTATGTTCTATTAGAAATGCAGGTGCTTGACACCATTTAATGGAACACAGTGGTGTCCCACAACGTCTCTGACAACCTGAAGTGTGCCTCCTGAATAGACTTGTGAAAGTTTAATTGGATAGGAGACCACTGCATGAGGGACCACTAGCACTTTAATAGCTAGCTGCAGACCCCTAGTGAGGTTGAATAATTACAATCAAGGAGCTATAGCCGTTTCCATGACTGCACTTATACTTCTGCAGAAAGGACCATTTTCCCCTACATGACAGTCACTTTGTATTAATTATAGATTACATGCTTCAGTCCGCTGTCATTATGCTAGCATATTCTCATAAAGGATGGTACATTAACCATAAAATACTGTGTTCATTGCATGTATGATTGTTCAACTCCCTGCACTGGGTGTGTATATGTGGAAGAAAGGGAAAAAGAGGTCACTTTATAAATGTCACTGGCACCAGATGTGCAAATAACAAATGAAATGGCAGCAAAGGAGAGCCGGCATACTCTCAAACAAAAACATGGCTATCATGTGCACTCCACCCTCTCTTTCTAATTTTTAACATATGTTGGTTCAGAATACAGCAAGCTTGAAATACAGTTAACATTAAACAATTGAATTCTTCTGATTCATTCAAAGCTAAGAATCCTCTGCAAAGATGTTTCTGTCACTCTTCAAACCTCTCTTTTCGTGAACAATGATGATGGATCTTGAGTTGGGGAAGAGAAATCACAGATGATTTTTCTGTGTGCCCATCACTGAGTAAAGTGTAAACATATATGATTTCATTATAAACAATCTCTTTAAGGTAGGAATGACCAAACTCTCTTTATAGCAAGAGTAAAGAAAAGCATATCTAAGTTACACTTAATTTTGTGCCAAATGGTAGGGAGGACTGGATTCAATTTCAAGATCATCCAATACCCCCATTTATGCGCATTGTACTAGATTGCATTTCCTCACAATAATGAGAAACATAGGGAAATACTTAACATATTTTCTCTTAAGCTAATAAAAGAAGCTCATGATAAAAATTGCATCATAGTTTCCAGAAATGAAACTGTAGATCAATTAGGTAATTCAAATTTGTAAATGTTTTTTATTTAAGTCTAAAAAAAAACTGTATTTCTTTAAACTTTACAAACTTAACCCTTGAACTACTTTCCTCTATTACTCTACTAAAATAGTATGGTGAGGGTTAAACAGATTACTAGGTGTTTTCCATCAAGTTTTCTATGTCTGTCTTCATCTCTCATTCTTATGAATATCCATTAACAAGAAAGGTGTCAAAATCAGGTACTGGAACTTTTGAGCAAAATACAGTTTGGAGAGTGAACTGTTATGATTTTCTAATGAGATTTTCTTTTATACAAAAATTTTCAGAAGCAGGTATTATGTTGCTATTTCTTATTACTAGTTACCAACTGTAAAATAATAAATTGACTCATAAATATTTTAAAGTATAATTGTAAACACATAGACTTAATCTTACTGATAGATTTCTATCTGTTTTGGTTCAATGCTAGTTGGATATTTGATATTTATGTCAGTTGGCACTTGCTTAAAAATTCCACTGCGTCAACCATTAAGAGCTTCACCTAAAAATTCATTTAATTTTTTTAAAAAACAATTCTTTAAAGTATTATTGCATTCCCTATTTGAAAGGTGAAGGAAATGATGTATAGAGAACCTAAGTAACTAGCTTCTGGTTGATATGGATGCTTAGAATTTTGAATGTCGCTGATCTCTATCCAGAGTCTGTGCTTTTAGAACACCATTAAACTGCCCTTTCATTTTACTTCATATTCTCAAGGTGGACCAATCCTGGTCGATTCTCAAAACATGCCAGGCTTCTCTTTATGGTTCTGCTTATAAAAACATTGCTATAGCAACTGTGAGGTAGTTGATAGTAGAAGGCTCACAGATCTGACACTGTTAATCCCTTCCTTATGTTCACAGCATTAACATTTAAAAATATTTCCATTTAGAAAACAAAAGTGTTAGCAGGATCAAAGAAAAATAATTAGAAGCTGCACTTATCAGGAGTTGTGTTCATTACAGAAAAGCTTCACAGAAGAAGCAAATTTATGATGATTCCCTTCTGAATGTCCTCAGGCTCTCTAGTCCTGGGCATTCTCCACGACTTCCCAACATCTGCACCCCCACCCATGAAGGCTTGGCTCCCAAAGGCCCTTTGTACTCACTTGGCTCAGTAGGTCTCCTTGCCAGTCCCCCAAACCATTTTGAACTGAAGTGTCTTTTGCATCATGTATATGCTTGGGAATCTCCAAAACCATTTGTTTGAAATTTAGAAAAAGCAGAGCCTCTGGGGATTAATACTTATTCTCAAGCCTACAGTAATTTACCCCTTCAAAATATTATGATACATAGTATTTAATTTTTAAATTACTTTGTATCTTATAAATATGCCTCTTGCTTTCTTAATTTAATTTCTCTTTACAGGACTGTATTATCTCTCTAAATAGATGCTAGGCATCTTCAGATGATTAGATATATTCTAGGATTTTCTTTGATCTTCCTTTTACCCCATGACTGGTATCTTTACTGTAATGAGGATGCATTCACTAAAACATTATTTTAATTGAAAGGAAGATGGGTTCTTAATGAGTTGAATTAATTCCATTTCCATGTTATCCAAATGTGGGGCAGATATAGTATCAAATAGGAGATTAGCTTTTTCAAAGGATGGGAGTGTACTTCTTTGTGTGTAAATATATGCATATGTGGTGAAGGTATATATAAATATGTATATATACATATATATCTACACACACTTAGACACACAGAGAATATAAGGTAAAGTAGAAAGTATGCTAGAATAGAGCCCAGGTAACTACAAAAAGAAAAAAACAAACAAACAAAAGAAAAAGAAAAGCCATTATAACTTCTTGTATTGGCTAACTAAAAGTACCAGTCTCTTTTCACTCACAGCTGCATTGCTAATTAAATTGAATGGGATCAATTTTAGCTGAACATTAATGGTATAATTGCATTGCTGTAAGTAATTAAAACCTTATCCTACTTATCCTGACAGATGGTTTGTTTGAGCATTTCAACTGCAAAGGATAAAATTTATATAAGTAGAATCTGGAGAATAGAGTCACTTGCTCATATTTTGGTTGCCTGGGAAATAATTCCATAGACTTTGATCCCACTGAACTTTGCTAGGAGATGCAGTCAGTAGATCAAAATGCCTCATTCTGTAAGACTCTATAGATAATTATTGCTTTACGTGAATTGACTTATTGTGAAAGCTTTAATGGCGTGAGTCTTAATTTACCATAACAGAAAATTTGAATCTTAGAACTTTATCTGAGGAAAAAATATTTTTTCAAAGGAACAAGCATTTATTTCACATAAAAAAATATCTCTTTGACACACAGCTGACCACCCAACGTTGTTTGTTTTGAACATGTAAAAGAATTAGAGAAATATTAGGCTTACATTTTATTAATGAAATGTTCCAGTCCCTGTGGAATGTATTCAATCAATTATACATGGTACCCATTTACAATGTACTATCACATGTTCTTCTGTCCATCATAGCTATTTTACAAAAACCTAAAGTTGTTCTTCAACAATGGACCTCCATTCAGTGAGAACAATCCATTATACTAAAGAAGTATCTAAAAACCTCAAAATTACTTGTTTCTCTACATGGTAAGGGATTCATATACCTTAGAACCAATAGTCACTTTTCTTTCTTCTTCCTTCTTGTTTTCCTACTTCCCCTTTACCTTCCACCTCTCCTTTCTTTCCCTTCTTCTTTTCATTTTTCAAAAAAAAAATATTTTAATGTTCTACATTAGCATGTATCCTGAGGAAAAAAAAAATTTCTTCCCCCAAGATTCCCAGATATGTCATAGTGAACATGTAAGAAAGGACTTGAGGTACAAAATGCAGGGAAATAGCTAAGTTGAATAAATATTATGATCATAGAATTTTCTTCTAGGTCTTTTCATGTTTTGTCTAGAGAAATCTTCCTAGTGTTGAATTTATTTTTTTGAAATATTAGTAAAGTGTTCTTTTCATTTATGGTCATATTTCTTTTAAGACTATTTACCAGAAACATTTTAATGACATTTCTGATTTTTAGTCATTGTTCAGAATTGCAAGTTCAAAATGCCCTATCAAGGAATGGGATAATTTAATACCAGATCTCACATTATACTACAGAGTTGTAGTAACAAAAGCAGCATGGTATTTGCATCAAAATAGACATGAAGACCAATTGAATTAAATAGAAGACAGACAAGTCCATATAAATACAATCATCTGATACCAAAAAGGTGTCAAAACCAAATTTGGTTAAGACCATCTTTTTCATTCCACCATTTCTCTTTTTTCTTATCTCTCCTCCTTCCCATTCAATTCACTTCCTCTGCTTGAATGAGTTTTCTATTTTCATGAGATGTCACACCCCCTTTCTTTCCTTATTTTGTCTATACATAAATTAGGACTAGAACCACCATGTGACCCAGCAATACCACTCCTCAATGGTGCTGGGAAAACTGAATGTTCTATGTAGAAGAACGAAGCAATATCTCTATCTTTCACCAGCACAAAAGTCAATTCAAAGTGGAGCAAAAGCCTAGGAATTAGATCAGAAACTCTGCAACTGCTAGAAGAAAATGTACAATTTCAACATGTTGGCACAGAACTGACTTCCTTAACAAGACTCCTAATGCACAAGAAATAAAACCAAATATCAGTAAGTGGAATAGCATCAAATTAAAATGATTCTGAGCAGCAAAGGAAACAAGAGCATGAATAAAGAACCTATAGTAGGGGAGAAGATCTTTATTAGCTGGTCCTCCAATAGGGATTATCATTTTTTTTAATAAAAAACTTAGCAACAACAACAAAATAACACAATCAATAAGTAGGCAAAAAAGAACTAAACAGACATGTGTCAAAAGAAGAGATACCAATGGACAATCAAAATGACATTGAAATTTTATCTTACAACAGTCAGAAAGGCAATTATCAAAAATACCAATAATAATAATAAATGCTAGTGAGAATGTGGAGGGAAAGATGCACTCATACTTTGTTGGTGGGACTGCAAATTAGTGCAACCACTCTAGAAAGCAACATGGAAATTCTTCAAAAGACTAGGAATAGAACCACCATATGACCCAGCAATACTATTACCACTGTTTACAGGTCTTTGTTTCCCTGAATGCTGAAGTATAACACCAGAGAAGCATGCCGAGGCAAGAGTAGAGTGGAAAGTGGAAAGCTTTATTAAAGGACAGCAGGAAAGACTTCCTCCCGGAGGAAGAAGGGGACCCAAAGGCAGAATCCATGGAAGGGGGAGATCTTCCCTTTTATAGCTCAGATCTTCTTTTAGTCCTCCCACATTCCTGTCCTTTGTTGCCTTCTTTCCTGATAGAATGCAGGTGAGAAGGCCCAAAGGTGGGAGATAGGTGGACTGGAGTAGTAATCTGGGCAGGAAGGGCCTGGGGTGGTTTGATTAGCACCTCCCAGTTTGCTGGGAGCTGCTTCATTAAGAGCTCCTTAGGATGGGTTCATGGCAGGGCCTTGGGGATATTAGCATTTCAATTTCCCCAGGTGCTGTTCTGGTTTTCTGGACTCCATTCTTGATAATGGTCTCTATTTTCTTTATCTTATTCTTACCTAACTACACTAACTACCTACCTTCAATACTACTCCTTGATATTTAACCAAAAGAACTAAAATCAGCTTACTACAGAGAAATGGGCACATCAATGTTTAGGGCAGCACAATTCACAATAGATAAATTATGGAACCAGCCCAGGTGCCTGTCAACAGATGAATGGATAAAGAACACTTACATGGCATAAATACACAATGGAGTTTCCTCCGCTATAAAGAAGAATAAAATTTATGCCATTTGTTGGTAAATAAATACAACTGGAGATGATTATGTTAAGTAAAATAATCCAGACTCAGAAAATCAAGGGCAGGATGTTTTTTCTCATATGTGAAGGACCAAAATAAGGAAAGAAAGGGGGTGAGGCATCCCATGAAAACTAACAAACAAAAAAAAAACTCATTCAAGCAGAGGAGTAAATTGAATGGAAAGGAGGAGGGACAAGAAAAGAAAGAAATGGTGGAATGAAATTGAACAAATTATTCTTTGTATGTATATGAATATACTTCAGTGAACTTTACTTTTATGTATATCTACACAGCACTAATTATAAAACAAACAAACAAAAAAAAACCCTTCAAATTCATAGAAGGAAGACCAGCAGAGTAGAGAAAGGGAAATAGTGGGAGGGAGGAGGAGAAGGAAAGGAAAATACTAGGGACTGAAGTGGAACAAATTATATTCCATGCTTGTGTAATTATGTCAAAATGAACTCCAATACCATGTATAACTAAAATGCAGTAATAAAAACATAAAAAGGAATATAGTGATTTTGAAAAATCAGTTATGTGTTTTTCTTAATAATCTTATTGAAATGTAGTCTTTTTTTAACTAACTACCTCAAAATTTATGTATAGACAAAGTTTTACTCTATTCTTCTCTATTGATTGAAACTGATAAAATTTGCGGGGTATATAGTCATGGGATTGTCATCTGAAGCATTTGAAAAACAAAAACAAGCTAGTAGATATCTCCCCGTTCTTTTGAAAAACTCATGGATTCCTCCAAAAATACTTAAAACATAAATTTTGAAATACATATTGTACTACCAATAATGTTTAATTTAATCTATTTGGAATTAGGCATAAAATAACTGAATTTAAGCTTTTTTGTTTTGTTTTGATTACAAGTTACCAAATAATGTCATGTAACCAGATGAGGAGCCTTTTTGCAATAGGGAGTTTAGTAATGGGGAATCCTTCACATCTAATATTCTGTATAAGGCACAATGTAAAAATTGTCACTGCTGTTGTAAAGCATCTCAATTAAGTCCAAAACAGTAAGTAATTCAATCATACTTTTCTCATGAAATTATACCAACAGCTGTAAACCTCCAGATGTCTATTGTTGCAATTATACATGAACTGTTAGTCTTTCTGACAGGCATGCATAATATGAATATATGTGTTCTTTCCTAGAAACTGCCTATCATGACCTGTAGTCTTCCTTCCATGAGAAGATTTATGTTTAAAATATGCCCCTTTACTTAAATGTTAGACCCTTTAAGATTTTCACTACCATACAAATATGAAGGTAAAAACTGCATGTTAGTACTATTCCTTATTGCAAATGTTTGAAATACATTAAGGAAAAATAGAACATTTTTTTGATTCCTTATCTCTGAGGTTTACTGGCTTTGTAGTAGATAACTCTACATTCTCCCAAATATGATTTGTCACAAATGTAAGAGTTAGTTAATGAAATAGTATTAACATTCTCCAATTTATTTATTATATCTGTGATGAAAATGAGTCTTTAGTACCTACTCTGTGAAAAGCATTGGTATTTGAGTAACATAAAGTCAAAGTCTAGACTATGCTTTTAGAAGAATATATCTTTCATCAGCAAAAACTACATCAAAATTCTATCCCCACAGGAATTCCACACAAATGCAAATGACTGATAGTTTGTCCTTTAGAAATTTCTCATGTGAAGTCTGTAGTATAACCACTGGATATAATAAATCAGAAGAGGCATAATGTTACCCCACTGACAGATACACCAGATACTTACTACACACCTATTATACGAGTAACTTTAACTAGATGCAAACGGGAGCAAGACAGTCACTTACCCTTACAAAATTTATCTTCTTCTAGAGAAGACAGTTGGTAAATGTAAACAAACAGGAGCTTAAGTTAGAAAATAAATAGAGTTCCTTTAACTATCTGGACTGTCATGAAATAGTTCTCTAAGGGAGTTCGTAAGATGAGTGACAGGTTTGGGTATTACTAACACTGACAATGACTATGTGCAGCTAACTATAAGAAGTTTGAAATAGTTGATTTTCCTGAGAAGATGAAGCAATAGTTCTAATTTAATTAGAATATGCCTGATGGGGGAGATATATTTTGACTCAATTGACAAAAGTAATCATTTGGAAATCAGGTAGACATAGGAGAAACTAATCTGATGCAGTGAGAAAAGACAGAACAGTAATTTTAAAATTGTTTTCAGTGAGAATATTGATTTATTTTATCATAACAAAGAGATAAGCAAAATACAATCATATTTGATGGGTAAGCAAATCATGAAAACAGTAGAAAATACAAGGACATCATCATCAGTATACAGTTTTCCTTCAGTAATAGAAAAATCTAGGTTTTACATCTTCTTCTAAAATAACTAGATTGATAATTCTACTTGTGATTGTCTCCCTCAAAGATTACTCATCCAAATTGCAAAAATAAACAATAAAACATTTAATGTCTTTAATAGCATATTCAAAGTTTGGGATACTATTAACATTAATTAGCTTATGTGTGACAAACACATTATAATAAAAGTTTTTCTAAAATTTTTGTTTAAAAATATCTAAGGAGGCTGATTGATGAATTATTTATGATTGGTGGTTTAAATGTGAGCAATAATAATAAAAATGAGGATGGATAATATTTTAAGTTGTTCAAGCCACTGGAAGGGGTCTGCACATGAAAATTCCCATATTTAGCAGATACAAAATTATTCTCTTTGACAATCAGAGATTGTTATCCAAATTGAAATGTCAGTAGCAGGATTAGTCAGGCATGTACTTAATAATACAAGTATATAATGAGACCATGGGAGATCCCAAGAGGAGACAAGAACAGAACAATTACTATATGGCTCACTCAAATTAAAAATTTGGTTAAGTCAGCAGTTCTTGTTAGGACATAAAACTATAAGTGCTAGAGATGCCAATACCAGATTAGGGTCCAGAGACAAAGTTTTCATTCCTTAGAGAGAAACTGGAAAGAAAATCTCAGAGGTTTGTGTTTCAACATTTGACTCTCAAGAATAGGATTTTACCTATCAAACCAGGACCTTTAGAAGACATAATTGCACAGTGCACTGTGTGCTTTGGTGGAGGCTGAAAGTGGTAGTGGTCATGATGTGTATTTACTTTTTATTAAACTCTTTAATATTTTCAAATAAAATTTCATATACACGTTTGAGGTTTTAACATGAGGTTATGAGATAATATGTGTATTAACATTCTTACCACAGTGAAGCATCTGAACGTATCCATCATCTCACATCGTTATTTAATTAAACAAAAATAGAAAATTATGGAGATTTGAATTATCATTTGACCCTAATTCTTAAAATGCATAACAAAAGTATCTCAAAAAAATTATCTGTAACTACAAAAAATTATCTGTACTTTCAAGTCAGGTTTATTCTCAAGCAGTTGTCTTAGAAACTTCAGTCCACATAATCTCACCCAGCAGTTGCCATCAGCTTTGCAATATACTTAGTATTAAAGAGAGATGAAATAACTTGGTCACTACTCTGTATAGACTAATTGCCAATACATAATAAAATGTAAAAAAAAAATCAAATAATATTATGTAAAACTATTTTTTTGTGATCCTAGTAATTATTGGAAACCTATGTGGTAGACAAAGGCTTTGTGCATCATAAAGAGTTAGTATGAAAGGCCCAACTCAATGCACAGGTTTTTAAAAAGCCCTTCTTTTACTAATTCTCACTATAATGTGTTTAAAAATCAGGAGTTCCTGAATTTAATCTGTCGCTCAGTATGGTGGGCAGGCAGTTTCTATATTTAAATAACTTGACCTGGTAGCTAAAGAGTTGTTTTGCTGGCTGGTTTTCTAAATGTAGCTTTATATACATTTATTTACTGGAAAATACAAATTTATGTAAATAATAGTTCTTATTTAATTTATAGCACTTATCTAACTTGAAATAGGAATAAAACCTATTTCTCTCCTGGAAATATAGTTGCATCTCTATCTTAGTCAAGACTAGTTTATGATTTTGGTTAGAAAAATAATAAAAATGGGAATAATTATTTCTTTTCTGCCTATAGAATTTTTTATAGTACAAGATAATGCTCTCCTTTGATTGTCTAATTCTTCAATTTACAAATGCTTTTAATGAAACCTAAAGTATGGGAAACTAAAGCACAAATAGACAAAGGGATTATAACAAACCCAAAAGTTTTTGTATAGTTAAGGAAACATTAAAAAAAAATAAAGAGACAATCTTTAGATATGACAGAAAATATTTGTAAACTATACATCTAATAAGGAATTAGTATTCAAAATGCATAAGGAACTCAAGCAAATCAGTAGTAAAACAACCCAAAGGAAAATAGTAAAACAACCCAAAGGATTTGAATAGATGTTTCTGAAAAGAAACTAATGGCCAATGGACATATGAAAAAAATTCCCAAACAAGATAACACTTGTTGGAGATGAGGAAGAGAAAAGGGAAATTAAGTACTAATACAAGGAATGTTAGTGTAGCCCTTGTAGAGAAGAGCATGGAGTTTCCCCCAAAGAAACTAAAAATAAAACTGCAAAGAAAGAGTGCAGTTAAAAAGAAACTAACTTACATTAGATTCAGGATCTAAACAGTTGCAGCCTTACAAATATGTAATGGAAGGCAAGCCTACTTAATATTGAGTGTAAAAAATGGGCAACCAAAGAAGTGAGGTTTTATTCTCTATTTCAGGAAAAAGGAAAATATCCTTTAAAAGTTAACTGTTTTAAGAATAATCAACTCTCCAGCTTGCTTAGAATTTACAGAAACATTCTAGGAATACACTGTGAAAAGTAACAAAATCTAGAGAATATGTAGAAGAAGAATTTCAGTGAAAAAGGTGGCTGGATTAGCAGGATATCATTGTAGTGAATTTCTTTTTATATTGATTTTGAAAAATATAAATGACAGCGGAATGCATTACAATTATTATTACATGTATACAGCACAATTTTTCATATCTCTGGTTGTATATAAAGTATGTTGACACCAATTTATGCCTTTATGCATGTACTTTGAATGATGATATCTATCACATTCCACCATCTTTGCTAAACCCCTGCCCCCTCCCTTTCCCTCCCACCACTCTGTCCTATCTAGAATTTATCTATTCCTTCCATGCTCCCCCTCCTTTCCCTACTATGAGCCAGCCTCCTTATTTCAGAGAAAACTTTCAGCCTTTGTATTTTGGGATTGGTTAACTTCACTTAGCATGATTTCTCCAAGCCATCCATTTACCTGCAAATGCCATGATTTTATTCTCTTTTATTCCATTGTGGATATATGCCACATTTTTTTATCTATTCATCTAGAAAGTGTAGAAGAAGAGTTTCAGTGAAAAAGGTGGCTGATTGGCAGGATATCATTGTAGTGAATTTCTTTTTTTTTATTGATTTAAAAAAAAATAAATGACAGGTTGGCTCCTAGTTTAGCTATTGTGAATTGTGCTGCTATAAACATTGATATGGCTGTGTCCTTGTAGTATTCTGTTTTTAAGTCCTTTGAGTATAGACTGAGGAGAGGGATAGCTGGGTCAAATGGTGGTTCCATTCCCAGTTTTGCAAATAATCTCCATACTGCTTTCCATATTGGCTGCACCAATTTGCAGTCCCCCCAGAAATATATGAGTGTACCTTTTTCCTCTACATTCTTGCCAACACTTATTGTTGTTTCTCTTCATAATAGCTGCCATTCTGACTGGAGTGAGATATCTTAGAGCAGTTTTGATTTGCATTTCTCTAATTGCTAGATGATGAACATTTTTTCATATATTTGCTGATTGATTGTGTATCCTCTTTTGAGAAGTGTCTGTTCAGGTCCTTGGCCCATTTGTTGATTGGGTTATTTGGTTTTTTGGTGCTTAGCTTTTTGAGTTCTTTATATACCCTAGAGATTAGTGCTCTATCTGATGTGTGAGGGGTAAAAATTTGCCCCCAGGATGTAGGCTCTCTGTTCACCTCACAGATTGTTTCTTTTGCTGAGAAGAAACTTTTTAGTTTGAATCCATCCCATTTATTGATTCTTAGTTTTAATTCTTGCACGATAGGAGTCTTATTAAGGAAGTTGGGGCTTAATCCTACATGATGGAGATTAGGGCCTACTTTTTCTTCTATTAGAAACAGAGACTTTGGTTTAATTCTTAGATCCTTGAACCATTTTGAGTTGAGTTTTGTGCATGGTGAGAGACAGGGGTTAAATTTCATTTTGTTTCATATGGATTTCCAGTTTCTCCAGCAACATCTGTCGAAGATGCTATCTTTTCTCCAGTGCATGTTTTTGGCATCTTTGTCTAATGTAAAATGATTGTAATTTTGTGAGTTAATCTCTGTGTCCTCTATTCTGTACCATTGGTCTACTAGTCTGTTTTGGTGCCAATACCAAACAAACATTGACAAAACTTGTTCTTTAATCATTGGTCTGTGGTCAGCTAGAGAGACTCTGCCTCAAGTTCTGGGCTGCTGGTCTTGACTCTACTTCTTCACTGTGGAGTACAAGCCAAAGAGGATACAGGCACCTTGGTCATGTTCTTCTCATACCAGAGATTGAAATCTTTCAGAAAAATATGGAAATCTTGTTCTACCCCTTGAGACCTAGGCTTCATATTGGCACACTTTCACTTGCACATAAGTAGCATTGGTCAAAAAATGTTGTTTATTCAATTCTAACTACAAAAGAATGTAGATGCGAATACTTGCTGAGCAGTAATCTACAATACTGGTAAAATTGATATTCTAATGCAAAGAGAGATATCTTCATTTATTTGTTTTTTGGGTAGATTGGAGTATTAGAAAGTTTTCTTGTTCCGTAAATTCATTGTTTTAGTTGTTTTTGTTGGTCCTTACATATATTATTTCTAACAGCATTGAATTTAAATGATTTCTTGATGTAGTTGTCTGAATTCAATTGCCTCTAAGACATTTAACATTTTTCCCTCTCATTTAACATTGCCAGATAAAATATAGCACACTCAGTTCAATTTGAATTTCAGATACACAATGACTACATTTCTAGTAGAAGTATGTCTTATATTGTATTGCTTATTTGAAATTTAAATTTCAATCAGCATCCTGTTTTTTTATATTCTACATAAGGAAACTTATTTCCATTAAAGGATTGTATTTGGCTAACATCCTTCGGCTTTTTATAATAAGCTGTTCCTATGGGTAAGCTATTTCCCAAAATACAGGAAGTCTTAGTTTCTGACCCCGAGTAGGTTGAGAAATCCAAGATGATACCACCTGTGATAAAGTCTGTGAAAAGTCATCTGTATATTGTGTTATAAAGCACATAAGGTAGAACCTGACCGTAAGTGGGAAAGTTAGGGAAAAGATTTTTGGTCCATGTATTTGGAGAATGCAACAGGACAAATTAAACATCAGTTGTTAAAGATACATGGAACTCAAAAGCAATTCAACCACCCATGAGAATAAGAGAGAATGTGATTTCTGTTTTCTTTATATGGCAAGGAGCTGGCTGCATAATTGTTGTAGCAAACACTGCTTTCTTCAATTGCCAAGGTTGAAGTATTTGCTTGACTGAATTCCAGAAAACAGATTTTCCTTGTTCTGTTTCTTCTTTGTTGTCATTGTCATCTTGTTTTTTATAGTTTCTATTACCATTACTATTAAGTCTCATATTACTGAAGTCTAATATCTTTAAAAAGTCAGTTTCGTAGACATTATTTAATTAAGCTGTTTAACAACTTTGTGAAGAAGGAGAGGAGAGTATTATTATTGACATATTGTGTTGAATGAATCAGAAACTTAGAGTTTCTAAAGAATTAACTTTTACTCATACAACTAGTATGCCTTGAGGACTTAACTCAAATCCTCTGACACCACTGAATTTGTACTTTCTGATGCATTCTAATATTTCAGTTCTATTTCATTATCTCATCTCACAGTATCATATGATATGAATAATCTGAATTTTGGGATAATGGGCAATATGGAGAATGGATCAATATTTCTTCTCTGGAGTTTGGCTTTAGACACCACACATAGTATTTAGGACTCATCAAAATAATTGGACTTTTACTATTTTCAGCTGTCAATCTCAAAGAAGCTCTGTTGAATGAGATTTAAAAATGGAGGGAAAGGGAATATAATCTCACCAAATTTAATTTTTTTTTTACTGGGCCAAGATTATTACATTTTACCAACTCCATCGCATTTTTATTTGCCTCCTGGATTTTTTTCTAATGCATGTTATGACAGATATTACTGTAGAATTGAGACCTAAAGACATTATTGGAATACTACCTGTAAGAACCAATTTTGAGTGGACTGAGATGCATTATCTTAAAACTTCATTCTAATTGTAATCTATTTTTGAATAAAATTGAGTTTCCTAATTTACAGAAGTAAAATTTAGAATATTATGCTTAATATTCATAATGCACAACGTGATTTAATCAGTTGTGAGTGCTAGACATTTAAATGAATGAACTGCACATACATAATCAACAATATATTATTTCTAATTGAGTTAAATGCCAAAATGAGTTTAGTTTATCCTGCAATGTTGAAGGTGTTTATAATTCATTTTGAAATGAGTTTTTCCTTATTATGCACAGAATTATAGAAAACTAGATTTTGGTGCACAATATAGCAATTCTGTGCTTTTTTTCAGAATTATTTAGTTAATTTACAAGAGCTTAAATTGTGTGGAACACTGTGTTGTACATCTATAAATTAAATTCTTACCTTACCGATAGCTTATATTTTAATTGAAACAGTTTATTCTTGTTATGTTCATTTGTACCTCATTTAATTTTTTCTTCTTTTTCCTTTATCTTTCTCTTTCCATCTCCTTTTTTCATCTTCAAAAACCTGGTATTTTAAAACATAAAGTGACTGAACACATTAGGAATCAAATTGTAAGTTTATGAAATTTATTTTTTGTTAGATTTTAAGTTTTTTTATTTTTACAGGTTTTTAAAAATAACAGAAAAATTTGAAGACTAAACATATCTCCATCTTGAAAAATATGTGTTAATATCTACCTTTTATCATCTGCAATTATTTGTCTTCATAACACTGAAGTGGAACAAACTCATTTATTATACAATTTACAATATTAACCATTAGATTTAATATTATGAAGGAATGAATCACTCATATATAAAATATTCTGAGATCCTCTAAAAATATTTCAAGAAAAAGTATAAACATTATCAAGTACCTAAAAATAAACAGGATCTGGTCTTAAATTTACAAAATATATTAGGTGATCTATTAAAGACCTCTACACTTTGAAAAAGAAATTTAAACATGGAGCCAAATCTGATGTGCAAATAGAAATACTTATATAATTGTAAAAAAAAGTGCTTAGTGAAAAGTGGGTTATATATGAAGAACCTAGAGAAAAGCATGTACAGATGTTTTAATTTCATTGAGAATACTTCATGAAGCAATGGTATATGCAAATAAGAAAACCAAACATTATAAAGTTTGAGATATTGGAATATAGTTTGAGGAAACACTGAAATGTTTTTTCCATATTTTATTTACAATGAAAAGTAAATAAACTCTTTGAGCTGTTTCAGGAAGAATTAAGCAGAAAATATAGTGAATTCCCATATTACCTCAATCCTGCCCTTTGCCTGTTCTTTACACATAATTTTCCCTAATATTAATATCTTCTTCCAATGTTTTTTAAAGGATATGGATGATGTATATGACTAATATTCATAAATTATTTAGTTTAATATGTTTAATAATATCATATTTACAGTTATATACTTCAAGAGGTATAAACAAGATGTATAAAAATATCATTTTATGATTTTTGAGACTACCACCTGAACACAAAAAAATGAAGAAAACTATCAAGTAGTTTACAATTGAGTTCCAGAAAGTATGGTTAAGGAAAACAGAAGAAAAAGTATGAAAAAAAATTTGAAAAAGATCAACCAGAAAACAATTACTAAGTACATACTCTATGTAATTGTTTACCTAAATAAAGGAAACTTTTTAAAAAATCATCTAATGTACTTTTATAACATAGATGACTGATGTAGGTATAGTTTTGTAAAAATATATTTAAAAACATACAACATGAAATCTGTTTTTCATAAATATCTAAATGTGCAGAATTGTTATGGAAAACAAAACAGAGGGTCTTCAGACAATTATAACAGAACTTCCATAAGAACCAGAAATCCTACTACTTCTGGGTATTTATCCAAAACATGAAATACTACTTTTGGGTATTTCTCCAAAACATGAAAATCGTAGTCTCAAGGAAATACATATCTGCATTCCTATGTTTATTGCAATCTTATTCATAATTGCTAAGAGGTGGAAACAACCTAACCAACCACTGGCAGATGAACTGTCAAAGATCTTTCTGACAAGCACCCTGTAACAAACAAATGAATAGGAAAACAAAACAAAACAACAACAACAACAACAAAACCCTCTTTTGGATTTTTTTTTTTTTTTTTTTGGAGTTGTTGTTATAATGGCAACACTCAGCCATATTTAGGTACTCAAAGTTCATGCTAGACCTGTTCTTTCTTTTTTTTTTTTTAGGTCCGGGGGAGTACTAGGGATTGAACTCAGGGACACTCAACCACTTAGCCACATCCCCAGCTCAATTTTGTATTTTATTAGAGACAGGGTCTCACTGAGTTGCTTAGTGCTTAGCCATTGCTGTGGCTGGCTTTGAACTCTCAATCCTCCTGTCTCAGCCTCCAGAACTGCTGGAATTAAGGGTGTCGCCAACGCGCAGGCTAGACCTTAAAAATTCTTACAGCAATTATTCTACAGGTCTTCAACACAACTCCATGTTAAAAATTTTTGCAGAAAATTCTCTGCTGTAGGTATTGCCACAGAACAAGTTCTTACATAAGGCAAAGGCACTGAGAATAAGTCAGTGCTGTAGTCAAATTCTTTTCAAAGGTTTATCCTTTTCATTTACAGTCCGGCCTTGGTTTTGTGAATTTGAAGGATGTAAAGAAACAGAACTCTTTGTTAGAAACTTCAAGAAAACATGTCATCAATCAGCAAAACTCAAAACTGAGTCCTGTTTCTGTTAGAGACTTGGAATTTTTCTCTGACCAGATACTTGCATATACACTCCCCCAGGGCTATTTTGAAGTGGCAGTACTATTTGGTAGTGTAGCCCGAGGAATAAGGCAAGTAAAGGAACTGTTTTAAGCATGGTGGAGTGATGTAGACTTGACCTGAAAGTATGCTAAAATTTAAGTCTGATCTTTGTTTTCCCTCTGTTTGAGTAGCTTTTAGAGTCCTTCATTCTTTGAAATAATAGTACTCAAACATTGCTGCTACTATTTACAGAATTAAAAGCAATTTTAAAAATACCACCATGGTGCTTTTGTAGATGTAACACTACTCCTAAGGTCACTTCCTGAGGTTCTATCTTACTTCCAAACAGGAGTTTACCTATGCGTACTATGTATAATTGTGCGCTGTTTGTTATACCAGGAAGCAATGATTTTCTACATTTTACTGAAATTCTGTTATGTGACTTCAATAAAACAAAACTCAAAATAACATGTAGTTTTTGTACTTCATCAAAGTAAAATTTCCTAAATAGAAACTAATATAAAAAAAATGAATTTACTTATAATATTAGAAAGTTCATGAGATTGAAATGTGTTAGTCAAGGTTTCATTACTATGACAAATACCTGAGAAAAACAACTTAGAGGAAGAAAAACTTGTTTTGGCTCATAATTTCAAAGGTTTCACTTCTTGGCCATCCAGCTCCATTGCTTTGGGGCTGATGTAAGGCAGAGTAGCATGGCAGAGGCACATGGTGAAGGATGGCTGCTTGGTTCCTGGTGGCTGGAAAGCAAAGGTAGGAGGCTAGGGAAAAGAATGACCTACTTCCTCCAACCATGCGCCATTGCCTGTAGTTTCTACGATCTCCACCTAATCCATTCTGCTACCAATGGCTTAATATACAGATGAAGTCAGAGCTCTCATGACCCAATCACTTTCCAAAAGCCTCATTTTTGAACATTGCCTCACTGGGAGACAACTCTTCAACACATAAGACTTTGGAGGATATTCTAGATCCAAACTATAAAAGTAAATATGGTTGACCAGAGGCAGGATGGGGTTCTAGGCTCTACTATATTTATATTACCAAACAATTTTCTTTGTCTTCCACTTTTATAAAGAGTAAAACCTGCATAACTCAAGGAATTCTGAGTATGAAATTACATATTATATGTCAATATAAAAAGCATAAAGTGTATAAATGCACATTGTTGTCATCCATATTTTTACAAAGAGTCAATAACATAGATCTTTGATAAATCTTGAATCTGTCAATAGAAGTTATGAAAATCTAAAACATTCAAACCTTTTATATCACAAATTCATTACCTACATTCTGTTATCAGCCATTTTATTTTTATTATATTAGTTTACTATCTACCGATAAAGGAAGAATATGGTTTAGTAATATAAAACTGATAGACTTGCTTGTCTTAATTGATTTTGGTAACTTTGTACTATTTTTTAAAAATCAGTTCACTTAGCATTACACTGCAATAATTATCAATGTTAAATAAACTCTGAATCTTATTACATGTATCTTTCTCTCTTGTGATACATCAGGAAGGTTCTTTAGGCTAGAACCATATCCAGCTTTGATCATGCCTCATTATCTTCACATATTAGGTGCATTACATGTTAGATTAATAGGCCACCCTTTGTTTTTTCTATGTTCACATCTGAGAGAAAACATTTGGCTGTTGATTCTCTGAGTCTGACTTATTTCTCTTAGCATGATTATCTCTAATTCCATCTATTTACCAAAGATGGAATAATTTCATTTTTTTATGACTAAGTAAAACTCTATTGTGCCTATACAGTACATTTTATTTATCCATTTGTTTGTTGATGGGCACCTAGGCTGGTTCCATAACATGGATATTGTGAATTGTGCTGTTATAAACATTGATATCCTTGTATCACTATAGTATGCTGGTTTCAGTTCCTTTGGATAATTGACAAGAAGTGTGATCTCTGGGTCATATGGTGGTTCCTCCATCCCTGGTCTTTTGAGCAATCTTCATATTGGTTTCTACAGCAGTTATAATTTGGAGTCCCATCAACAATGTTTGAATGTACCTTCTTCCTTGCATCCTTGTCATTAATTATTATTATTTGTACACTTGATGAGTGTCATTTTAATGGGAATGGAATGAAATATCAATGCAGTATGAGTTGCATTTCATTGATTGCTAAAGATGTTGAATATTTGTCTTTTTATATATGTATTGGCTATTTGTAATTTCTCTTTGAGAAATATCTGTTTAGATTATTTTGATGCCCAGATTTTCGTCACTCTTTATTTTTGCCTTTCCTTTTCATGTGCGCTATGGGTTTTGATCATTCTCTTAAGTAAATGTTTTTCTCTAGACTCAAACCTTCTTTTTTCTGTTTTGTTCACTCCATATGGTTTCTTTAGATGATATTTAAACATGGATTCAGCAACTTTCTTAAAGTTATTAAAAACTATATTTTCACCAGTGACATCTCTGCTGACCTTGAAAACAATGTGACAAAAATTCTTAATATATGTTTTAGGATGTTCCATAAGCACATTAGTTGTCTAGAATTAATGTGCTATCATTCTCCCTGAAGTGTATTTTTTTCTTTTTTGTATTCATTCCATTATAGACTAATCTAATATGTGGCTTTTAGCCTGGAGTCCTTGGAAAGACTCAGGAAACTCAGAAAATAGCATGAATCTCTTTTATTATAAGACTTTATTATAAGTTAATTAGAATCCTGAGAAAGTCTATGACCACAAAAATCTTAAGAACAACTGCATTATAGAAATATATCAGAAAAGTGGATGTATTCTATTTTGGTCCATTTTGCTTAAATTCTTATATTACATCAATTATTGGTAGTCCCCTCTTATTCATGTTTTGACTTCTATAATTTTAGTTATCCATAGTCAATAGTGGTCTGAAAATATTAAGTGCAAGATTCAAGAAATGAATAATCCATAAGTTTTAAATTGCACACTATTCTCAGTAGTCTGATGAAATCTTATGTTCTCTTGCTCTGTCCAATTGAAGTCATGAATCCTCACTCCCTCTAGTGTATATATGTTCTATTTACACTGCCTGTTAATCACAGAGTAACCTTTAAGGTTATCATATTGTTTGGCATGGTATTGTAGTGTTTGTGTTCAAATAACCCTTGTTTCACTTAGTAGTGGCCCCAAATTGTAAGAGAATAGTGATGCCAGCAGTTGGATATGCCAAAGAGAAGTGCTTCTTTTAAGTAAAGGGTGGAAGTTCTCGATTTAATAAAGAAAGAAAAAAAATCATACTAAGGTTGCTAAGGTCTATGGTAAGAATGATTCTTTCATTCATGAACTCTGAAGAGAAAAAAAGGAATTTGTTCTATATTGGTGTCATACCTTAAACTGAAAATGTTATGGCCACAGTTCATAATACATGCTTAGCAAAGACTGATACAAATTAAATCTGTTGGTGGAAGACAGAAGCAGGAACAAGTTATGGTTAATAGCAATTGGGTTTGGTATTATTTTTCATGGATTCAGGCACTAGTGGGGGTCTTGGAATATGTCCTTTATGGATAAAAGTGTGCTACTGTTGATTGTTTATTTTTCTGTGCATTTTTTTTTATTCTGATAGACTCACATTTGTCAATTGTTGCTTTGGTTTCCTGGGTTATTGGAGCCCTATTCAGAAATCATTGCTTGCATCAATATCTTGAAGTATTTCCTTGACATTTTATTGTGGTTTAAGAATTTTATGTCTTATATGAAGGTATTTGATTCATTTCAAGTTGATTTATGCAGAGTGAGAGATAGGAATTTATTTTCAGTCTTCTGTTTGTGAATAACCAGTTTTCCATGTACCATTTGTTGAAGATATTGTCTTCTTCAATAAGTTTTTGGCACCTTTCTGGAAAATATGTTGGCTGAAGATGTGTGGATTTATTTCTACACAGCCTACAAAATAAGAGAAATCCTCCAGATATTCATCTAACAGTTATTAATATGCAGAATATATAAAAACTCAAAAGACTTAATAACAGATAAGCAAATATTCCAGTCAATAAAAGGGCAAATGGATAAAACAGATCTTTCTCAAAAGAAGAAATACAAATGTCCAACAAATATATGAAAAAAATTTTCAACATTCTCAACCATCAGGGAAATACAAATCAAAACTACATTGAGATTCTATCAATCCAGTTATAAAGGCTATTACTTAAAAAAGTAACAAATACTGGTCAGGTTGTGGAGAAAAAGCAACTCTTATTCATTATTGGTGGGACTGTAAATTAATACAGCCACGATGGAAAACAGTATGAAGTTTGCTCAAAATTAAAAATAGAACTACCATAAGATCCAATTAAACCACTCTTAGGTATATATTCAAAGGAAATGAAGCCAGCATCTGAAAGACATACTTGCATACTCATGTTTGTTATAGCACTCTCCAAAATAGCTAAAATATGGAATCAGTTTTGATGCCAATCAAAGATGAATGCATTAAAACAAAAGAAATTGTGTGTGTATGTGTGTGTATGAAATGTGTGTATTTCTACCTATGTGTGTGCAAAATGTGCACACACACACATACACAATGGACTATTATTTATCCATAAAGAAAAATGAAATTCTGTCATATGCAGAAAGACTGCTGGAACCAGAAGACATCAGGCTAAGCAAGATAAACAGTAACAGAAAGACAAGTATCACATTTTCTTTTATATGTGTAAACTAATAAAAAATTAAGATGACCTGAAAGTAGATGATAGACTATGAAAATCTGGGAAGGGAATCAGGTGAGGAAAAGAAGGGAGAGGAGGAAGGCAGTAGGAAAAGGGAGGGTGACATTATAAAAGCTTGATAAATGCAAGGTATATGGAAATGCCTCAGTGATCCACATTAAGTTGTATAATTATGTCTGTTAATAATAATAACATCAACAACAAATGAATAAAAGAGAGGACCACTACATTGATATATATATCCTCTGCTCTATTCCCATAACTATAGCCTTAATTGAGACGTTTGATATGTCTCATCAGAATAATCAAAATGTCTTTGGAGCATTGTACTCCTCTGATCTAACTTCTGTGCTTGCTATTGAGACACTTTAATTTCATATCTGTGTAAATCCCTGGATCACAATTCATCCAGTAGCCCCTATGTGTACCATTTTGATTTTCTGCACTGAGATTTCCCTTTTTAGATCACATTAGCAATTTAGAATCAGAGCTATACCGAGATGCACCTACTTATTGAAGTATATATTTTTCTGGCAAGGTATTTTCAGCAAAAACTAGAAGATGAGATTACTCATATTATTAGTCTCTACCTACCTCTTTAGTTTCATATCACAATTCTTACTTTGGCATCTTTTCATCCAATAACATTGAATTAGCAATTTACTCAAATCCCCCATTTTAATGTGTTATTTTTACTGGGTGTGTCCATTCTAACATCATCTACCTAACTCCTAAGTTCTTTGGATTTCATGAAGCTTATGTTTTACCTTCTGCTCTTCTTCTCAGTATTATGTGTCCACTTCTGTTTTTTAAGAACATTGTATGTCCATATGCATCACAAAATTTATTACTCAGTTTTAATCATGAAATAATATTTTTGTCATTCAATAGACTCCCTCCCTGTAAACCGGACAGATCTTTCTATCTGCAGCAATATGTTGGCAATCAGTATTTTTTTGTTGAGTGAATGAATGAAGTTTTGTTCTAGCATCCATTGGCTATATGACCTTGCATTTAAAAAAATGACCCCAATTCACTTAGTGTTATCTTTCTCAGTGCTGTATTTCTTATCAGTAATATAAGAATAATAGTAATGCCTGCTTTAAAGATCTATTTAAAGCAAAGTTATATGATGGTAATCTATTGTGAGTCATGTCAAGCCATTACTTTATGATAAGGTTCTAGAATTTGCAAGTTATTTTTACTCCATATTGGAACAGATTCTAGATAATCATTTGATCTCATCATACTTGCTTATTCATTCATTATTTGGAAAGTGAATGTAATTAAATGCTAGATATCCTGTAATACATAGCAGAATGAGACACATAGAAGCTTCATCCATCACTGCATAATAGCAGGGGCAAAATAGTAACTGCTTATCTGCCATGTGATTGCATTTCATAAAAGTTTGTCATTTTCTCCTCTGTTTGCAGCCTTATTTCACTGTTTTGAAAAGTATAATTAGGAACAAACTATGTTAAATTTTTATGAAGATTTCAGTATGTTTGTGAGAATGAGGGTTATATTTATTAAGCAAATTAAAATTGATGTTTAGAGTGGTATTTATATTTAAAATTCAAACACTTTGGCCAAGAAAGAACAACTCATAAGCCGTTCTGATTACTTCTAAATGTTTAAATTTCCTTATAGTTCCAACAATCACTTTTGGGACAACACTCACATTTCTTAAACCTTCAGTATATAAATATAAGAAGACAGACAATGTGAGAATTGGGTGAAATATAACATTAAAGAGGAACAGGAGGAAAAATTTTATAAGCTAATTGTTAAACCATTGGTTGATACTTTGACATTATCTTAGGTGGAAGCATTTGCATCATGAAAATTCACAAATACCACAAAGCAAGAATTTCTATTCTTTTCTCCCAAGAGTCCATTTATCAGCAACACTACTGACAATTGGGTAAAATAACAGGGATATTGCCAAGGAACAACTGTGACTCAATTTTGAAGAACCTGAATTCCAGTAAACTCATTCTTAATAGATAGTTTTGGTTTTTCCCACAAGATATTTGTTTAAAAAGGGCTTTATTCAATTCAAGTTTAGGAATCATTTGCCTCATAAACAGATCCTAATTCAATTTAAATTAAATTATGCTTTTATGTAAACGCAAAAAATAAAGCTATTCTTTTCTTACTCTGATCTGTAGTATTACTAATTATTCTTTATTAATATACTTCATTTTTAAGCACTCTTAGGCCCACAGAAAATTGAACAGAAAGTGGAATTCTCATATGCTCCCTGACTCCCTATAGATAATCTCTCCCACTATCAATACCCCACACCAGAATGGAGCATTAGCTGACGTCTGAATTACAGGTCATCATCACCATCCAGAGTCCATAGTTTACATTAGGATTTAGTCTTGTTATTGTACATTCTGTGTGTTTTGACACATGTATAATTGCTTGTATTCACAATTGTAGTATCGTACAGAAATGTTTCAAGCCCCCAAAGTCACCTGTGTATGCTCTGAATATCCCTCCATTCCCTCCAGTCCCTGGTAAGCACTGATATTTTACTCTCTGTAGTTTTGTCATTTCTAGAATGGTATATAGTTGGAATCAAAAGAATATGTAGTCTTTTTCAGAATTGGTTAGCACTGACTAACATTCCATTGTCTAGATTTATCACAGTTTACCCATTTGCCTACTGAAGAATAACTTAATTTCTTTCAGGTTTTGACAATTATGAATAAAGCTACTATAACTATTTGTACAGGGTTTTGTATGAACATAAGTTCTCAACTCATTAGAGTAAAATACTAAGGAATATAATTGCTGTATTCCAGGGTAAGAATATATTTAATTTTGTAGGAAACTGACAAACTGTCTTCCAAAGTGGCTATACCAATTTAAATCCTCACCAGCAGTAATTGAGAGCTCCCAATATTTCCCATCCTTGCATTGTCAGTGGTTTGGATTTTGGCTATTCTAATAGATATGTACTGGTATCTTATTGTTACTCCAATTTGCATTTCCCTGATGACATATGATGTTGAATATTATTTCACATGCTTATTTGCCATCTCTATACCTTCTTCAGTGAGATGTCTATTTATTGTTTGGCTCTTGTTTAAATCAGATTTTTCATTTTCTTATTGTTGAGTTTTAAGTGTACTTTCTATATTTAGGATAACAGTCCTTTATTAGATATGTTTTTGCAAATATTTTTTCCCCGTTCATAGCTTGTTTTATCAATCTCACTGATATTCTTTTATAGAGCAGATATTTTTAATTTTATTGATGGCTAACTCATCAGTTTTCTTTCATGTATTATGTCTTGAGTTTTATATATAAAGAGTCATTGACAAACCCAAATTTATCTAAATTGCATCCTATGTACATCCCCCAGGAATATTATAGTTTTACATTTTAATGTTATGTCTGTGATCCATTTTGAGTTAATTGTTGTGAAGGGTGCAAGGTCTATGTCTGAATTATTATGGTTGTTGTTGTATTTGGATATTCTGTTTTACCAGCACCATTTATTGAAAAGATACTCATTTCTTTATTGGAATACCTTTGATACTTTGCAAAAAATATGATTGACTATATTTGTGTCACCCTATGTTTGGATTATCTATTTTGTTCCATTGACCTATTTGTTTATTCTTTGGCCAAAACCTCACTGTCTTGATTATTACAGCTTTATAGTCAATCTTGAAGTCAAATATTATCAATATTTGTTTTGTTTTTTTTTTATTGTTGGTTGTTCAAAACATTACATAGTTCTTGACATATCATATTTCACACTTTGATTCAAGTGGGTTATGAACTCCCATTTTTACCCCGTATACAGATTGCAGAATCACATCGGTTACACATCCACTGAGTTACATATTGCCATACTAGTGACTGTTGTATTCTGCTGCCTTTCCTATCCTCTACTATCCCCCTTCCCTCCCCTCCCCTTCCCTCTTCTCTCTCTACCCCATCTACTGTAATTCATTTCTCCCCCTTGTTTTTTTTCCCTTTCCCCTCACTTCCTCTTGTATGTAATTTTGTATAACCCTGAGGGTCTCCTTCCATTTCCATGCAATTTCCCTTCTCTCTCCCTTTCCCTCCCACCTCTCATCCCTGTTTAATGTTAATCTTCTTCTCATCCTCTTCCTCCCTACTCTGTTCTTAGTTACTCTCCTTATATCAAAGAAGACATTTGGCATTTGTTTTTTAGGGATTGGCTAGCCTCACTTAGCATAATCTGCTCTAATGCCATCCATTTCCCTGCAAATTCTATGATTTTGTCATTTTTTAATGCAGAGTAAAACTCCATTGTGTATAAATGCCACATTTTTTTTTATCCATTCGTCTATTGAAGGGCATCTAGGTTGGTTCCACAGTCTTGCAATCAATATTATCTATCAAGACTTTGTTCTCTGTCAACATTGTGTCAACTCATTTAGATCTTTTCTCCTTCATATAAACTTTAGAGTGAGTTTGCTGATATCCACAAAATAATTTCCTTGGAAGTTGATTGGGATTGTATTAACTTATACATTAATTTAGGGAGAACTAATATCTTGATAATACTGAGTCTTCTTTTCCATGAACATATAATATCTATTTAGTCCTTTTAAAATATATATATATATATATATATATATATATATATATATATATATATATTATGTGTATTTCAATTTATGCCTAAGTATTTCATTTTGAGGGTAGTATTGTGTTTCAATATTTAAATTCCACTTATTCATTGCTTCTATATAGAAAAACAATCAACTTTTATGTATTAGCCTGATATTCTATAAGCTTACTATACTCAGTTATTAGTTCTAGGAAATTTTGTTGATTTCTTTGAATTCTCTACACAGAATATATATATTACAGAATATCTATGTGACAAAATTTCTCCAGGATAATATTTCTCATGCATTTTCATGGTCATTTCAAAATTTATATATAGGTATGTATACTACGAAGCTTGAGAATTGTAACTTTCTCTCTTTTTAAAATCCTTTCTTAAAACCTTGCAATATGAAAAACCTTTTGTATGTAAGAACACTGCATTGTGGTCAATATTTTAAATCTGAATAAGCATTAATTTCCTTAAATTCCCTCTACCAAACACAAAAAGACAATGAGAGAAATGAGATTAATTTGAATGTTCCTGTGGTGCCTGTAGGATGACAGTGCTGTGCATCCTTATTTCGATGCAGACAACAATTGTATATACCAAGAGGATAATTTTTTTTTCCAGAAGTCTCCAACAGATAAATTTTTATTGGTGTAAATAATTCAGCAGCTTGTTATAATGAAACCACTTCACATTAAGCGTTTCCTTGCTCTGTCCTAAATGCACACAGTAGTATCCACTGGATGCTACTAATAATCTGATGTAAACTGGAGGATTCCCAGTTTATGATGAGTTGTAGCTCATTGTGGAACTGAGCCCATTGCTAGGGGACTTGATTCAACATTTTCCAGAAAAAGAAAAGCTAATCACAGTGTGAAGTAAAGGAGCAAAGAAAATAATAGAGCTCTGTTGGTCATTATGTTGATCTGAGAGATTTCATGGTCGCAGCACATCTGGAGGGTGGTTTTCAAGTTGTTTCTTTGGGGACTGTGAGGGTGATTAAAATTTATATAGGCAAATATAATTCTCAATAAAAATTTAAGGGATAATAACAAGTTTCCATATTTGGTAGCCCTCTTTTTAATTATCTATCACATGTAGAATGACAAAATTATAAATATTTTTCTTTTTGAGGTACAAAAGGACAGCTTGTTTAAAATAAAGAAAAAAAATATGTGACTCTATCTAAAGTTCTTCCAGGTACAGCAGCTTGACTTGGTAAAGATCTTCATATAACTTTTTTTTTTTTTTTTTTTTTTTTTGAGGAAGAAGCTCACTTACCTAGTGACACATTTTTCTCAGTTTTAGGCATGTTCAGTCTTGATTGGCAGTGTACAGGCACTGGTCCTGAAGCAACTATTGTCACACTTGTCCCCCAAACACTCACACCTCTGCTTTCCCATTTCTTTTGACTTGAAATAGGCTTCATAGTAATTCTTGGTGTATAGTAATTTGGGTTTCACTTAATAATTTTGTATGGACTTCATATCAAAAAGGGATCTCAGGATGAATTCTCAAGGGGGATATTTCAGCAAATTCGAATGCAGCTTATAAATATTTCATTTAAGTTCTGATTTAATGTGATATCTGTCTCATGACTCCCGTTGCCAACTTCCCCAGCTTTCCATTAGAATACATAGGAAAGAAAAGACATCAGTATTTCCAACCCTAATACTGACAGTTTACCTAAGGCTAAAATCCAGAAGAAATATAAAATACATTGCGGGTAAATGAAGCCAGATTAAGTAAAGCATTTTCAGGCCACCTGAGAAAAGATAGAAATATATCAGAAATCTCCTTTTTTTCCTGTACTTATACTTAGTATGTCTTCATTACCCAGAATGTTGGGCAAATGCATATCTGCTACACAGAAGCTTATTTCTAAAGTAGTCTGATTGGCATATCCGTCCTCCCTGGGAAATATTTTTAATTGTACTTGAATTAATAAAAAATAATATTATGAATTCACAGTGTATCAATAAAGGGAAAACATTCCCTTAAATTCCACTTAATTCTACTCTACTATCTAAGTTAACCTTTGTTAATAATTTGCTATTCCATCACAGATGATTTTGCTATAATTTTCATGTATATATATAAATACATATACAAACATACAAGCATGCTTTGTAGTTTTATATACATACATATACACATTCTTTTTTGTCATTGATGTATTTTTTCTTTTTTTAATGTATGTAATGTATGTGTTTTTTTTTTTTTTTTTTTTTTTTTTTACGAATCTTTTCTGCCCACAGAGAGGAACTTCTGCAAAATTGTAGTATTGATGTCCTATGGCTTCTTTAGCCACTTGCCTATTTACATAAATACTTTATGGTGTTTGTAATTTTTTTTAATTTTAATATTGTAGTAAATAACTCAAAACTTTTTGTTCACAAACTCAAGTGTTGCTGTAATATAAATACCTATATGATGCTTTACCAATCTACGATCTCATCAGAAATGGATAATGGTACTCTTTATAGATATTATTGACAAATAAAAATGTAATGATTTTTAAAAAATTTTGTCAATCTATAAGGCATATAATTATGCCATGAATTTCTTTTTTGTCAATTTCTAATTAAATTAAGTATATAGCCAATAGTATTTCCTTTTTTGTTATTGCCCATTGATATCTTCTATCCATTCTTTTATTGTATCATTTACCTTTTTCTACTGCTTTATGGGAAGGGGATTGTTTTCATATTTTGCAGAGATATATTTTATGCCCAATACAAAAGACACATTTATAGAATACAAAAAAAAAATGAGAACAGGGTAGAGAATAGCAGTGGTACATTATACTCTAGAAATTTTTGTTCCACACATAAATCATCACAAATAAAAGTTCATAAGAATCACAATACTAATGGAAGCTGGGGATTTAAATGGTTAACGAACTTGGTTTAGTCAATGTGTAATAAAATCAAACAGCAGTGAAAGTGAAGATTTTCCAGGTAAAAAACAATTGCTAGATGGATCCAAGATGGCGGGCCAACGGGAAGCAGCATTCTGGGCTGCTTCAGTGACAGGGGTCTCAACTAGTGGAAATAGGCTTTGCTGAGAGTGATAAAGACCCCTCCACAGCTGCTCTCGCACAGGGCCCCGGAACTCAGTGTTAGAAAAGGACTCCTGACTCCTAACTCCTCACCCATGCAGGTCTCACGGGTGCCTCAGCAGGACCACTGGTATTAGCACCAGCGCAGAATTCCCAGATGCCACATTCATGAAGGACACTCACCCGCTACTCCTGTGCAGGAACTACAGCCACCACTCCTGTGTGAACCCCCATCTACTAACGTGGGGCTCCCCCGGTGGCCTCCATCTTGGGTTCAGCAGCTACTGCCATAGTCCCCTACTTGTGGTAGCCTGCCTGCACCTGGGGACACTATAGGCTCTAAAGAAAGCCAACAGCCACAACACTGCATGCCGGGAGCTCATCTCTGAACTCACCACACAACGCCATTGCTGGACTCCCAACACACAACCCGACACCCCATTGCTGAAAGCAGCTGCCTCCATCTTGGGTCACCTTCATAACCATATTTAGTTGGGGAAACTGCCAGTTTGGAATACCAGATAGTCAGGTACCCATAGTTTTCTAGTTCCCTCCAATTCCCAGCAGCCACTAAGTTGGCAGAGTGACTGCCAAATTTAAAACAGTCCTGAGACATGTGCACAGCCACCAGAGTGCAACACACAAGTCCCCCAGAAAGAAAGTTCCTGATTAGGAAGTAGAAAGGGAGAGATTGGGGGAGATACATTAGAGACTAATCTAGAGGGCAGGAACTGTGAGGTCTACAGGCAAGATGAGGAGACAGGTGCCCACATCACAGGAGCAGATCCCAAAGAAGATCCTTGAGGCGCAGTCTCCCAATGGAACCACTGGGTGCCATATCCCACCTCCAGGTACCCAGCACCCAAGACCAACCCTCACACCCTGGTAACCACCATCATCCTGAAGACACAGATACAAACTAAGAACAGACAACCCCACCTATTGGATCAGAAGAGAAGCAGGAAAGATACTGATGTCCAAACAAACAATCCTTGTTTCTTCTTTCAAGATTGTTTTTCTTTTTTCTCCCTCTTTATTCTCCTACACTCACATCCCCAACAAATGTGAGACCCAGTATTTGCATGAATTAGGATATTGAGGATAGAGACAACTGAATAGTATATTACAGTTGTGTTGTATATTCTATTTGTTTTGTTTTTTTAATCTCTCAATTCTCACTATTTTAACATTTTTTAAAATTTTTCTTAATATATATGTGTGATTTTCTTATGTACTCTACTGTCTTCCCTCTTACTTGTCTACCCCAAATTCTACCTCTCTATTTTCTTGCTACTAACCTTCTTCCTTAGATTTCCCTTTCACACTTCCTAACATATAATAACTCTATATCCTCATCTCATATCGCCTCAGCATATCTCCCTACACCTCATCCCCAGTTCTTTGTCCACCATCAGAAACTGTACACCCTTTTACAAACCTATTGATTATATTGTAGACAATAATTGAATTCATCATTTCTGTACATTGTGACCAAACTGTAAACGTCTTAATAACAACTATTTGTCTTTTGGTGGTATTTGTTTATATTGGGATCTGTTAATATTGTTCTTCACCTCAAAGGAGAGGTATTGGAACCCTACAGGGGCACTATAAGCCTATAGGGTAAAAAGAGTAGCGCCTAGGATGCACAGTGCTAGAAGGGAAGACACACGTGCAACATGAAAAGACAAGGGAAGAAAGTGCCCCAAACACATCAAGATACCACATTATTAGAATCCATGGCCAGAACAGCAGATAAAATTACAGAGAAGGAGTTCAGAATGTATATAATTAAAATGTTCTATGAATTAAAGAATGATATAAGAGAGCAAATACAAGCAGCAAAAGATCATTTCGACACAGAGCTACATAAACAAGTATTATTTTAATAGGGAGATAGAGGTTCTTAAAATAAACTAACTAACTAACTAACTAACAGAAATCCTTGAAAGAAAGAAAAACAAAAACAAATTAAAGTTCAGTTGAAGACTGACCACTTGGAAGACAGGAACTCAGACAATGAAGACAAAATATATTATCTTGAAAAGAAGGTAGAGCACACAGTGAAAATGATAAGAAACCATGAGCAGAACATTCAAGAAATATGGGATAGCATAAAAAGAGTTATTGGGATAGAGGAAGTTAAAGAGTTCCAAACCAAAGGAATGAACCAACTATTCAATGAAATAATATCAGAAAATTTTCCAAACGTGAAGAACAAATTGGAAAATCAAATTCAAGAAGTTCACAGGACACCAAATGTACAAAATCACATCAGAACCACACCAAGGCACATAATAATGAAAATGCCTAACATACAGAATAAGAAGAAAATATTAAAAGCCACAAGAGAAAGGAATCAGATTACATATAGGGGGGAACTAATTAGGTTATGTGCAGAGTTTTTAACCCAGAACCTGAAAGCTAGATGATCCTGGAACAATGTATATCAAGCTCGGAAGACAATGGATGACAATCAAGAATTTTGAATCCAGCAAAATTAAGTTTTATATTTGACAATGAAATAAAAACTTTGCATGATAAACAAAAGTTAAAAGAATTTATAGCTAGAAAGCCCACACTACAGAACATCCTTGGCAAAATATTCTATGAAGAAGAAATTAAAACAATAATGAAAATCAGCAGATGGAGGTATTACACTAAAGGTAAAGCTAATCAAAACCAAGTCACGTTAAATAAAAAAAATAAACAAAAATGCCTGGAAATACAAATCATGGTCTCAATAATAACTGTGAATGTTAATGGCCTGAACTCACCAATCAAAAGACTAGCCTAGCTGATTGGATAAAAAAGGCTGCCTCCAAGAGACTCATCTCATGAAAAGTCATATGGACACCGAAGGTGAAAGTTTTGGAAAAACATAGCACTCACATGGAATGTGGAAACAAGCAGGGGTTTTCATCCTCCTGGGAAATAAAGTAGACTTTAAGCTAAAGTTAATCAAGAGGGACAAAGAAGGACATTTCATACTGCTGAAAGGAAACATACAGCAACAAGACACAACAATTTTAAATGTGTATGCTCCAAACAATGGAGCATATCTACCAACCAAGAAGAGCCCAGGACCAGATGGATAAACAACTGAGTTCTATAAGACCTATAAAGAAACAAACAAACTCTTCTCAGGTTCAAGATTCGAATTGACCACAATATAATAATAATACAATTCTTCTCTAAAATAGACCATATATTATGCCACAAAGCAACTCTTAACAAATACAAAAAAGAATAGATACTATCATGCATTCTATCAGATCACAATGGAATGAAATTAGAAATCAATTATAAACTAAAAAATAAAAACTGCTCCAACACCTGGAGACTAAATAATATGCTGATGAATGAACAAGGGGTTGCAAAAGACATTAAGGAGGGAATTAAAAAATTCTTAGAGGTAAATGAGAACATGGATTCAACTTATCAAAATCTCTGGGACACTATGAAGGCAGTACTAAGAGGCAAGTACATTGCATGGAGTTAATTTTTAAAAGAAGAAAAAATATCAACAAATAAATTACCTAACACTACTTCTCAAAGTCCTAGAAAAAGAACCAATCAACACCAAAAGCAATGAAGACAGGAAATAATTAATATTGTAGTGAAATCAATGAAATTGAAACAAAAGAAACAATTGAAAAAATTGACAAAATAGTTGGTTCTTTCAAAAAATAAATAAAATTGACAAACCCTTAGCCATGTTAACTAACAAAGAGAAGGAGCGAGAAACTCAAATCACTAACATACATGAAGAAAAAGGAAATATCACAACAGAGACTAAAAAAATACAAAAGATAATTAGAAATTATTTTGAAAATTTGTACTCTACTAAAATAGAGATTATTAAAGACATCAAAAAATTTCTAGAGGCATATGAGTTGTCCAAGTTGAATCAGGATGATATACACAATTTAAACAGATCTATTTCAAGCAAGGAAATAGAAGACACCATCAGAACACTACCAACCAAGAAAAGCCAAGGACCAGATGGATAAACAACTGAATTCTACAAGACCTATAAAGAAAAACTAATACCTATATTCTACAAACTATTCCATGAAATAGAAAAAGAGGGAGCACTTCCAAATGCATTCTATGAAACCAATATCACACTGATTCCAAAAACAGGCAAGGCACATCAAAGAAAGAAAACTTCAGACCAATATTGCTAATGAATATAGGTGCAAAAATTCTCAATAAAATTCTGGCAAACTGAATACAAGAACATATCAAAAAGATGGGGTACATCCCAGGGATTCAATGTTGGTTCAACATTCAGAAATCAGTAAATGTAGTTTATCACATCAATAGACTTAAAGATAAGAATCATATGATCAGCTCAATTGATGCAGAAAAAGCATTTAACAAAATCCAGCACCCATACATGTTCAAAACTTTAGAAATACTATGGATTACAAGAACATATCTCAACATTGTGAAAGCTATCTATCCTAAGCCCCAGGCCAACATCATTCTAAATGAAGAAAAATTGAAAGCATTCCCTTTAAAAACTGGAAAAATACAGGGATGCCCTCTTTTGTCATTTCTATTTAACATAGTTCTTGAAACACTGGCTAGAGTGATTGGACAGAAAAAAGAAATTAAAGGGGTATGGATAGGAAAAGAAGAAATCAAATTAGCACCATTTGCAAATGATAAAAGACTCAAACAATTCTACAAGAAAACTTCTAGAACTAGTAAATTAATTCAGCAAAGTAGCAGGATACAAAATCAACACCCATAAATCAAAGGTATTTCTGTATATCAGTGACAAATTCTCTGAAAGGAGAATGAGAAAAACTATCCCATTTACAATAGCCTCAAAAAATAATAAAATACTTGAGAATCAACCTAACAAGAAGGTGGAAAAAAAAGTACAATGAAAACTTCAGAACACTAAAGAAAGAAATTAAAGAAGACCTTAGAAGGTAGAAAGATCTCCCTTGTTCTTGGATAAGCAGAATTATTATTGTCAAAATGACCACACTACCAAAGGCACTATACAGATTTAATGCAATTCCAATCAAAATCTCAATGACATTCCTCATAGAAATAAAAAAAAAAGTCATGAAATTCGTCTGGCAAAATAAGAGACCAAGAATAGCTAAAGCAATCCTTAGAAAAAAGAGTGAAAGCAGGTAGCATCACTACACCAGACCTTAAACTATACCACAGAGCTATAGTAACAAAAATAGCATGATATTGGCACCAAAATAGACCTATAGACCAATGGTACAGAATAGAGGACACAGAGACTAACCCACATAATTACAGTTATATTATATTAGACAAAGGCACCAAAAACATACATTGAGGAAAAGACACTGTCTTCAATGAAAGGTGTTGTGAAAACTAGAAATCCATATGTAGCAAAATGAAATTAAGTCCCTGTCTCTCACCATGCACAAAACTCAACTTGAAGTAGATCAAGGACCTATGAATTAAGCCTAATAGAAGAAAAATAGGCCCAAATCTCCATCATGTCAAATTAGGCCTCCACTTTCTTAATAAGACTCTTATAGCACAAGAATTAAAATCAAGAATCAATAAATGAGATGAATTCAATCTAAAAAGTTTCTTCTCAGCAAAAGAAACCACCAGTGAGGTGAATAGAGAGCTTACATCCTGGGAGCAAATCTTTACCACAAGCACATCAGATAGAGCACTAATCTCTAGGGTATATAAAAAACTCAAAATCTAAACACCAAATAAACAAAGAAACTAACAAAACAAATAGCCTAATCAATAAATGGGCCAAGTAACTAAACAGACACCTCTCAGAAGATGTTATACAATCAATCAACAAATATAGGAAACAATGTTCAACATCTTCAGCAATTAGAGAAATGCAAATGAAAACTGCTCTAAAACTCCGTCTCACTCCAGTCAGAATGGCAGCTATTAAGAATACAACAATAATAAGTGTTGGCAAAGATATGGGGAAAAATCATACTCATACATTATTGGTGGAACTGCAAATTAGTTCAGCCAATATGGAAAGCAGTATGGAGATTCCTTGGAAAGCTGGGACTGGAGCCATAATTTGACCCAGCTATCCCACTCCTCAGTCTATACCCAAAGGACTTAGAAACAGGGACACAGCCATATCAATGTTTATAATAGCACAATTCACAATGGCTAAACTATGGAACCAACCAGTAGAATTTTACTCAGCAATAAAAGAGAATAAAATGGCATTTGCAGGTAAATGGATGGAGCTGGAGAATACAATGCTAAGTGAAGTTAGTCAATTCCAAAAAACTAAATGCTGAATGTTTTCTCTGATATAAGGAGGTTAATTCATACTGGGATCGGGAGAGGAAGCATGGGAGGATTAGACAAACTCTAGATAGGGCAAATGGGTGGGAGAGGAAAGGAGGGTGCATGGGATAAAAAAAGATGGTGGGATGAGATGGATATTATTACCCTAAGTACATGCATGAAGAACCAAATGGTGTGAATACACTTATATACAACCAAAGATATGAAAAATGGTGCTGTATGTATATATTATGAATTTTAATGCATTCTGCTGTCATTATAACAAATTAGAATAAAAAATGTAAAAAAGTGATTGGTACATGACAATTGATTGGGGAGCTATATATACCCATTTTTTCTTCCAGTTATAAATCTCAATCAGCAGACTGATAGAAAAAACTTGTATGAGCAGAGAGAAAAATACAATATGTTAGCAGAAATACTAAGAAATACTTAAAATTTATGTAATTAAAGCAGGATTAAAAGCAATTTGTGTGCTAAGGCTCAGTTTTGTCTATATTATGATATATAATTAGTGCCATTCATATAAGGGAGAAAGCAGTGTTGGTTCTTTTGTGTTATACATGATAGTGAATCTATTTTGATATAATTTTACAAGCATGGAATATATGTTATTCTAGTTTGAACCCCATTTTTATGAATTTACATGATGGTGGGATTCACTATGATGTATTCATGTATGTATGTAGAAAAATTATTGTTGATTCACTCTACTGTCTTTCCTTTTCCTATGCCCCTTCCTTTTCCTTCATTCCCCTTTGTCTAATCTACTAAATATTTATTCTTCCCCTCTCCCACCATATTGTGGGTTAGCTTCCACACATCAGCAAACACATTCAACTTTTGTTTGGGGGGGACTGGCTTATTTTCCTTAGCATGATATTTTCTGGGTCCATCCATTTACTTGCAAATGTCATAAAGTCAGTATTCTTCATGACTGAGTAATTTGCAATTGTGTGTATATACCACATCGTCTTTATCCATTTATCTGTTGAAGGACACCTAGGTTGGTTCCATAGCTTAGCTAGCTATTGTGAATTGAGCTGCTATAAACACTGATATGGCTACATCACTGCAAGTATACTAATTTTAACTCATTTGGATACATACTGAGGAGTGGTATAACTGGATCAAATGCTATTTCTATTCCTAGTTTTTTGAGGAATCCCTGTATTGATTTACAGAATGATTGCATCAATTTGCAGCCCCACCAGCAGTGTTTGAGAGTATCTTTTTCCCTACATGCTCATCAGCATTTATTATTATTTGTATTCTTGATAATTTCCATTTTGACTGTAGTGAGATGAAATCTCAGTGTAGTTTTAATTTACATTTTTCGAATTGCTATAAATGTTGAACATTTTTTCATGTTTGTTTATAGTGTTTCTTCTGAAAAGGGTCTCTTTAATTATTTTCCAATAAAAGTTTGAACCATTTTATGTAGGTATGATATGAATTTTTTCATTCTTTGAAAATTTTTTCTTGAATCTATAATTTTTTTCTCCAAATTAGAAAAAATATTAGCAAATGTTGGTTTGTCAAATATGTTTTTTCTCTAATTATCTTCTCTCCTGAATCTATGATTGGCATTAATTGAATTTTTCACTTTATTGCTTATGTTTTTAATGTATTTTCTGAAAGCTTTCATTCTCTTATGCTTAAGTTTTTAGAATTTCTACTGGTGTATCTACCAGTTTTCTAAACTACTCTTAAATACATTCAGTAATTTCCTAATTTTATACATTAGTTTTACATTACATAACATGCATTTTTTCTTCAAAATATTTATGTATTGTCTACAGAAAGTGAGATGCGTGATAACAATTAGTTTTGATAAATTCCTAGTCCCTATAAACCATGTTCAATCAAGAAACAAAATATTAGCATTTCCAATGCATTATGCTCATTAGAGTTAATATTTGTTTATTTCCCTTTATTTGATGTTTTTAGATGCACCTATGCTGTACAACTCAGAAGCCATATCTCTATATTTATTATACTTTTATATCTGGGTTACCTGCCTAGTTATTGATTTTTTTTATTTGTGTTTTTAGTTTTGTTTCATTTTGTTTTATTTTGTTCTTGGTACAAGATGTTGAGCCCAGGAACATTTCACCACTAAACTATCTCCTCATCTTTTTTTTTTTTTGTTGTTGTTGTTGTTGTTGTTTTTATTTTAGGACAGATTCTTACTGCATTGCTCAGGCTGGCCTCAAACTTGTTATCCTCTTATCTTAGTCTCCTGAGCTGGGACTATTGGCATGTACCACCATGCCCAGCTATGTGTCTGCTTTTAGATTTTATATATTTCTCCTGTGTGGCCCTGTCTCTTTTCATGCTCACTAATGTTTTATTGACTGCCATATGTTCTATATAAGAAAAAGTTGCAAAGGCTTTTAGATGAATTTTTATTTTATTAGAGAGAGTCTAGCATTTACTCTACAAAGTTTATAGACACTGATTACCTTAATCCAATTAGAGAAAAAAACAGATTTGAGAGTGGTTTGCAGTTTTGTAAGATTCAATTTATTTCTAGCTAAACTTATTCCAACTATGTAGCACCCCCACCCCAAGGTGTTCTAAGGGAAAACATGGTGTGTTTTCCTCTAGCAAGGACCTTTCCTCTAGAAAATCCTAAGTTCACATCCTTGTCTTTACAGCATTAAAATAATATTGTCAAAAGCTCAGATCTTTTGTCTCCACAGTATGTCAGTTTAGTTTTCAGTCTTTTTACTCCTTATGTCTTTAAAATTCAGCAATTCTTCCAGAGGAAAAATATTTGTGAATTTGGGACACTGGAAGCTCCAGTTTTCTCTTCATCTTCATGGATTGACAACATTTAATTCAAAAGTCATCTACTAATTGGTCAAAGCTTGGATTCTCACCCTCCTTCTTTTGTCCAGAATTTTCAAATACCCTCAACAAACATTGATAGACCCCAATTTATTTCACATTTCTCCACAAGCCACAGAATTGTTCTCTGTATTTCTCATGACTCCTGCAGCTTAAGCAAAGTTTTTGGTTTGTATCTTGGAGAACACTGGTTTCCAAGAGAGTAATACACTGTATGTTCTTTAGTTGAAGTTTGAAATTCCAGATAGAACAATAATATTGTAAACTCTCAGACAAATATCTATGCAGAAAAATGGCAGAATGGTAACCTTGTTCTGTTCAGCAGCACCAATACTTTAAAATTAGCTCTTTGAGATAAATGGATTGTGAGTAAGAAATTATATATCTGTTTAATTTTTTGAAGATGTATGAAAGTGGATTTTTAATATGTGAAAAATCCAGAAAAGTATGTCTTAATATGTACTATCTCTAAGGAGGATAAAATTGAGGTGATACTTCAGCTGAATGGATAAAAGTAAACAATGAAATAACGAAACCAAGAATAGTATGTGGGAAAGACTTATGATCAAGAAAATATTAAAACACATAATAGTATGTAATGCTTTCATAATATATTCATTTATAAAAATAAAATGAATGGCTAAGAGTTTCTGAAGTCTAAAGCATATTATAGAAATTTTTTCATAACATCAAAATATACATTTATTGTATAAAGAGTATTGGAGTTGAGAGGAAGGTGTGAATTGTGTAGAATTATAAATAAAATATTATTTGGTAAAATGGAAACTTAGGTCTAAAATGTATTGAATATTCACAGTAATAGAAAATAAAAGCAGTCATTTCCTTAAGAATTAGAAAGATAAAATACCTATTCTCATCATCATCATTTTTAGAATTCTTTTTTAAGAGAAGATTATTTCATCTAATGGAAAAGAGAGAAAAATTATCTCTAAAAACAAAACACTCAATTATTTTTAATAACATACTTTTAAAGAGAATAAAACTGAAAAATTATTAGAAATGATGTTATAATATCAGTACAAATGAACACAATATTTTTCAACATACAGATTAGAAGTTTTCCAATATATCAGATGAAAATACTTTTCACTGATGGAAAATCATGCCAAAAAAATAAAAACTTTATGATATAATTAGACATAAACTTTATAAGACACATAATGGAACAATATGATGAATATAAAATTATTAAAGATTTTTACAGGAAACAGAAAATTGGAGGAATCTGCCATTTTAGAGAAAACTGCAAAAGTCGGTGTTATAGAAGAAATCAGCTAGTGATTGATTAATTCTTATGGTCAATTGAATTTAAGGATTTTCTGTGTAACTCGACAAACCAATTTAAAGTCCATGTGTGATTTATCAAGAATATTCAACAAATCACAAAACTCAAAACAAGGAAAATCACTGAAATACTAATAAAGATATAGCTAAAAAAGTAAAACAAAAGCTGAGATAATAGAAATATGAAAATCAGAGAAGCTTTAGTATAAGAAAACAAGTGAAAATGAAACAGAAGGAGCAAAACCAGAGCATGCATATTTGAAAATTTGGTGTGTGGGAAGAATGGCATTTTGAGTCCTTGGGGAATTGTTGGCATTCCCCAGAGTGTGATTTATGTAACAGTAAAGGTAAACACGATGATTTTATGTGCTTCAGAGGAGAATATTTTAAACTTTACAAACCATTTGTCATTTTTACCTACATAAGGAAATTATACAATACATGTCTCAACTCACCGATTCCCCCCCAAAATCATGAAGATCATAATCTAAGAAAAGGCTATATTTTAAAAGTAGGTTAAGCTAAAGATGATTTAAATAAAATATACGTAAATAATTATGTTGATGACATAGAAATATGTTAAAATTGTGAAAATGTACCTCTTAAAGTTTTAGAATCACTGCAATATTTCTCTATTTGGAAAAACTGTGGGCTAGGCATTCTTTAGAAAATATATAAAATATGTTCTAAGGCAATAAATTTCAAGATTATTTAATATATACTGAAAACTAACTAAAAATATATGAGTTTATTTTTACATGGTTGGGAAGTGATGGTATTTGCAGACAAATATGAAACTCACAAGCTACATAGAAAAACACTGTCAGATTTCACTAAAAATATGAAAATATTTCAAATGAGAAAAAAATAAGCATAGCAAAAATAAAAGTGGAAAATTAGAACAAGACTTTTTGTGCATATAAACAGAAAAATGATTAATAGCCATACTCTATAAAGAGTTTCTAAAATAAAGAAATAGATCATTAACTGAACAAAAACATGGGTAAACTAATGATGAAGTAACAAATACATCACAGGATTATCTACTTATACAAAAAGATAAAAGTCAATTCACACAACACTTTCAAAAGACAATAAGTATATAAAGGATATCCAGTCTCACAAATGATAAAAAAATACAAACCAAAATAATTAGATATAATTGCACTAATTATTGCATTGATATATTGCACTAATTTTAAAAACATCAAATTTTTAAGAGAACACAGTATTAGGAATTTTGTGGAAAACAGCTATTCTTATTGTAGTGTTGATAAGAGAGTATATCTTCTTACAGGTTGCGTATTGCTAATCTGAATATCAAAATCTGGAATGCTCTAACTCTGAAACTTATTGAGTGTCAACATATCAGCACAAGTGGAAATTCCACACCTGATCTCAAGTGAGAGATCATAATCAAAATACAGGCAAACTGAAAATATTGTATAAAATTACCTTCAGTCCATGTATATAAGCTATATGTGAAGCATCAATGAATTTCATATACAGACTTGAGTCCTATTTGTGTATATGTAAATATCCACAAATAAAAAAAAAATCTAAAATTCAAAACACTTCTGCTCAAAGTATTTCCAATAAGGGACATTCAACCTGCATGTGGTACAAAGCAAATGGTCTTAAATTCATATGTCAGATTGTTTATAGAAGTTGAGCTGAGTGTAGAAACCCAGGGATTAACTTTTAAATTTGTGCCTTTTATTTTGGAATTATTTTGCAAATAATAAACTTTTAAATTAAAATATAAAATTTGAAAAACAAAAAGCTTAAGAAAAGTGACTAACACCTAACAGGCTACTCACAAAAGGCAACATAGGAAATAATTATGTGAAAGAAAGCTGAATCTCACCAAAAAAATCACCTAAGTGCAATTCAATTCAAACATTTAAATGCCATTTCAAGTATTAATGTTTCCAAAGACCTATAAAAAAAGAATATGCATTATTATTATGTTGGTGAAAAGAACAGGTTTTCATTATGTTGAAAGTAAACTGGATCTCAACTTGAAGAAGGTATTTGTGGTTTGATCTGGAATGCTCCCAAAAGATCATGTTTTGGAAGTACAATCCCTAGTACTGCAAGCTTCCGAGATGGAGCTTTCATGCAACGATTAGGGCTCTGTCTTTTTCAGGGAATTAATTCATTTACTGGATTAATTCGTTGGTAGCTGAATGGACTATGTGGAGGTGACACCTAGTTGGAGGAACTAAGTCACTAAACGTATGCTCTGGATGGATTTACTTAGTCCTTAGTCCCTTCTCTTTCTGTTCCCCACATGCCAAGAATTGAGTAGCTTACCTCTGCTATGCCCTTTCATCATGATCTGCCTTGCCTCATGCCCAAAGCAAATGAGTAGACTGACTATGGATTGAACCTCTGAAACCATGAGACAAAATAAAAATTTCTTCCTCTAATATATTCTTGTCAGATATTTTGGTCACAGTGACAAACAAAACAAAACTGACTAATGCAGAAGATAACTTTGCAACATGTATAAAAACTTTATAATTTTGATATTTAGGTAAATTTAGTTTATGTGACAGAGAACCAGGAAAATATAAGGGTATCTATTCTAGAATATTTGTTTGCTTTGGGATATTTATTGAGATTCACAATTCATGTAATAAAAAAAATATTAAAGTGTTCAAATTAAGTTTTATTTTTAGTGTTCTCAATATTGTAAAATCTCATTATCTAGTTTTGGATTATTTATGTCACCCCCAAAGACTGTTAGCAGTCAATCCCATTTTGCCTCTGCTTCCACCTCCTTGTAGTCCTTAATCCACTGTATGTCTCTATGGTTTTCCCTCTTCTGGAAATCTGTAGAGAAACAGAGTCATGTTTGGTGTCTGGCTTCTTTTATTTAGCACAAATTTTTTATGGTCTTCCTATATTAGAGTATATATTTGAATTTAATCCCTTCTATGGTTGAACAGTATTCTAATGTACGGATATAGCACAATTCATTTATCTTTTCTTCAATTGGCAGGTATTTGGGTTATTTTCACTTTAGACATATTACAAATTATGCTGTCATATAGATTCATGTATAAATTTTTTTGTACATATTTTTAAATTCTCTTGTTTATATACCTAAATATTGAATTGCTAGGCTTTAGGTCACACTATATTTTACTACAGAGTTCCTCTCTATCCGTGAAGGATACATTCTAAGTTTCCCAGTGGAGGCTTAAAATCATAGATAGTACTGAACACTATATGTATTGTGTTTTTCCCCTATACATATATACACAAATGCAATACTCTTTCCACCTCTACCAAGCATTATCACACACTATAACTGTAACTTTTTCAGTTTGAGGTGTGACAAAAAAACTAGCACAAATTTATGTTTCCTTCATTACAATCTAATGAATACAAATAGGTCATTCTTACTGAGAGATTGTAGCCTTGGTATCACATCTACAGTCCTCTTGTGCCAAGGCAGTGTGGTAGTTGTAAAATGGCCAAAGAAAGTGACCAAAGACAGCATGCAAGGCATGGTTTATTGGGGAAGACTTACAAAACATCAGTGGCTGCTCCAAGAAGAGTTCAGTAGTGATTAGCTGAACAAATAGCAACATATCTGCTACTCAAGTTGCTTCACCAGGAAGCACCTTCTCTCCTACGTGGTATGTTGTGCAGTGGCAGTCAGCTAGATGAGTGACATGTATCTTCTCTATAGTTCCTTTTAATTCCAGACCTGTTCCTACTCAGAGAGGTTTTTTTTTTTTTAATTTTTATGTTGTGCTGCAAAAGTAGTGACATCATCAGCATTAGCTTGCTTAGTTTGCTTGTATGACCACTAACCCAAGATGCAACACATTCAAAAAAGTAGCTTTCTACAAACAATGCTCACTTGCCCTGGTTCTCAGTATGCATGGGAGAATGTCAGTGTCCTTCAAAATAACTTGTTTAATTTTATTTTATGATCAGCATCCCAAAATGTCACTGTCCTGGCATATATGCAAGAAGATAGTTTTCTACAGATAATGAATGGAAGAAAGCCAGTGTCCTTCAAGACAATATGTATCTGGACTGTTTGTCTTAGCTCTGCTCTCATTGTTCCCCCAACTTAGCTAGATTTGGGGGAACAGAAAGTGGTCATACAGAGGTTTTATTCTCCCCTTTTATTTAGTAATAATACACTTCACCCCTCCCATATGCCCGAATGCCTTACAATCTCCCATATGCCTTACAATCTTCAATGTCCCTTGGGCAATACAAGAGCTTGTACATTGTAACCAAACCTCACCAGTGCACATGAATAACAGAATATGTGAAGCCCTGCCTTAAGAGCAAGCCAACTGAATACAACATAGGTAGCAGGAACAAATTATAATCAAATAGAAATAAGATTAATATTTTAGGAATAGGGCAGAGGGATAGGAGGGAAAGGGAGGGGGCAAAGGGTTAGCAATGATGGAGGAATGTGATGGACATCTTATCCAAAGTACATATATAAAGATATGAATTGATGTGAACATACTTTATATACAGAGATATGAAAAATGTTCTATATGTGTAATAAAAATTATGATGCATTATGCTGTCATGTATTTAAAAAATAAAACCAATTAAAAAAAGAGCAAGTGAACTGAATACAACATAGGTAGCAGGAACAAATGGTAACCAAATAGAAATAAAATTAATACTAAGTTTATCTAGAGCAGTAAAATGAACTTGCAGTAAAATGAACTTGCAACTTATGTGCAGCTAAAGACATACTATATGATAATCAGTGATATACACACAGCATTCTGTTTTAATGAGGGCACAAGTGCCTCTCTGTGCTGCAGTTAGCAGATCTTTTGCCATTCTACTCTGAAGTACCACCTTCCACATTTGGGTAGTTTTTTCATTAAGAAAATCTCTGTACCTGTATTATTTAAATCTGGAACTCAATGACAATGCTGGCTGGTCGGGGAGAAGGTATGCCAAATGGGTAAAATCACCAAGCAGCTCAAGTTACCTATGTCTAGCTTTTACCAGTTCTCAATTAGTAATGTTTGTAGACAAAGTGGTACACATGAAGGCTGGTATATAATATCTTTTCCCAATCTATGCCCTGTCCACTTATAAGGCAGGTACTGTGCTATATCCCCATAATCACTCCCAAGGAGATGGTGCCATGTTGTTCAACTTTGCTGTCCTAAGTAGTTAGTGTGCCTAAGTACAGTGATTAAATTATATTGATTATCAGGGATATGAATACAGTGATTAATTTATATTGATTGACATGGATCAAACCCATATTTATAAAGGGGTAGAGAGGTATTACTGCCATTTTTCTTTCTAAAAGGAGAGGAACTTTTCTTCTCATTGCCACCTGTATTGCACTTAACCACCCTAAACCATCCAATACAGTGTACCTCAGAACACATAGCCATGTCCATTTGTTCCAGAACCAAGAAGAAAGTATATTATTTGGTGTCTTTAAAAAAAAAGGAACATTTACATTCAAGTCCACAGGGCAATAATCTAGCTGCATCCTTGAATGATGAGTCTCACTCCAGCATGACATTTGGTTCTATTGCACCAGTGTGGCGAGTTGTAGATGTTATGGGGAACCGGTGGTGAACACAGGCATCACATTGCATACCCAACATTCTATTTTTTTTCTGTTCTTCTGCAGTGTTTTTTGCCCATTCTGAAAATAGATTAAATCTAAAGGTGAAATGTAAGGTATTTTTAAGAGGCATTAATATCAGAACATTTTGCTTATTTGAAATACATAAGCAACCTGATCATTCTGAATGAGAATGGTATTGGATTATAGCCCATTTCCAAGTTTACAAAAGTACATTTCTGGTCCCAGTGTTCCTATTGCCTATGAACCTAGGATCTCATCCTATCAATTCCCTATTTGCTATTCCCAAGACCAATAGACTATATGAGTACCCTGTCCTATGGCAGTGGATCCTGTGTTCCCATTCCCAGAATGTAAATATAATTATGAGGCATCATCATTTGAATCCAGATGTTGTGGTCAGGTTCTTGTGTTGCCATCAGACAGGCAATGGGTCATGTTCCATGACAGACATCCATAGTCACTTGTTCTACACTGCCAAGGATCCATCTTCCTTTTTTAGAGGGGCATTCATTTTTGAGATTAATCCTGCTATAGCTGGGTTATGAGGTAAGTGGAAATGCAAATACATCTTAAAACTCTCAGCTCACTCTTGCATCACATGCCCTGTAAGGTGGGTTCTCTTGTTATTGTCTGTGTCCATGAGAATGCTACACACAGTGGCAAGCATTTAAGGAAACTTTCAGTCTTCTGATAGGGACAAGGATCCCATGAAGTCAACCTGCCAATGTGCAAGTTGTCCTTCCTGAGTTATCTACTCCATCTCAGGAGGCATTGGCCCTGGATGCTTCATAGAACAGGTAGAATAAGAAGCACATACATATACAATGACTCAATATCTTGGTGGGAGACTTGAAAGCTTTGTTATGGTGTCATGGGGATCGCCACCACAGAAGACACTCTAAGTCCGAATTCAAACAAAAGAGACCTTTATTTACCTGGCCAGGGACTTTCTCCCATCTATAGGGATGTTCTCTGTGGGAGAACAGGAATTTCCTGGCCTGTGTCTTGGAAATTTAAGGACAAAAACCACAGCTCAGGGGCTTTTCTCAGCATACTGCAAGCAAGTGAGTTACAGAAGCTAAAACCAAAACAAAACAACAACAACAAAAAACAGCTTAACCACATATCAGGTCCAAACAAGTATTAGACAACCACATCCTGAGTTTCAGCTGAGCAGGGGTAATAATCTATTTCAAAGTCATGTAATAATCTATTTCAAAGTCAATAATCTATTCAAAGTCACCATGGTGAGCTACATCCTGAGTTTGAGTACATTTATGGGTCTACATGTTGGGTACATTCTGTGGGGTACAAAGTACAGAAAAACAATTTTTATAAAAAGACAGCTTTCATTTATGTTTCTCAGAAATGGATCCTGCAGGTCTCTCTTTCACAGAAGCAGTTAACAGAAAAACTAAGATGGAGTCTAGAACAGCTAAGATGGAGTCCCTACGGCCACACTTTTTTGTTCATATATCCACAGTGAATCCATTCTCACTATCCCAGTACTAGAAACTTATTTGATGCTTGTAGTTATCTCATTTACTCATCATTTTACTACTGATATCTATAAGCCTTATGTCTACATGATCAAGCTAATACAATGTTCACAACTATATGGATTTAATCTTGTCTATATCTATATTAACCTATCAGCCTATATTTATCCATAACTACACTTGCATACTGACTTATCACCTTTTACCATTCCATATCTTTTTTCCTGTGTTTTAAATCTTTTGTCTTACAGTTGCATTATTTTATTACTATTACTTAGGCTTACTCCTGATGAACTTATCTATGAACTTATGTCTTACTTTTGCTTATCTGTGTTATCTTATTCCTATGATCTTATTGATTATCTATGTTATCTTGCCTTATACCTATAATCTATAACCTATGTCTATGACTTACTGATTGTATTGATCAGTTCACACCACAACAATGGGACAAAGAATTCTCCTTCCCTTGTGGTCTGTCTTCCTCTGTAGCCAAGAAACCACATCTTTAGTGGGCATGTATGTTTGCTATCTAGCTTTGGTTAGGTACTCTGCTTCTTGATCACCTGGCAGAGGAGCAGGGCTCTGAGCTGCCACATGGGGTAGTCTGTTCCAAATGTGGCAATTGTTTCCAAGTGTCCTTTCATTTTGTTGTCCCCTTCTATAGCTGTGAGCAAGGTCCTAAGGGAACTTGTTTATTGCCCTGCTGTTACCACAGGACCCACTGAAATCAGGTGAAATCAGAACTACTAAAAACATTTAATTCATAGGTTTGTTCTCAGACCAATATGGCCAAGGATTTTTATGTTTCTACAACAATTTTTGTTTGAGAAAAGGCCTTGAGGAGCTCAGGTTTCCATTCTTACAGGGCTTTTCTTTTACTAATGCATATGATGGTTTTAACATTTGTGTTAAATATGGAATAGAGGACTGTCAGCATCTCATCATTGCCTGGAAGGTCTGTAATTTGGAGTAGAGAAAACTTGGACTTTATCTATAACAGTAGTGTTCAACCCCTTAATCCCTTGAGAACAAGTTGGTTAACAGTCCAGTTCTTTGGAATTTGGAATTGATGGCTGATCTTTTTTCTCTTAGAAATGTGCCACCATTGTTTGAGCTTCTTCGTCTGAAAAGAGGGAAATACTCAAAAGGTAACATCACATCATCAATATAATAAAACATTGAAACTGTCTCAGGTTCTGTCCACACTGTTCCATTATATATATTTGGAACATATAAATATCTTTGAGGAAGAAAATTGGAAGTCCATTGGTGTACTTCTCATGTGAAAGAAAAATTTTCGTGGTATATTGCCTGTCTTTCCTTTGCCATGTCTTTCTTCTGCCTTCTAATCTATACTCCCTTTACCTCACTTCCTAGTCTTTTCAGTGTCCCCTATATTAGCTATAGCCTGTACTGCCTGAGATATAGGAAGGCCTACTAGAGGGTTTGGGATTGACATCTGAGCTCCATAAAGTTTCCCCAGAGCTCTTTGGAAGATGGTGTCCTTCAGTCTGCTGTGAACGTTTGCTTTTATCACAACCATTGTAGTTTTCTACATAAATGGCCTGCTTCATCCCTCTTTTTGGAGGTCTTTCAGTTCTTCAATGGATTGTCATTACTGAGGCACCCTGGGAAAAGTCCCCACATTAGACTAGGAATTTTTACCGGCTGCTATCAACCAAGAAAATGAAGAGGTTGCAAGGCTCTTATTATCAATGAAATATAAATATTGTTACAGGGCAGGGTGTGTGGTGACAGTCCATTTTGTCAATTTCAGTCCCCAATAGTGTTCCAAACCACAGCAAACATTCTGCTACATTTTCTTTGGTTTTCTAGCTAAACTTGATTCTTAGTTCTACTAACTCAGTGGCAGTATAGTCTCTCATGGAGATATACATGTGCAGGTCTGAAGGGGGCAGAATCTCAACAGCTTTTCCCACCAACTGTGACAGATTTATCTCAAACATTTTGGTTTTGACCTGTCTCTTTTTTAGTCAGTTATTTTGCTGCTGTGACTAAGAGGACATGACCAGAACAACTGTAAAGCAGGAAAGGTTTATTTATTTGGGGGCTCATGGTTTCAGAGGTCTTAGTTCATAGAAGGCAGGCTCCATTCCTTAGGGCCTGAGGCATCATGGTGGAAGAGTGTGGAGAAGGGAAGCAGCTCACAAAATGGTGATCAGAGAGCAGAGAAGAGACTCCACTTTCCAGACACAAAAATATATCCCAAAGTCAAGCCCCAATTCACACCTCCTCCAGCCATACCCTACCACTTTAGTTACATCTCAATTAATCCCTGAGGTGGATTAAATTAATGTGTTAAGACTCTTACAATCCAATCATTTCTCCTTCAAACGTTGCATTGTCTCACATGTGAGATTTTGGGGGACACCTGATCTAAACCATTTTGCCCCTGTCCCCCAAAAGCTCACAACCATCTCACAGTGCAACATACATTTAGATCATTCCCAAGAGTCCCCAAAGTCTCAACAGTTCTGAGATTGCTCAAAGTTCAAGTTCATAGTCTTTCTGAGGTTCAAGAAAATCTTGTACTGTGAGCTCCTGTAAAATTAAAAGCAATTTACAATATATAAATGTTACAGAATAAACATTTCCATTCACAAAAATAGGGGCATAGAAAGAAGAGATAGAACCAAAGCAAGACTGAAATTCCGCTGGGCAAACAAATCCTGTTGCTCCATGTCCAGCACCTGGGGCACATGGCATCCTGATATTCTCCCCAAAGGACTTGTGTAGCTGCACATCTGTAGTCTTGTTGCTTGCAGCTCAAGTAGCCTTTCTGTTGGCTTTTCTCTCCTCAATTCCTGCAGCATTCCTAAGACCACGTCCCACATTACTGATATTTATTAAACTTGGTCGGGGGTCTTCATTGCAGGTTTGGCGTCCTCCTTCCATCTCCGCACTTTGACTTTTCAGGGACTCCAACACTGTTGTACTTTGCCTGGCCTTGCAGGCCTTTCTTTGAAATCTTGGTGGAAGCCACCATGAACCCCTAACTCCAGCAGTGTGCATCCCTGCAGAACTATAACCATGAGGTCATGCCAAGGTCTGCTGTCATCTCAAGCAGTAGCCAAGACTCTAGGGCCCCTTGCTGTAGCAGCCTCTGAGTGTCTGGTTGGATGGGCATGTTGAAAATACTTCCTAGGCCCCTTTGTGGAAAAAGGGTTCCCCACTGCTCTCTTCATTTTCACCATGGTACTCCTTGCAGTTTGAGGTGTATGTGGTCTTGCCAATTCCTGAGATGCCTTCAAGTTATCCTTCTAGTGTCTCTGGGCAAAGTCTTTAGCATTTCTTTAGTAGCTGTAACAACTGCAACTTCCTTAACCTTGCTTTACTCCCACCAGTGAAGTCCAAGATTTTCAAATCCTTCTGCTCTGCTTTCTGCTTCTGAATATCACTATAAACTTGGCTAAAAGCATCTAGCAATGCCCATGCCACTTCCTATATACTATGTTGCCTAGATATTTCCTCCTGCCAGATTAAGATATCCATTGCTTCTTAAATCAGCCTCACAGAAAGTCTCAGGACTCAGTCACAATGCAGACAACTTCTCAGCCAAAACGTAATATGGATGGCCTCCACTCCAAATTCCAGCAGGGTCCTCCTTTTCTAAACCCTCTTGTGTTCTGTCTTCACTGACCATGGTCCTTTTGGCATTCTGGTCTTCTGAGCTCCACCAGTATTGGCCATTAAGCTCCACTTACAAATAACCTAAAGCATCTTCAGCTTGCACTGTTAAATTCCAGCAAGCTCAAGAAGCTTCTGAACCACATGGTCAGGTTAGGCAGAGCAATGACTCCATTTCCAGTTTCTGTTTGAGTCAGCTTTTTCATCGCTGTGACTAAATGACTTGACCAGCACGATTAGAGGATGAAGAGTTTATTTGAGGGCTCAGGGTTTCAGAGGTCTCAATCCATAGGCAGCTGGCTCCATTCCTCAGAGTTCTGGGTGAGAAAGGAACAACTCAGCAGAAGAGTGTGGCAGAGGGAAACAGCTTGTGTGGTGATCAGGAAGCAGAGAGACTCCACTTGCCACATACAAAGCCACAACCTGATGTCCACCTCCTTCAGTCACACCCCACCACTCAGTTAATCCCTATCAGGGGATTAAATTACTAATTGGATTAAGATTTATAACCCAATGATTTCTCCTCCAAACCTTCTTGCATTGTCTCACAGGTGAGCTTTTGGGAGACAACTCATCTTAACCATAATAGTCTACTAGTTACTGAAAGTGCATTCCTTGTGCCCTACGCCAGTCCCAAAATGAGGAAATGATTTTGAGAAATATTGCAAGGGCTATATTCAAAGCATAAAGTGGACCACTGTTTTATCTGGCACTGAAATGGGTCATCACTGTCCTCATCCTTTTCTTCTGAGGTATTAGGTTCACAGAGTTCCCATCTATGGGGAGCCAGTTCTGTTTAGTAGCCACCATCCTTCTCTAGCTCATAATAAAGCATTTACCTTTGAGTTTAGCCAAGTGTCATGTTAGATAGAGCTTTCAAAATTTCATAATCTCTTCTCATATGAGCAAGTGCTTGCTCAGTAGTTCCTGCCTGAATTCAAGGCACTTCATGCTCCATCTTGAGAGGCTTTAATGCAGGCTTGGGCTTACAGCTCTGACTCCACTATTGCCTGCAATGCCACTGGGTGGGGACACCCCACAGCTGCTGCTTTTTACATAGCTCTATCTTTTACTTTAGATCATATTGCTTGCTTAAAAGTAAGAGAATTTCCCCTAATCCTTGTGGCATTCGTAGGGCATCACAATCCTCATATGGTGGCCCTCAGGCTTCCATATGAGCTGTCTCCTCCCCCATATCAAACTTGAAGGCCTTTCAGGGAGGAGTCGCCTCATCACATATATTTCCTCGTTTTTTAAGTGCCATAGTTTTGGTGCTCAGGGATATTTCTTCAACATTCTGCCTAGCTCACTAACTGTTTGCTACCAGCTCAGTTCTGCCAAAACAGTGAGGTAGGCTGCTGAAAGAACAAAGGGCCCAGACTGCATGCAAGACAGACAACTTATTGGGGAAAGCTTACAAAGCAATCAGTGGCTGCTCCAAGAAGAGTTCAGTGGTGTTGAGCTAAACCATAGCATCTCCATGCCTCAAGCTGCTTTGCCAAGAAGAGTTTTCTCTCACATACAGCATTTTGTTCAATGGCCCTCAGCTAGATGAGTGACTTGTATCCTTCCCACGGTGCCCTCGGTTCCACACCAGTCTGCACTCGGAGATGGGTTTCATATGTGTAGCTGTAGAAGCAGTGACATAAGTAGCATTCACTTGTTCAGTTTGCTTGTATGACCTGAATTTCAAAATACAACTATCTTGATGAGGCACAAGAAAGGGTTAAAATGGTTAGGCAGGAAACTTGGGCTCCTTTCAGGTTAGGTTTCTATGTAGAAGAGCTGAGAGATGATAGACACAAGCCAGGCCTCACCGAGGTCAGCCCCACTCATCCAACACATGTATAAGTAGAGGAAAAAAGACAAGAACCAACTGACAGTGAGACATCTACTACCTGTACTGAGACCCCACAAAAAAATAATAATAATATATAAAATAATAATAATAAAAATAATAATCTAATTGGACCAAAAAGCACATGACAGGCTTGGGGACACTGAGTGCTTTATCTTGGATTGGATAGGGGGCTACCTCCCTTTAGCCTGTGAATATAAACCCCTAGGCAATAACCACTTTCTGGTATACCTCTTTTGGGATCCCTCCCACTTTGGGAGCTCTACTTTCTTATATTTGAATAAATCCTGTTACTTTGCTTTCACTCTTATGTCTGTGGATTTCATTCTTCAAATTTATGACATAAAGAACCCAACCTCATGCTCCATGCTACACTGGTATACATGCAAGAAGGTAGCTTTCTACAAGAAAAAAAAATGATGAGAGAAAGCCAGTTTCCTTCAAATTAATATGTATCTGGACATTCTGGCCCTGTCTGCTGTCATTGTTCCCCTAACTTAGTCAGTTTTGGGGAATAAAGAAGAGACATTCAGGGGCAAGGTGTTTTACTCTCTCTCTGTTCTTCAGGGATAATATATTTGGTATATAATTTTCTTTCTTTACTCAAGTTAAAAAGATTCATCTTTGCTCTTAAAGGATTCATTTTGTGGCTTCATTTTGGCATATCCAAATTTCTACTATCATTATTATTGTACTTTGGGGCCATTATTAATAAATATAAGAACTTACCTAAATGCAAGTACTGCAGTCTCACAGCAGTAAATCTGATGACCAGAATGGCTACTAGGTGATGAGTGGATAAATATCAAATTCAGCATGGATATAGTGGACAAAGGGATGATTCACATCAGGTGTGATAGAGTGGGATGGTGTGAGATTTATTATGCTATAGAGAATGGCATAAAAACTTGTGAATTATATGTTTCTGAAATTTCGTATTTAATTTTTTTGGATTATATTTTACCATGGATAACCAAAACCTTGGAAAGCAAAACTGTATATAAGAGATGACTTATAAGAGGAACTGGCAAACTTTTTTTCTATATATTTCAAAATTTTATTTTCATTAAATTATGATACAATTCCATTTGTTTTGATGCTATGTTTTTAATCATTTCAATTATTTTAAACTTATTAGGAATGATTTTATGATATAGCATGTGGTCTCTCTTGCAGGGAGGTATTCATTTGTATTTAAAAATGGGTATTTTTCTATTGTTGGGCAAAGTGTTCTTTAGACATGTTAGTTATACTTGGTTTATGGTATTGTTTAAATATTTTTATTCCTCACTGATATTGTGTCTACTTATTTTATGCACAAATGAAAATGGAATGTTAGATCTTCAACAATTATTGTTGAATTTGCTATGTCTCCTCTCAATCTGTCAGTTTTTGCTTAGTATATTTTGAGTCTCTGTTGTTAGGTGTATATATGTTTGTGACTCTTGTCTATTCTTAATCAACTCACCCTATTATCATTATATAATATGTTATTTTACTTCTCATAACAAATTTTGTCTTAGAGTCTATTTTTTTTTTCTGCTAGCAGCTTAGCCACACTACTTCTTTATTAGTTATCATCATGGAAAATCTTTTCCTATTCTTCTAACCATCAAGTTCAATTTGAGTTATTTAAAGTAAATTGAATCTATTATAGATAGCATACAGTAAATTCAACCAACGGTTGTGGTCAATAAAAATCACTCAGCAAAAAAAAATTATGCTCAATTTTTATATACATCTGCATTATTTGAGTAGTTTATCAGCATTAATTGATTTTATAGTGAGAAAATTAAAGATATTTCCATTAAAATATACACCTACTAAAACACAGGAGAAGAAAATAGCAAAGAGACAATAAATATAACAAACATTTGGAAACAGAAAAAGCCAGGGTGCAGGCAGGATATGAGCAGCAAAGAAAATGACAGATGTTGAGACCAAGTGTTCACATTAAAGCAGGCATAGTCTGCTGTTGACTAATGCCAAAGGGACCCCTTTGTAGAGATCTTCAAAATAAATTTCTGGAATGTGAACAGATCTGCCACCTGGTCAACGACAATGAAACGTACTAGCTGTAGTGATAAAAATGGTGGACATATGTGTTTTATATAAATAGTATATAATTTCCAGAGAATTATAAAAATGTGTCTTGCCTTTGTGTGATTTTTCCATTTTATTTCTTAACAGTTAAATTTCCTAGAAAGGTAGTTGAATTTTAAAACCCATGAAATATTTGAGAGTATATCTTGGAAGGATTAAGTAGATATGACTATTAAGCATCTTTCCATATATTGTAATATAAAAGCAAAAAGTACTCTGGATTATTATAAGAGCCATTATAATAATCTTATATGATTATTATATTTTTATATAATAATTTATATTTTTATAAATTATAATTTATATAATATTTTTATATATTTTTATATTTTTTCATATTATATGAAAAAATCTGAAAGTGTATGTATATTGATTATCTGTCTAGTAAGCAAGATTTTTTTTCCATTTCTGCTATTAGTTTGCACACTTGGTGTATTTACTGTCATTTACCATGTTGCAGCAAAGGATGTTTCAGATTAGTCTTTAAGAAAATGTTAGCTTTAATTTTATTTTCTGTATGTATAAATTGATGACCATTTTTTTCATGTTACAAACTGAAATCTAGTGGACAAAAGGAAGAATTTATATATGTCATCTTACTTGATACCAAATATTTTCAAAAGTCTATCTTAATAAATATATAATCATCAGGGAACAAAATATTATTATTAAGAAAATTATATAATGATCAACTGTTGTGTCTTAAAATATATGAAATATACTTAAAATATAGGAAACATGAAAGGTCTTTGTTCCCCTTCTCAGGAGCATAACACTGCATCTCCAAAGAAAAATACTCTTATGATACATGTATATACTGATCCAGTTGTATGTACATGACTACATGTACACACACACACACACACACACACACACTCCCCACACAAAAATGGTAATGCTTTTTGGAATTTAATATTTTTTCACCTAGAAATTTTATTTTTAATTCTGAGAAAACTGTATGAATCTTTTAATATGACAGATTAAGCAAATATATTGTTTTTTCTGTATTAAACTTCAGTAAATTTGAGCATTGAAACAAACCCCCCAAAAAACAAAGAAAATATGGTTTATGGTGATAGCAGAAGAGCAAGAGCTAAAAAACCAAATTGTAGATTTAAAGTTCATGGATAACTAGGGACTAACTGATAATCTGAGAAAGCCAAAACTTAACTTTGTAGGAAAATAGAGAGGGAAAGTCCAAAAGAAGCAGTTGATTTTATAAGACAAATATGAGCAAGGATAAGGAATTGGAGTCTTATGTATCTGTGAAAGCAAGGATTCAGGTTGAAAATGAGATAACTGGATGAAGGCCTCCGGAAGAATATGTTAAGTTTCCTCATTTTATGCTTCACACCAGATGGTGAAGAGTCTATCATTTCACCACTGTAGGGTTGGAGTGAAGGACGAGGGATTGATGATAAAGGGGTCCCCTAAAATGAATTTTTTGAATGATCCAAGTCCTTCTACAGTCCTAGGGTGGTGGACACATACATGGTTTTATTAATATCTTAAAACCCATATAACAGTGTAATACAAAGAGTGACTGTTATTGAATGGAAAACAACAGGAAAAACAATAACAAATACAATAACAACAACAGGATCTGAGCATATGAAGGACGGAATGCAGATTATAGAAAATGAACATTACATGTATATAACCTTACTAAAATGTTCAGGGAAAGAAATACCTGCCATAATAACTTTGGAAAACAGTGTTTTGATTAGATATTATATGACTAAAAGCAACAGACTCATTGTTGGCACATATTTTTCTCACAACAATTCTAAACCCACTATGTACACTGGGATTCAACAAATAGGTAAATAAATTGTAGTGCATGGGAACCATGTTTTTCATCTTGAGAAAGAGAGAGAAAGGTGAGAATGAACCCTGCTTATTGGACTCAAGGTACCAATATCATCTCATGTTTAATGTATATATATAGACATAAATATAAAAATAAATATATGTGTGCATGGGTCTCTGAACATGGGTCAGTAAACATCATATATTTCCCAGATATGTCCACTAAGAAAGACTAAAATCAGAGAATTCTTGGAGAAATTGTTGAGTCTAGTCTGTGGAGGAAAAAAATCAAAATCAAGCTGTGGTATCAAGTAAGAAAGTGCTTTTGAAAAAAGAATGTAGGTAACAATATAAAAGAATGTAGGTAACAATATAAAAATTTCCCAATGGTCAAATCTGGAACAATTTTATCAGCACAATAAATAATTTAATACATATTGAAAATAACAAAAAATTCCTTAAATGTATACTGACAATAATGATTGAGAAGATAAATGAGAGAGAAGAGACAAAGTTTTACAGAAAAAATCCATAATAATTTGTGTAGATAATTTTCACCACTCTTTACCAAAAAAAATATGAAACTTCAGGGGTTTTTATAGTATTTACTTTGTACTCTTCAAAGTCATGAAAAACATTATGCAACTGAGAAATTGTAAGAGGAAAGAATAAATGAGGAAACATGACAAAAAACAAGGAGGAGCTGATTAATGTTAGAAAAATATACTGGTAGAAGAACTAGAAACATTTGAATACCAGACTCTCATTTATTTGATAGTATTTTAATTGTAATAATAATTATGACAGTATTTCATGTAGTAGTGTTGCATCAACACAGTTTAATCAGTAGTATAGTTCCAATGTTAATTATTTTATTCTGAGAAATATATTATGGTTATACACTATTTTATGATTAGTGGAAGCTAGGTGAAAACACGTATGAAGTGTCTGTACTACCTTTCCAACTTTTCTGCAAATCTAAAATTATTTAAAAAACCAGGAAGCATGCTAACACTTGAAGTAAGGAGTGGGTTAAAAGCAGTACTGGGGGCTGTAATATTAAACAGGGCAGTTAGGGAAGTACCTACCTTGATGGTGACATTTGTACAAAGTCATCTTTGTAGTAATGAAATAAATCATGTGTATATCTGAGAGAAGAGTCATTTCAGAAGCCTAGCAGGAAAATCTGTGTGTTTGGATTGGAGAGGGAAGATGAAAGACTATATTTAATAATCTGGGGGAACTCGAAGGTCGCCCAGAAGACTGAGAAGGAGCCTTTGTTCTTCCCGTCAGACAAATCAGCCAACAACTATCCAGTATAGCACCCGGATGAAATCACCAAAAGGTGGGAAAAATACTACGTGTATCACAGAACTGAATAAAATCTACAAGGAAATAGTAGAAGACACAGATGTTCTCAGGTCATATCACTCTTCCCCATCCCTAAGTTGGCATAATGATGAGAGAATGAGGCAGGAAGGTAGATCACTCATAGGAATACAGGATAAAGGTCTCACAGAAGGGAAGAAGGGGAGTGGGACCTCATGCCATCCTGGACGGAGACATCGTGGGAGAACATTCTGTTACTTGTTGCCCCTGATAGCTTCATCTTTAATAGCCCCATCTTAGCTAGAATATCTGTTACTATTCCTTACAGCTTCAAACAAAATGGCTTTTCCATAGCTACCCCTACCCCTATTCCAATCAACTGCTGACCACCAAATCTACCCTTACCTGAAGTACTTCCTCTCCCCAACAGATGTGCCAAATCACAAGGCTAGAACCCTCCTGTTAACTATGTAAATAAGGGATTGAAATCATGCACTTCTGCTTGGCATATTATACTCAGACCTTAAAGAGTTTGGCCCATGCTGGTATCCATCATTATTATATTCCTCATCAATTGCTTACACTGGGCTATCAGATGTGCCTTTAAGTACCCCAGGCAAAGAATAATCAGTGCTACCTTCTCTTGGGACCCCTCCAGTAATACAAGAGCCTTTCTTTGCTTTAAATAAATCTTACTAGATAATATTTGAATTTGCAAGACAAAGAACCCACCCAACAGTCTTACTCTGTATTACAATGTCACACAGAAAGAAGTTCCCAGAGCTTGTAGCTGCCATAAAAAGAAAAGAAAAGAGGGGAAACAGATAACCGGCTTCCTCAAGATTCTGAAACACATTCCCAAGCCCATTCTATTCTCTACTGTGTGAAATTTAGAGGAAAACTGAAAGGCTTACACCAACTGTGTCCAGACAGAAACAAGCAAGAAGGCAGAGTCCATAGAGACAGGCATGTCATTTTTAGAGAAAACAGTGTGTGCCTGTCAGCAGTGGCATTCAATCAGAGATACCAGCTAACTACATAGCCCACCTGCAAAGCCCCCTGGGTAGCTTCCAGAAGAGGTGGAAATGCTACTTGGCTTTAATCCCTCATTGGCCAACCTCCAAGTGTAGCTTCACTTCATAACCTGGGGTTACCAGGGAGGAATAAAACCCCAGGAGTGAATTCTGATGACTAGTAGGTCATGCCTGAAATTTAAACACTACTCCATACGGCTTCAGAGGCCATCCCCTGGTACCCCTCAGGGTTGGACACTTCCAAATCTGGAAATCACATTAACTGGTAGTCTTGCCAGAACTTGGAGTTTAAACAGTACTCCCCAGGGCCTCAAAAACCACCTGCAGATTCTTCCCAGAGAGGGATATGACCAACTGTGAATTGTAGTAAAGAGCAGGCAATGGGTCTGCCCCACCTGGGAGTTTAAAAAGGACAACCACAACTTCAAAGACCATCTTCAGACTGTATCCAGGAAGTGATTTTCAAAGCTTCAAATTATAAGAAAAAGCAGACACCAGTTCTGCCACATCTGGGAGTATAAGCAGTATTTCACATATCCACTAGGACTACCTCCAGTCCCTGCCAAGGATGGAATAAGCCCACCATATCACTGATAAATATATCGGTAGCTGAGCCATGTTAGATGTTCCCACCCAGCGTCTCAGCTGAATTGGAGAGCTCAACTTGTGGTTTTTCCAAATAGCAGAGCAAGGTTTGCTGTCACACTTGATTTTAAGGCAAAGGCAGCAGCCTACCCATCTACAGAACCTACAAGCTATTTCTGTCTGCCCAGGGATCTTACCAAATGCCCATCCAAAATTGCAAGATAGCATAAAAGTTAAGAAATAACCACTTCTAAATTTGACATGCAAAATCCATAAATGGTGACTGCCTCCATGAATGCATAAACACCAAAATTAGGACTCAAGGACTGCAAAGATGCTGAAATCACAATATCTCCTAAAGAATCTCCAAACGGCTTTCAGCAATGGAGTTCAAAGAAAGGGAAATTGATGAAATGTCAGGAAAATTTTCTATAACAAATTCAATGAACTCCAAAAATATAGTGACTAAAAAAATACTAAATGAGGCTTGGAAATGAATACATAAATAAAACAAGAAGTTTGACAATAAAATAGAAATAAATAAGAAAAAAAAGAAATCCTAGAAATAAAAATAAAATGATGAAAATAAAAAATTCAAGAGAAATTTTCAAGAACTTGTTCACTCAAGCTGAAGAAAGAATCTGTGAGCTTGAAGGTGGAACATTTGAAATTATAAAATTGAAGAAATAAAGGGAAAAAGAATTAAAATAATGAAAAAAATCCTATGGGAATCATGATATGTCATCAAGAGCCCTAAACTGCATATCATAAGAATTAAAATAAAATGAAAAATAGCACCCAATGAGTTAAGTATAACACATACTAATAAACTATCAAACTATCACTTAAATATATAAAGCAGAAAAAAACATTAATTTCAACTGTATAAGGAACATCCTCAAGAATATAACAAATGTTAGGCCACAAAACAAATAGTATAAATTTAAAAAAAATCAGAATCACATATTAAGTATGTTTTCTAGCCACAATAGAAGGGAACTACAAATCAATAGCATGAGGAATTGTGGAAACTGTGTGAACACATGAAAATTAAACATGCTTCTGAACAACCAGTAGAACATGGAAGAAATAAAAAGAAAAATAAAAAATCTTCCTTGAGACAAATGAAACTGGAAACACAATTTATTGAAACTTCTGGAATATAATAAAGGCAAGAGGGAATTTTATGGCAGTACAGCACTATATCAAAAAACTAGATAGATCTCAAGGAAACCACTTAACAATGCAGCTCAAAGGACTATAGAAGAACAAACAAAAAACAAAGTCAGAATTAGTAGAAGGAAAGAATATATATCATAAAAGAAATACACAGAATAGAGACCACAAAACACAATGAAATAAAATGAAAAAAAAAATCTTTTTGAAAAGATAAACAAATTCAACAAAACCTTTGCTAGACTAACAACAAAAAAATGAGAGGATTCAAAGACATAAAATCATAGGACAAACTGGAAACATTACTACTGATTCCACAGAAATAGAAAAAATAATGTTACAAATGATATATCTATCACTATATATACAACACTAACAGAGTCAAGGACAAAAGCCATATGATCATTTCAGAAGACACAGATAAAGCATTGGGTCCAATTCAATATCTCTTCATGATAAATACGTTCAATGAATTAGGTATAGAAAGAATGTACCTCAACACATTAAAAGTCACAAATGACAAACCCACAGATATCATCATACTGAAGGGAAAAGAGTTGAAGCTTTCCAAGACACAGGAACAACACATGAATGCCCACTTTCATCTTTGAATTCAATATAGTACTAGCAATCCTAGCCAGAGCAATTAGGTAAAAGAAAGAAATAAAGAACATTCAAATTAGAAGAAGAAATTTAAACTGTATTGGTTTGCAAACAACAGATCTTCTAAACAAAAAACCCTAGGTATTCCACCAAATAAACTAAAGGCAAAGTAATAAATAAATTCAGTAAAGTTTCAGAATACAAAATCAACATGCAAAAATCAGTAGCATTTCTACATTCTTATAGCAAGCTGTCTGAAAAAAAAATTGCATATAAATGGAATTGCAATTCCATTTAGAATAAGCTTCCAAAAAAGTAAATTTAATCAAGGAGGCGAAATATCTCTATAAAGAAGACCAAAAACACCACTAAAAGAAAATTGAAGAGAATACAAATAAATGGAAAACTATCTAAGTCCATGGATTAGGAAAATTAGTATTGTTAAAATGTCTCAAGTACTCAAAGCAATCTACAGATTCAATATAATCATCACCAGAATATAGTACCATTGTTTTTCAGAAATAGGAAAAAATTTAAATTTTATATGCAACAAATAAAGACTTCAGTTAGCCAAAGCAATCCTGAGCAAAAAGCACAAGACTAAAGGCATCACATTCAAAATATGCTATAAATGTAAAGTAACTAAAACAGTGTGGCACGGGCATAGAAACAGACACATGGACCTATGGGATAGACTAGAGGGCCAAGAAGCAGCCTGTCACATTTAAAGCCAAATGGTTTTTGACAAAAGATGGAAGTGCAAACAATGAGGAAAGAGCAGTCTCTTCAATAAATGGTACTGTGGAACTGGATAGCCACATTTGGAAGAATGCAATTAGACTTAAGCTATGAAAGTACTCTGAGAAAACAAAGTAAATTCTATGGGATGTTGAGTTGGGCAAAGATTTTTTAGGGTATAACTCCAAAAGCATAGAAAACAAGGCAAAAACTGACAAATGCAATTATGTTAAAGTAAAAAAAAATCTGTACAGCTAAGGGAACAATAAACAAGAAAAAGACACAACCTATAGTATGAGAGAAAATGTTTGCAAACTATATATTTTACAAAGGTTAATAATTCAAAATGTATAAGGAATTCAGATAACTTAATAACAACAAAAAATTAAAAATGGATAAAAGAGCTGAATAAATGACTCAAAAATGTTGTATAAATGGTCAACGAATATATTTTAAAAATACTTAATATCACTATCAAGAAAATGAAATCAAAACCATAATGAGATATTATTTCATCCAGGTTAGAATGACAATTATAAAAAGACCAAAAATAACAACAAATGCCAGAACTTGGAGAAAGTACAATGCTTATACATTCTTGGAGGGAATATAAATAAGTGCAGCCATTATGGAAGTACCTCCAAAAATCTAATACAGAGGTAACATATGATCCAGCAAGCTTCTACTGGATATACACCCAAAGGAAACTAAATCATCCTGTTGAAGAAATACCTGGACTCCCATGTTGATTGCAGCTCTATTCACAATATGTAGGATATGCAAACAACCTAAATATCCACCAGTGGACAAACAGATAAAGAAAATGTATACATACACAAAACAGAATATTATTCATCCATCAAAGTATGAAATTCTGTCATTTTTGACAACATAGATGCACCTATAAGACATTGTATTATGTAAAATAACCAAGAACAGAGAAACACTGCATGATTTCACTAAAGTGGAATTTTTTAAAAGTTGGTCTTATAGAACTTGAGAATATTATAGTTATTTCTATAGGCTTCAAAGAATACAAGAATAGGGAAATGAGGAAAGGATGTTCAACACATGAAATGGTACAGTGTGATCAGAAGAGTCAGTTCTGCTATTCTATGGCAACTTAGGGTGAACATAGTTAATAGTAATGCATTGTGTATCTCAAAACAGAAAGGATTTTGAATATGCTCACTACAAAAAAATGGTAGACTTATAAGGTGATGGGTAATTAGTCAAATTTTGATCATTACCCAAGGTATACATAAATCAGACCACCACACTGCAGATATTATGAATCAATAAAAAAACATTAAGATTGGTTAAGAAAAATAGCAGGGAGTACATGGGGAGCAAGTCATATTAACTAACTGTTGTAGATCATGCTCATTTTGGTTTCTATATTGAGGAAGATAGAAAACCCATTGGAGGGATGTAAGTAGAGGAACAATATGACTAGAACAAGAAGAGCTTATTTAAATATTTAGAAATAACTAAGGTACTTCACTACCTCAATCTAATATCCATGCAATTGTTTATGCCTATTTAAACTCATCTGTTTTAACCTTAATTATTCATTTACCTTAATGGAGATGATGTATAAAATGAGACAGGGAAATATTTCCATGCCTTGGCTGTTCTGAACAGACTAATTTCAGACCCCACAAAATCAGTTATGAGACAATCTTTGTACCAAATATACTACCAGAACCTTTCAAAGAGGCTGAGTGCTGGACTGTGTGTTGTTCAGAATAGTAATTTGGTACGTGTTGGAAAAGATAAGCACATAAGGAGAAGAAATGCTTTAACAGCATACGGACACACAAATGAAAATACAACAGTGCTTTAATAACTGCAGAGTGATCCTTAATGTTGTATATGCCTTGTTACAGATGCACTTATAATTCCAGATGCTGCATAAAAATGATTACCATGCATGCGTTAACACAGAGCTGTGTTTTAAAATTATTCTGAAAAGGGAAAATTAAATTTGTGCATCATTTAAAACCACCATTATAAACAGAACAATGCACAGCATCGTGATGAAGATCATACACATAAACACACATCCACATCCACACCCACATATATTTTCCCCAGAAAATTGAAGAAATAATGGAATAACAAAAGCCTGTTTCATGAAACACACATTATTTTGGCATCAATGCTTCAGTAACTCCTGATGTTTCTCCTGACAATAACTCAGATTGTTGCAATAAAGACTGTATGTTTGATTATTTGGATACCTGTCATGCATAACTAGAGGGCGGCTGTAAAAAACAGGATTAATCAAAGTAGGATTATAATTTTCTGCAACACCTGTTTCGACCAGCTGCCTCTGATTGTAGATTCTATTCCTCTATTCCTCCCAAATTACACAATAAAGCAATTTAGAAATCAGTGGAGAGTCCAGTGTCACTGTGCCAGAATGGAAGTCAAACATTAGAGCAGAGGAACCTTTGAGCTACCTGATTTAATTTGTTTAGATTATTCTAGAAAGAATAGAGCAAGCAGATAATATAATACTTTGGGAAATCCCCAAAGTTTTTGTTTTAAAATTTTTATACTATTTGCTTCATTTCTTGCATAAATTTGAGCACAAATCCTGAGCAGATATTAAAAAAAAAGAAAATGGAGTTAACTTTTAGAGCTATATGCTTTTTATTCAGCAACTAAAATTCTATTTTTGCATTAGAATAACTTGGGAAAAAATTCACAGAGTCTTAATTTTTGAGTCCTAGAGTGTATTCTCATTGTGACAACAGAAAGGGTTGTTTTTCGAGCAACTAAATGGCCTATAAATGCCGTTGATTATATTCAATGGAAAACAAAGGATTTTCAGAATATTAAACAATTTTTGAAATATACTATTTATAGGTATTTCATGAGTCATGGTTAAGAAACAGTCTATCAATAATTTCACAATAAATATAATTATAATTCATAATAAATATCAGCTCACCTATGTTTTAAAGGTAGGAATGTCAACTATCACATTGTTCTGACATTGAGGTATAAATTGCTAATTGAATAAACAATTTGTTTTGTCTATGACATTCACATACCAAAAATGTTAAACACAAAGTATGGGGAATCTGTGAAATGGAATTTAGCTTTTAAAATATATGGCAAAATAGCACCAATTCAATTCAAGAGCATTTGATGGCTTATGAACTAACATAATTTGTGTAAGTGAAATATGCAACACAATTTTAGTACTATTGACAGGGAAATAATTGTTTAACAGATTTATAAAACATTCAAATTTATATGTATCTAGAAAATCAGAGGGAAATAATTAAATAAGTAAAGTTGGTAATAAAATTTCTTATGTAAAGAGCACAGGGCTTGTGTTTGACAACAGACTGAGTTTGAAGCAGGGCCACAAGAAGCATTAGTTTGGCTCATGACATGAGGCACAATTGAGGGTTTTCTATCACAAATTACTTAAAGCTTATGAAAATATAATAAAGGCTTCCATCATATGTATGAGAACTCTGATCTACATTAGATATAGTTTTGTATAAATGTGTATATAACAAGGGAGAGATAAATGTATCTGAGTATAATAGAAGTAATATTCCTGTTTATTTTTTTTTTAAATTTCACCCAATGTCATAAAGTTAAAATGTAAATCTTCAATTTTTCTTGTTTACTGGTTTCTTTGAGTTTCATGCTTTAATCTAATTTGAAAGAAAACAAATATTCTCAAATGAATAAGCCTACTGTTCAGTTCTGAAATGAACAGCATTCATATTCTTCTCTATACCTTGAAGTATAGACAAATATAATTAAGTTTCTTTTAACTTGATAAAAATGCTAATTGTCTAGTTAGGTAAAACAATGTTTGACAAAGAAATACATGTATCCTGGCACTGAACTGAGGACATTATACTTCAGCTTGTTACATGCCTTCTGTTTTTAAACTATCCCTCCTTTTTGTTTACTAGCCTCAAAAGAGGAAAATGAAGAATGGTCGTCAATGTATACTTAAGAATTCTTCGTTATGCCAGGCATGGTGGAGTTTTTTCCCTGTGAATAATATGGGTAAATTCAGATAGTTGTGTATTAAAAATAAGAAATTATTTTTCAAAATATAATTTACAACAGGGCTGGGGATGTGGCTCAAGCGGTAGCGCGCTCGCCTGGCATGCGTGCGGCCGGCTTTGATCCTCAGCACCACATACAAACAAAGATGTTGTGTCCGCCAAAAACTAAAAAATAAATATTAAAAATTCTCTCTGTCTCTCTCTCTCTCTCTCATCTCTCTCTTTAAAAAAATATCTATTTCTTTAAAAAAAAAGAAAATATAATTTACAACAAAGTTCAGAAAACTCAATTGTCAGCTCTGCTATATTTTTAAAGACTAAATTAATAACAGTTTTTGACATAATTTAGTTTTACTGATTTTTGAGCTCATTTGTAAAATAAGCAATTTGGATTTCATCATATACTCTTATTTAGAAAACTTTTGTGAAATAATTTTAAATAGTAATACAAGTAACAGTATAATTGAAGCTAACTGTAGTCATTTAAGAACAAGTAATATAATATATTTGGATGTGCTTAGGCAGCATGTATTTAGTGTAATTGCTAATTATATAATTCTCCTATAGTAAAACCTGGAGTGTACTGGGGGAAAAAAAACAAAAACTTGTAAGTTGTAAGACCTCTTTTCTTGACTTCCCCTTTTAACTTGGAATTCATTCAACATAGATTTCACAAATATATACTTGAGTGATTTTAATGTAAAGTGCACTTAGTAAAGACACTCTTTGATTTTCTTTTGTTTTATTTTTTAAGTGCTGTTTTCCTCATATGTGGAGGAAAAAAACAAAGATTGGACTAAAATCATTTGTAAGTTCCCTTCATTGGTGAGCTAAAAAATGTTAATCTTTTAATTTTGTTGAGCTGCATCTCTCAAGAATACTTATAATCAGGGATCCATACAAAAGAAATAGTGTGAAAAGAGTTTTCAAAATAGCAAATAAAGTAAACGGAATGCAGGATAGAATGTGCATTTGTGTATGTACAGTTAGCATGCACTAAACTTCAAAAACACAACTTTTCATGAATATGTTTCCTTTTATTCATGTATTAGCCGACTATGCTTGCACCCATAGTATTGGGTACTGTTAAATAAAAGTGACAAAGCACAGCAGGTTGGCACCAATACATAGATATCCTTAGTAATATTTTTATACTTTCCAGGCTTTTAATATTAATATAGTATATAATCCCTACTTTATAAATTCACTCCTAATAATGAAAAATATCTACATATCTCATTCCTTGAATATTTTAAATTTTGGTCATGCTAATTCTATCCAGTGCTTCCTTTTTTGGTGTTTCTTGTTTTACTGTTCTGATTTTTTAAAATATTATTATAGTATAATACTCATAACCTAAGCTTTAATATTTTAACCATTTTAAGTGTACTATTAAATAACATTACAAAAATTTACATGACTTTGCAACTGCTACCACCATCCATCTCCAGAACATTTCAATCTTCACAAACTGAAACTTTTTTTTATTAATTTTTATTGTTGGTTGTTCAAAACATTACATAGTTCTTGATATATTTCACACTTTGATTCAAGTGGGATATGAACTCCCATTTTTACCCCGTATACAGATTGCAGAATCACATCAGTTACACATCCATTGGTTTACATATTGCCATACTAGTGTCTGTTGTATTCTGCTGCCTTTCCTATCCTCTACTAGCCCCCTTCCCCACCTCCCCTCCCCTCTTCTCTCTCTACCCCCTCTACTGTAATTCATTTCTCCCCCTTATATATATTTTTTCCCTTTCCCCTCACTTCCTCTTGTATGTAATTTTGTACACCCCTGAGGGTCTCCTTCCATTTCCATGCAATTTCCCTTCTCTCTCCCTTTCCCTCCCACCTCTCATCCCTGTTTAATGTTAATCTTCTTCTCATGCTCTTCGTCCCTACTCTGTTCTTAGTTACTCTCCTTATATCAAAGAAGACATTTGGCATTTGTTTTTAAGGGATTGGCTAGCTTCACTTAGCATAATCTGCTCTAATGCCATCCATTTCCCTCCAAATTCTATGATTTTGTCATTTTTTAATGCAGAGTAATACTCCATTGTGTATAAATGCCATATTTTTTTTATCCATTCGTCTATTGAAGGGCATCTAGGGCATCTAGACTGTGGAGTCTTGCTATTATGAATTGTGCTGCTATGAACATGGATGTAGCAGTGTCCCTGTAGTATGCTCTTTTTAGGTCTTTAGGGAATAGACAGAGAAGGGGAATAGCTGGGTCAAATGGTGGTTCCATTCCCAGCTTTCCAAGAAATCTCCATACTGCTTTCCAAATTGGCCACACTAATTTGCAGTCCCACCAGCAATGTACAAGTGAACCCTTTTCCCCACATCCTCGCCAGCACTTCTTGTTGTTTGACTTCCTAATGGCTGCCAATCTTACTGGAGTGAGATGGTATCTTATGGTGGTTTTGATTTGCATATCTCTGACTGCTAGAGATGGTGAGCATTTTTTCATGTACTTGTTGATTGATTGTATGTCCTCCTCTGAGAAATGTCTGTTCAGGTCCTTGGCCCATTTGTTGATTGGGTTATTTGTTATCTTATTGTCTAATTTTTTGAGTTCTTTGTATATTCTGGATATTAGGGCTCTGTCTGAAGTGTGAGGAGTAAAGATTTGTTCCCAGGATGTAGGCTCCCTATTTACCTCTCTTATTGTTTCTTTTGCTGAGAAAAAACTTTTTAGTTTGAGTAAGTTCCATTTGCATTCCTGTATATCAGCGACAAATCCTCTGAAGTGGAAATGAGGACAACCACTCCATTCACAATATCCTCAAAAAAAATAAAATACTTGGGAATCAACCTAACAAAAGAGGTGAAAGACTTATACAATGAAAACTACAGAACCCTAAAGAGAGAAATAGAAGAAGATCTTAGAAGATGGAAAAATATACCCTGTTCATGGATAGGTAGAACTAATATCATCAAAATGGCGATAGTACCAAAAGTTCTCTATAGGTTTAATGCAATGCCAATCGAAATCCCAATGGCATTTCTTGTAGAAATAGAGAAAGCAATCATGAAATTCATATGGAAAAATAAAAGACCCAGAATAGCAAAAACAATGCTAAGCAGGAAGTGTGAATCAGGCGGTATAGCGATACTAAAATACAGAGTAATAGTAACAAAAACAGCATGGTACTGGTACCAAAACAGGCGGTGGGCCAATGGTACAGAATAGAGGACACAGAAACCAATCCACAGAATTACAACTATCTTATATTTGATAAAGGGGCTAAAAGCATACAATGGAGGAAGGATAGCATCTTCAACAAATGGTGCTGGGAAAACTGGAAATTCATATGCAACAAAATGAAACTGAATCCCTTTCTCTCGCCATGCACAAAAGTTAACTCAAAGTGGATCAAGGAACTTGATATCAAATCAGAGACATGGCGTTTGATAGAAGAAAAAGTTGGCTAGGATCTACATACTGTGGGGTCGGGCTCCAAATTCCTCAATAGGACACCCATAGCACAAGAGTTAATAACTAGAAACAAACTGAAACTTGATAGCTGTTAAAAAGTAACTGCCTATTCTCCCCTTTAGCAACCCGTAGCAACTATTACTATACTTATTGTATCTATAGGTTTGATTACTGCAGGTACTTCACTTTTGTGTCTGGCTTGTTTCACCTAACATAAGCTTAAGTACTTTAAGGCTCATCCAAGTTGTAGCATGTATGAGAATTGCCTTCATTTTGAAGGTTGAGCAATGTCCTCTGTGTGTGTGTGTGTGTGTGTGTGTGTGTGTGTTGTTATTGGTAGTTGCTTCTGGCATTTGACCATTGTAAATAATGCTCCTTTGAATGTATGTTCAGAAGAGATATTGATGGATCATACTTCAATTTTATCCTAATTTTTTAAAGAATCATTATACTATTTTTCACAATTTTTATACCAGTTTACTTTTCCACCAGCATCAGTAAAATGTTTCAGATTTGATGAAAGGCATTAATCTATACTTTAAAAGTACAGTAAAATTATGGGAGAATAAACACAAAGAGATCCAGCTGCAGAAGTATCATACACAAACTGTTAAAGAAGATGGAGAGAGAAAATTCTGAAAGCTATAAAAGAAAAATAATTCACTACATCCAGGAAATCAAAAATATATTTAACAACTGACTAATGTTCAGAAAGAATGTTGCCATACTAGAATTCTATATCCAGCAAAACTATCTCTCAAAATGAAGGCCAGTAAATATACCCTTGGTTAAACAAAGATTAAGATAATTTGTGACACACAAATGCATTTTATAAAAAAAAATACTAAATTAAGTCCTCTTTTGGAAATGTTTTTATTTCAAATATCTGCACATTTTTTAAAAAATATTTCCTCTGATGTCACATTATTAGTGAGATCATGCATGGAAAACCCCTGGAATACCTGGCCAGAACATCAGAACATTACCTATGCCCACTTATCGTTTCATTCATTTCCTATGCACTGTTATGTTCTAGCATATGTTTGATGACTCTCCAATAAGAATGTGAATTCTATGACAGAAGACATTGTTTCTGTTTGCTCATTTCTATACTCCAAGATAAGTGTGCTATACAAGATTTTTTTTCTCTTATATTCTATGTATGCACATGGTTGAGTCATACATCAAAAATTGATGTATACTCAGAAAAGATAAACTGAGGATGGTTTAAATACAAGATAATCTATGGTGTGTGATTCACACTAAGAGAACCAGTTAGAAATGGTGAGACACCTAGACATTAGCAAAAATGGAAAACAATTACCATTCATAGGGATGAAGGGACAGAGAGAGAGAGAACAATATAATTTGAGCAATGTAGAAGGTAAACGTATGGAGAAGGGTCAGCGAATTGGAGTTTTAGGTACAAACACTGCTGTACAGAGTTCAGTAATGCTCATAAATATCCAACCTCTGTCCTGCCCAGTACTATCTTTATGTAGTGACTTCCATTGTTTGAATTCAATTAGAACCCAAATATGGGTGACATAGTCTTCTAGTCATTGAAGAGGTAGAGAAAGGACGAGTTGGAACTCAGGACAACAAACCAAGAATAATCAGACTTTCACTCCAGGTGGATAGTTCTGGACTTATTGGCCATTTATGACAACAGAAAAAATAACTGTGAAGTTCTTGATCTTGTGATTAGTTATCATTTTAAAATAAAAATTAATTTTTCAGATATTACATATCTGAATGAATATTAATAGTCTGAATATAATTATCATCTTCCAAAATCATTTTACTTAATCTAATCATTCTCTCTTTGTATATTTGTTTTGTAAATATCCTTTTTTTTTGCACTAAAACAATCTATTTTATCATTTGGATGTTTTAAAGTGTTGCTCTTTGAGGATAAATTACATGTTTTATAAATAATCAGGCACTATAAACAAAGTTAATAAAATGAGTGATCATTCTAGGAATTCTTTTTCTGACAAAATCAGAGAAATTGTGATAATGAGATTGACTTTCCAAGTCCAAAGTAAAAATCACATTCTACTAATATTTAAACCATTTATATGGAGTCAAAATAACTAGACAATGTTATTCCCCCCAAATAATACTTTATTGTGAGTGATGGAGACTTGGCAGTGAATCCTAAATACTTAAAGAATATTTATATTAATGTAAATTTGTTTCCATATTCAGTTCATTTTTACTAGTATTCTGATTTGAAGTGTCTCTTGGTAGTAGCCAGTAGAAGTGCCTTATTAGCTTTTTAGAACTCGTTAATGAGATATCATAATTAAGCTGTACTTTGATAATTAATTAAATATGTGTCTCCTGGTGGTTTAACCAATAACCCTTTTAAAAGGTGAACTGTTATATCTCTATTATAAAACTACATTATTTTCTTTGCCCCACCTTTCCCTTAGTAAGAAATAATGTTGGTGTTATAATAAAAAGAAAGTCAGACTGGTAAATAGTTAAATTAGAGAAATTTTGATTTTTATCTTCATATTTTCTTTTTAATTTCAATTGGATTAAATTTAAATGACCACTATTTGTTAAACATGAGTAAGCTCTTTCAATTTTAAGAGTAACAAATTTCTTCTTGGTATGTTGTTGTTGTTTTTCTTTAAAAGGTAGAGTAAATAGATTTTTACTTGTTTCTAAAACTTCTATCTTCACAATTTCTAAAAATTCCATCTTCAAATTTTATTTTATTTCTAATAAAATTAGAATTCTATTTCTAAAAATACTTTGTTACTTATATACCTTGGACCTGTTATGAAATACCCTGGGATTCAATTTTCTTACCTGTAAATAGTATGATAAAAGCTAAGACTCTTTTCATGTGTATCATGTATAATCCTTGGTGTGGGTTTTGAATTAACAGATGCAATAGTTTAGACCTGTCATTAATAAAAATAATAATCATTTGGGCAATTAACTTCAGATACCTGTCTAAACTTTATTTGTGAAATGTAATTAAAAATATTACCCATCTTATAAGATTAAAAACAATAATGTATGTAAAGAATTTAATAGTTTGTGGAACTTTAAAAAGTTTTTTTAACATGCCATTATTATAATGATAATACACTAATTTCATTAGCACTGACCTTTGCCTAAATTGTCTGTATGAACCATATAGAATAAATCAACTAGAAATTGCTTTCTTCCAGATATCCCATAAGCAGATAAAATTGACAAGAAAAGAATATGTTGGACAATTAAGATATCTTTTTAGTAAATGTGGGATTAATGACCCTCATATCCTAATATTCTTGGGTATTAAAGTTGGTCAAATTTATTTTAGTTAGTAACTGATAAGGTTTTAATATCCAACTTCCAATGATCATATTTTTGGAAATCATTACTTGTAGGAACCATTTTTATAAAGACATTGGGAAAACCATGATAATAACAGCTACTTCTTGTGAAACCAAACATTTAGGGAAATAAATAGAATCTCTCACACTGACAGAATTAGTACTTAAGTCATTTTTTTTTCTGAATACAAACTATATCATTCATCCTTCTGCTTATTGAATATAATGAATGATCAGGGAGATCTTATTTCCAAGACATGAGTAATTGTGTTACTCTAAATTCTCTAGGATTTTTAATATGGCTATATGTTCTAACTAAATTGGTTATCATTGCAAGTCTGTAGCTACATGAAGCATGTTGCTTTGTTTAAAACAAAATTGCCACTTTCATTATTATTCACATCTCTGAAAAACTGAATAGTGCTGTTAACTTGGAGATTTATCATATTTCAATGGACATGGTGTATATGTTGTAATATACACATTTATATGTAGCCTTATATGCATACATTTGCATATATGTATATATGGCACTCCTCCTACCATGTCTACTATTACTATGTGTACTAAATCTAAAAGGATCTGTTCAATTTACAAAGGAGCATTTTAAGTGAATCAATATTTTCAATTAAAAACAAATTAGTCAGATTTTAGAAGTTTGATTTAAAGGAACTGTAAAGTTTGATTTGGTAAGATATTAGATGAGTATCACCTTTATTATGATTTCTATTTATTTTGTGCATAGTTCAAAGTAACTTCAGGGAATCAGGCTTTCTTTAATTTGTATCCTCACTTTGTGAATTAATATAAGGTTAATAAAGATGTTCACAAAGTCCCAATTCTAATTATTTAGTTATCAGTACCACTGATTTCCTTGGGGGCTACAAAGCTAACTATTTTCTTTCTTTATGTTTTTCATTAAATATCATTACAGTTTTTCTAAACTCTAAATTGTATTTTTAAGAATATCTCGCACTTCATTTGTTCTTGCAAAGACTTGAATGTTATATTTAGAATTTAATGACTTATTGCAATATTTTAAGATAGCCTGCATATTTTAGTTAGAAGCATAATGTTATGTGAATCTAAGAAGAATCCATAAACTATTAATATGTTTAACATTTTAGCATAAAGAAACATTGAATATTTTATTTTTTATCTTAAAAGCCTTTGTTGAGCAAAAATCATTTTAATTTGTAAGCTGTTTTTATTTATTACATTACAAACTAATATAAATGCTTTTTAACTAAGAATACACCAATTATATGCTCATAGGATCAAGTTGATTAAACTGAATAATTCAAGTTACAAATTCCAGAGAAAACTCTTTCTTGTAATGTATAAATATGATATTATCTTTCTTTTTTTACCAAAAAATAAAATCCATACTCATATTGTAAAGTGAAACTGATTCTTATAATAGTAAGTATCTTAGTTATAGATGAACACACAGTATCTTCAGTTATTTTTATGTGGTACTGAGAATCGAACCCAGTGCCTCATAAATGCGAGGCAAGTGCTTTACCACTGAGCTATAGCTTCAGTCCCAATAGCTAGGCAAGGCGCTAAGCAACTCAGTGAGACCCTGTCTCTAAATAAAACATAAAATACGGCTGGGGATGTGGCTCACTGGTCAAGTGCCCATGAGTTCAATCCCTGGTATTACTACTACTACTACTACTACTAATAATAATAATAATAAATTTCTTGATTTCAGGAGGCATTATATTCAAAAGCAATTGTATATTATATATCCCAAATAATTTGATTACACATTTAATTGCTAATGTTTCTGAAATTTTTCAAAATTATCACATTAATGAAGATATCATTTTATAATAGTAGACGGGCTTTCTAGAAATGTTATGTTTAGGGCTTCCTGGTGGTCCAGCATCTTGACCAGATGTTGACCAGCATCTCCCAGAGATGACTTTTCTCTTTCAGAATAATTTGCATCAAAGATGAGCACTAGGCACTATATGATGATCAAGCACTTTAATGTGGCAGTGCTCTTACAAAACAGGTACTGGGAACAGACTGATGGCATGGCTAGATACAACCAGGAGGTTAGGTGAACAGGAGAGGCCTTGGAGACCATTCTGATAGTTTGGAGGATTTGCCCTTTTTGTTTATATCTGTATTCATTCAGTTACAAGGTATTTCTTTCATAAAGACTATATAAACTGTTCTTCTCAGGATAGACTGTGTTTTACAGTTCACGAATGTTGCATTTATTCTCAGGTGTTTATATCTCCAAGGCAACCAGGTAATTTTGGGTTTCCTTTTCAGACAGACCTGGCAATTCCTAGGCCAGTGCTAGAAATCGGAGGCCACATTTTATCAGGTTGCTAAGTGACACACAGTAAATCCTGAAAGGTGTTTGAGTGAGCATTATGCCTATTATTAATCTTATAACCATGCTATAGGTCTTACAGTATACTAAAAACTATATAAAATATGTTTTAAGATTAGTTCTCTTATATATAGACTGCAAACTAGATTCTTATCAAAAATTTTGCAAATTTTTGTCAAAATGTTGGCTGAAAATATGTGTAAAAGAATTTGATAATATTGTTATAAATAGTTATAATTATGTATTAAAATAAATAATTATTTTGGGAAATCTAGACATCTTTTCTCTCTGTTCCTGTTGTTACACATTTTACTTTTTTTTATAAAGTGATCATTCTTTGGTCAAACGTGTAAGAGCAAAGATATTTGATGGTCAACTATTCCTAAAACAAAACTATTCTCTTTATATTACTTAGCAGTGTGCTTCATTATAAGCTTATCCCTAAAATACCTAACTTAGATTTTGCTGAGCTAACCCCAAAGATAAACTTCAAAAAATATAGTTTGCTATAACTTTATAAATTTTTGGTGAACCATATTTATGTGTGACCTTCAATAATATGGTAATTTATTTAAATGTGCTTACTAATTAAGAATATTTAAAATAGGAGTGCACTTAAATTACTCTAACCAATTATCCATATAAGAAATTATTGAAATGATCAATTATCATAATCAACAATCATTACTGAAATAAGATAATAAGCATCTTCAAAGTACCGACTAAAAATTTTTTGAATGTTTTCTTTGGGGATTTAATTTTTTTTTTCTTTAAAAGACTGATGGACCATGAAGTCTGTAATATAACACAGCCAAATATCCTAATGTTGTCATTACTGATCTTCAGGTAAAAAATAATAAATATTTCTATTCAAATATGAATTATAATCTCCTGGGGCTTAAATAATAGAAACAGAATAAATATCCAGGTGTTATTAGTCCTATAACTTCTCTTTCAGTAATTCTAATAAATAAAGATAAATTGTTAGGAATTCCCTTAAGCTTTTAAGGGACCCAAATTTTATGACCTGTGTCCTTAGCCACTTTGTTATTTGTCTCTTAGTGACTGAAGATATTTCCTTCTACTAGTGTATTATTTCCTCTTATTCAGGGGCTACCATTATGATCACAATAAGTGATCTTTTATGTATTACAACCAGGTAGTCATTAGCCTGCTCTATTCTGAAATAATCAATGTGTCATTTCTTTTCAGATCTCGTGGGCTTTACGCATTATTATATTTAATTTTAAGTGTCAGCTTGAATAAATTTAGGGATACCCATAGCTGGTAAAGCATTATTTCTGAGTGTATCTGTGAGAGTGTTTCCAGGGGAAATTGATATGAGTCAATGGATGGAGTAAGGAAGATCTGTCCTCAAGGCGGATGGGCACCATTCAATTAGCTAGAGGTCAAGATAGAACAAAAAGACAGAGAAAAAGAAAAATATGATCTCTGCCCTACAGTTGGAACACCTTTTTTCTTTCTTCTCTTAGACTTTATAACTCCAGTTCTCTCACTAGGATTTGCATCAGCAACCTCTCAGGTCTCCATGCTTTTAGCTGTAGACTAAGAGTTAGATCACTGTTTTAGAGTGCTTTCTTCCAGCTGTGACTAAAGGACCTTACCAGAACAATTGTAAAGGAGGAAAAGTTTATTGGAAGGCTCATGATTTCAAAGGTCACAGTCCATTGACAGCAGGCTCCATTCCTCAAGGCTCAAGGTGAGGCAGAACATCATGGTGGAAAACTGGCAGAAGAAAGAGGCTTAGATGATGATCAGATAGCAGAGAGAGAGCGCCTCCATTTTCCAGATATAAATATACATCCCACAGCCACATCTCCAAGGAACCACTTCCTCCAGCCTCATCCCATCAGCCTCCAGTTACCACTCTGTTAATCCCATTAGGGGTTAATTCACTGATTAGGTTAAGGCTATAAACTGATCATTTCTCCTCCAAACCTTCCATTGTCTCACATGTAACCTCTGGGGAGATGCCTCACTGGTTCTGAGAACCTCAGAATGTGGCTGGACTATGCTACCAGTATCCCTATTACTTCAGCTTGCAGATAACCTATTATGGTCCTTCTCAGCTTCAATAATCTTTCAAGTCAGTTCCCCTAATAAATCCTATCTTCTGTCTATCCATATATCCAAATTATTTTGTCTCACTAGAAAACCCTGACTAATACACCTATTTATATAAGGGGTTTGTTTGTTTTGGGCTTTTGTCCTCTATGCTTTAATTAGTAAAGCAACTCAATTTAAATAGCATATAATTCATGGATAGTGGTAGAAAAATCAAAATATAATTCTAGATATATGAAGCAATAATTCTAATAAAAATACAAGGCACTTAATTTTTCCAAAATTGAATAGAAGTCATGACACATCATTAGAGAATACCGAAATACCACAGATGCAATTTAGAGTTCAAGATGTTTCCAGTATTTATACTGCCTACAAAATCACTTGTGAACAGACTTGATGCTGATTCTAAACAGCAATACTGGATATGATCGCTGTGATTGCCTATCAGCTCCCATAAGTGTAAAACTTTAGCCTCAAGAATGAAGAGCAATGAGCAGATGCTTCCATTTCTTTTCCTCCTTGCAAATCTCACATGAGCATCTCTAATGCATAAAACTTATTTTCTAATTAAGAAATAAATCTGCTAGTTTATAAGTATAGGCACAATAAATACAAAGATTGAAATGAGATCCACTTGCAAGACAGAGAAATGGACAAATTGCACCAAAATGAATAGCATGGGGTCATGGGTATTGTGTTAAGTGTGTTCTTTTGTGGTACAATGAGATTAGTTGCACTGAGGACATGAGCTGCTATTCTTTGAAATCACACATCAGTAAGAAAATTCATGTGTAAACAATCAGTCTCCTATATTGCATTGGTACTCATGGTTCAGCTAATTACTTTACAGTAGGAAAATAGCATAAAATTAAGATGTCAGAAAAAAATTAGTGAAAAATTAATGGATTGTTCATTGATGTGGGAAACAATAAAATATTTTTAGGAAAAATAGAATTGAATGATATACAAGGTACAAGAAAACTAATTCCAAAAAGATGGAATGAAATAAAAAAGTACTAGAATAAAATACAAGTGAAAAAACATAAAATCTTATAGAAAGCACCTTCTAATTATCCAATCAAAACCACTGCACATAGATGAAAACATTCTCATTGGCTGCATTATAAACATCATTTTCATATTGAAAGCGAATCAATGTTTGTATTGAAAGATAATAAACACATTAAAAAATATAGTTGGACAAGATTGACTACACTTTTAAATAAAATATTTTTCTATTAGATACAAATTTTACACTCAAAAGAGATGAAATACATGAAGTTACAGAATAAAAACTAAATTCATAAAATATGAAAATAAATATATAAATAAACTTGTATTAAAAACTCAAATCATATTAGTATTGATACAAACGCAAGTTTTAAGTATATGGGGATTTTTCTCATATTATTAACACATACACACACACACACACACACACACACACACACACACACATATATATATATATATATATATATATCCTTTAGTGTATATAAATATTGAAATATATCAATTTTGGAAGCACTACAGAAATAATTTACAGTTGAACATTTGTTTTAAAAGAAATTTGACTTAAGAATTTGACCTGAATACATATCTACCATTTTCTGCAAGACTGTTTTTGTCAAAATGTCCATTTTAGTGGGATAATAATTACAGTGAGATCCTAAATGCCCAAGAAACTGGACTAGGAAAATAAATAAGCATGTATTCTTATAATATTTCATTAAAGATTTATTTGTTTATGTATGTGTGTACGTGTGTGTGTGTGTGTGTGTGTGTGTGAGGCATTTGTGTATATGTGTGTGTGTATTGGGGACTGAGCCAGGGACACTTTATCATTCAACCATATCCTCAGCCCTGTTTTATATTTTATTTAGAAACAGGGTCTCACTGAGTAACTAAGTGCCTCACTAAATTGCTGAGGCTGGCTTTGAACTCATGATCTTCCTGTCTCAGCCTTTCAAGTTGCTGGGATTACAGGTATATGACACAATGCCCAGCAATATTTTTATAGTTATACTTAAATACATCTTAATATACTGTTACATCATAATAAAGATTGTAGGATAGTTTCTTCATTTTGTAAAATAAGTAATATTTAACTGTGTGTATGTGATACTTTCTCTTGCTTTCTGGGTATACACAGAAATATACACACACAAACAAATGAATGTGTGCTCAAAACCAAAACCCAAAGGCTATATCTCAAAAACTTAATGGTTGTTTCTGGAAGTTTGGACCATTTTCTACTTCCTTCCAACTTTTCTGTTTCAATTTTTATTAATTTGTTATATGTTCTTTTATAATGAGAGAAAGTAATTATTTTAATGACAGTTTCCTCTGAAATTATTGAATAGAAAATAGGACACATTAATCATACATAAATCTATACAATATCAGCAAGTCCATTTAAAGATGGATTAGAGCAATCAAAATTAGAAAATTAGAAATTTAGGAAATTAGCATTTTAGGAAAAATATTTGGTTGTGAGGTATAAAATAAATTTTATTTGGGAGAGGTTAAAAAAGAAACCTACTAAAAGTATCTGAATTAAACTGATTTGAATGGAGAAGAGAAAATAATAGGGGTATTTTGAGAAAGAAAAAAATCAAAAAACAAAAACACAGAAATGAATAGTATGGCACTTGACCAAACTCTGTTGAATAATCCTAGATAAATTCTGTATGATCTCCCTGGTTCTTTACTTCCAATGCAACACTAGAATTTGCAATAGGTGTTGGTTTTGCAATTGTGGTTCTCAGAGTTTGCAGAAGTGTGAGATTCTGGATTAGTATGTAAACAACTGTCTTGGTGAGTGTGGGGGAGGGGAAGCAAGATAGAGCTGAGGGGAGACACTGAATGATTGAGATTTCCATTCCCACTGCGGCCAGAACAGGTCAACTTTCACTCATTTTATATTATATGTATGATTTATCTCTTTATTTATGTAACATAATGCTTATAGTCTGTCCTGTGCTATACCAGTTGGAATGCAATGATGGAGTTAGTGGCTACTTTTTATAACATAATGCTTTTTATCCTTTTCTGAAAGCCTTTAAACACCATCATCACCCAAGTCTGTCTAATAACTTACTGTCATATAAATCCCTATGCTCAATTTTTCTTGAACTCTCTTTCTTCTCTCTTTCTCCCCCATTCTTTATTTTAGCACAAATCCTTCTTATAGTAGCCTAATAAGATCTGGAGTCCAAGTACAACCATTCTTTGAATCAACAATCTTTGCTTCTTCTTCATTCTCTGTTTATTCTTCCTTAGCTCCTGTAGACACATGTTTTCATTATTTTTCCATTTATGTGCATAATTATTTTACAAAAGTAATAAACATGATTTTTAAAAAACGGTACTCAAAGGCAGTATCCTGGCCTGTTCCCTTAGCAAATGTTTGATATGTATTTCAAATATTCTTTTTTTATCCACATCATATATTTTATTGGCTTCCTACTATGTAATAAGAATTAATGTACTTATCAACCCCCTTGAAGTTCCTACCTAATCTCCCTCCCTCCTCTCAATAAAGCATATTGCTCTTTTTATTAAGCAGATATGTAGTGTTTGTCTTATACTGACTATGACAGACAATGGTGAGAGAGTAACATGCTATTTCTTTTTTCTTTTGTTTTCTCTGAAGTTCATGAAGTTCATAAACCCATGTTTTCTTTTAGTTTTTTACATCATTTCTTCCAAAATCATTAAGAGAATTATAAACGGATCATACTGCCCTATACTTACAAACCTGGAACTCTACATGGACTCCACAACTAATTTTTCCCTTTATTTTAATAAAAACAACAACAACTGCTGGGAGCCATCAGCCAAGTAGGTATGACAAATTCCTTGCCAGCTTACTCCCATGCTGTCTAGTGGAAGGACTTCTGAAAGGTGACCTTGCTCAAGGACCAGGGCAGGATCCGTGTTTAGGGTGTTCCCCCTTTAGAATAGGGCGGTTTAGCATAATAGGAGATTAGGGTGTTCCCCCTTTAGAATAGGGCAGTTTAGCATAATAGGAGATTAGGGTGTTCCCCCTTTAGAATAGGGCGTATCCTGCTGCTGAGTTCCTCTTGAGTGCTTAGGGTCAGACAGTATATTTTGGGAGACAGAAGCCCATGCGGAGTGGATTTGGGAGAGAGTGGATTAGGGCAGAGTGTGGATTTGGGAAGAGAACGTGGATTCCCCCAGAACGTGTTTGTAGACGGCAGGTGTGAGTTCGGGAATAAAGAATTGCTGTTTGAATCTACAAGCTGTGTGGAGACTCGTGATTTGTGCCCAGCCAGAGACTGCGGCAAACAACAAACAAAAAAACTTGAAGATCTTCTCTTCAATCCTCCCCTTGGTTTTCTCTGATCTGGAGTGAATGATTTCATAGCACATATTTCTCTTGTTTGGTCTGTAGCATATTTTTGTGGATAGCAACCTCAGGAACTTCTCAAGGTACATTTTTTTGATAATTTACTTACCGTACCCATACTTTTATTTAACTATTTGCTTATGTTCAGATGTTTGAGTTTTTAAAAAAAAAATCCCTCAAAAATAGGAAAGCATTGACCTATTAATTTCTAGGATGCTATTCTCATTTTTGTTCCTTATAGGTGAACTGTTCTATTCTCTCTGAAGTTTTTATGATGTTCTTCAAGTCCTGAATACCCTAAAATTTCATTACCAAATATCATAGTGTAGTAGTATATAACTTGAGGGAAACTTGACAACCTTTTTAGTCTGAAAATTAATGTCCTTAACTTATAGAAAATTTACTTAATTTGCTCTCCTTTATTTTGGTCGTAATTTTGAATTTCCTACTATTCAACTTTTGAGACTCCTAAACTAACACTTAATTTCTTTATTTTTTCTCTACCATTCTCCATTGATTTTATTTTCATCTAATTTTAACTAATGTTTTCAAGGGTCACTCTCATTTTTCATTGTGCTTACTAGGACTTGTAAATGGAGGATTTAACTACAGGAAATTTTCTCTAACCGCAGGAAAACTTAACCACCCAGCCACATTCCAAGCCCTTTTTATTTGCTTTTGTTGGTTTTAATTTCATTTATTTATTTATTTAATTTTGAGTCAGAGTCTCTTTAAGTTGCTTACAGCCTCCCTAAATTACTTGGACTGGCTTTGAACTTGGACCCTCCTGCATCAGCCTCCCAAGTCTCTGTTTTGTTATTGTTTTAAACCTTCAATGTCTACAAATCCTTATCTTGGGCCAGTGTTATTATCACCCTTTTTGTCACTGTGACCATGACCAAAGACCTGACAAGAACAACATAGAAGAGGAAAAGTTTATTTTGGCTCATGGTATCAAAGGTCTCAATTCATAGACAGCTAATTCCATTTCTCTGGGTTGAAGGTGAAGGAGAACATAAGGGGAAAAGAGCATGGCAGAGGAGTGTAGGTCAGGATATGGCCACAAGGAAGGATGGGGGGGGGGAGGAGAGATAAAGCTGCACATACCAAGGACAAAATATAAACCCCATAGGCACAACCCCAGTGACCCTTGTCCACCAGCCAGACCTTACTTGTCTACAGTTACCATCCGGTTAATCCATTCAACTGGTTTAATGCACAGACCAAGTTAAGGCTCTCATTACCCAATCATTTTACCTCTGAAAATTCTTGCATTGTTTCACATGTGGGTTTCTGGGAGACACCTCAAATCCAAACCATAAAGCAAGTTAGCTTCTTTAGAAAGCATATACCCAGTTCTAGGTAATAAAATAGGCTGCCAGAATTCTTTGAGTCATGATGAGATAAGTTAATAGGGATATCATTTTCAATGGGGGGGAAAATGTAAGAGTATATGATTTTTAAATTTTAGTATTCCCTTTCCCCAATTATTAAAGCCAGGCAATTGAAGAAATTAAATGATACATTACAAACATGGAAATAAGAGATTAAATTCATTTTGAGAGCAACATTAATGCCCATCACTGTTGAATTCGAAGTAGTGTTGAGAGACCCAAGTGAGAAAATTATAGAGCTAAAGATAAGCATGGGCAAATGGTGTTATTTAAGTTGAATTAATTTAAAGATTCTATCCTTATTATTAATTACTTATGATTATCTTAAAATGAGTATGTCCACTTCTATAGCAAATTGCATCGTATCACAGCACACAAAAGTGTCTTAAAAATACAAACAAAGAAGCATTCCCGGCCTACTTTTTCTCTTAAATACATGTGCAATTTTCTATTACACATTATTAATAGATATTATCTCACAGTATTATCTTAATATAATTATATAGAAATAATGAAAATACTAGAAAGCAAAGTTTATGGTAGGAAATGCACTGGTAAATTAGTGCAAAAACCGACCCACATAGGCTTTTAATAGAAAGAGTATGGAGTCTTATTTTTACATGCAATGTTTAGCAGAATCAGAACATCAGGGCGGTGTGCACACCAGGCATTCTTCCTCAGCAAAGAGGATCATCCTCTGCATTTGGCCACTGCTACAGTTTAGATGTTCACTGTGATGCCATCTGTTAAGGTTGATTGTGTAGTGACCTTAGGCAGTCTGAAACCTGTTCAATTGAGCCCATATATAGAGTTCTGGGTGGGAACCAGGAGGACAGATGGTAGGGTTGGAGATGAGGAACTTGTTTGTTACAGCTGATGAAAATCATTATTCTTGCCAAAGCCATTAAATGCTATATCCTTGGCACAGCATTTCTCAACAAACAGGGTGTCCCATTTGGTAGATTAGCTGCAGGTGAATTGAAGCAGTCACCAAACCCTAACTATTCAAGTTTGCCTCGTTTTACTTTTCCATCTCTAGTATCCTAAGTGTAAAGTGAGGTTTGGCAACAGGACACTCTTTTTGCCCATTTAAGTATGACATTCTTACATATGTAGTTTTTAAAGTGTATATGCACAATGGGGAGTGCAACTAGAATATAACTCCAGCTAATTAAAAGTTTATATATATCTTTTGTTGAATGGAACCAAATAGAAAAGAATTATAAAGAAACTGAGTAAAATACTCAAATCAACTTACTTTTCATATCCATGTACACGTTTCATGAAGATTTCTCTATTCCAATGATTTCAGAAAAAAAAAATGTAAGTAAACCATTTTGCAAGGTATAAATGTGTGTATAATCAGACAAGATAATCATTATGAAGTAGTTTCAACAACTCAAAAAGGAGTTTTCACACCCCTGTGGACATTCCCTTTCCATATTTAATAGGCCTCAGATTCTATTCACTAATATAACTTATGTAAAATGCAGGATAATTTTTAAAACATTCTCTTAGAAAAAATATATTTTTAAAAGTCAGAATTCAACATGAAAAAAATTAACAATACATATTGTATCAACTCTTAGAATTCAAAGTATTGTACAGACTTTGTAAGTGGCTTTCCCTAATCAAATTTATTTTTTCCTTGAAGCTTATACTCAAGTATATCACACATACATCTTAATGAAAATATGTCTGGGGAAGTAAGATAGCAGCCATCATGGGTAATATATTTCATATGATTGTCTGTATTACAAACATACACATGTTACTCAAAAGATACACTTTCATTGTATTGGTTTTGTAAATAGCTTTCTATTATTATGCAGATTTGAAACCTTTGGTTAATATTCTTGAGGATCTTGTCAACCTACTGAGTGAGCTTCTATTTCAGTCTTTAACTGCTGTAAGAACAACACAGATACACAGAATGGTATAATGAGTTTTCTACTTTTTTGGTAGGGAGGGTACCAGGGATTGAACTCAGAGGCACTCCACCATTAAGCCACATCCCCAGCTCCATTTTGTATTTCATTTAGAGACAGGGTCTCACTAAGTTGCTTATGACCCCGCTGTTACTGGGGTTGGCTTTGAACACGTGATCTTCCTGCCTCAGCTTCCCAAGCCACTGGGATTACAGGTGGGCACCATCATGCCTAGCATTTCTCTGAATCTTAAGAGATTAATTTGGAGTCACTATGCCATTTTGAATCTACGTATTTTAGCATGTATTTTTAAATAACCTGGAAATTTGCTTAGATAGCAAAAGTATAGTTATCTAAATCAGAGATTTGATATAATAATATATTATCCGTATTCTAGTCAGTATTTGGAGTGCATCAATTGTCTCAAAAATTATTTACAGCTTTTGAGTTTATCCCAAGATGCAATCTAAGAGTCAAAAATTAATTTTGTTCATTACACCATTTTAGTTTCTTTTAATCTAGATTATCTCCATTATTTTTTGTCTTTGACCTTGAAATTTTGAAGAATGTAAGATAATTGCTCTGCACTGTCAAGTTGATTTATTCAATATTTTTTTCATTATTTGATTTAGGGTATGAATTTTGGCAAAAATGCTATAAAAACAGTTTCAATATAGAGGCACATTGTGTCAGTTTGTCCCACTGTGATGGTCATGCCTTCTTTGATCAATTTCTTATGATAGATACTGCCAGGTTGCTTACACAATTTTATTGTTTCTTTAAAAAAATAAGTAATTTGTGTAGTAAAATTTTGAAAATACATAAATAAGCTATTTCAATTGTATTAAACTCTCACATTTCTTTCATCATCTTTTACTGGTTATTCTAACTTCTATAGTTAGCAGTTAATAATCATATTAAGGATAAGGTTTTTTTCTAAATAATTTACTTGCTTATTCATGCATTTGTTTATACTATGAATTAGCATTTCCTACTCTGGGTTATAATTTGTTAGTAGAATTATTTACTTTGATGATTAATTTTCCCAAATTTGGGCAAAGTAAGTCTATTAATGGCAACTGTTTCAGTTTTCTTTTTTAATATTGTGACCAAAAGACCTGACAAGAACAATCTTAAAGAGGAGAAGTTTATTTGGGGTTCACAGTTTCAAAGGTCTCTAGTCCACTGATGGCTGACTTCATTCCTCAGGGCCTGAGATGAGGCAAACCATCATGGCAGAAATGTGTGGTGAAGGAGAACAATCAGGAACATGGAAAGAGAACAGGAAGAAGAGAGAGGGTGAGAGGAGGAGGAGGAGGAGGAGAGAGAGAGAGAGAAAAACAGACAGACAGACAGGGACACAGTGGGGAGGGGAAGATTGAGGAAGCTTCTCACCAGTGACAAATATATATATACCCCTAAGGCGCAATCCCAGGAGTCAACCTTCTCTAACTATACCCTACCTGCCTACAGTTACTACCCACTTAATTTCTAGCAGGGGATTAACACACTGATTAGGTTAAGGTTCTCATAACTCAATCATTTCACCTCTAAATTTTCTTGCACTCTATCACATATGAGCTTTTGGTAAACAGCTTATATCTAAACCATAACATTTCACACCTGGTCCTCGAAAGCGTATGCCCTTTTTATAATGTAAAATAACTTTATTCCATTTCCAAGAGTCCCCATAATCTTAACAGTTCCAGGATCGACCAAAAGTCCAAGTTTAAAATCTCCAGCAAGATTCAAAGCAAACTATAAGCATGAATCCCTGTAAAAATCAAAAGCAAGTTACATATATTAAATACATAAAGGCACAGAGTAAACACTTGCATTTCACTTGCATTCCTATATCCCATAGGAATAAGGAATGGGACCAAGCAAGATTGAAATGCAGATGGGCAAACAAGACCTATAGTTCCATATCTAGAACCTGGAGCACCTGGCATCCTGATGTTCTCTCCAAAGGGCTTGTGGAGCTTTGCTTCTGGTCTTGCTGGTTGCAGCTCACATGGCCTCTCTATTGGCTTATCTATCATTTCCTGAAGCTTTCCTTGTCAGACATTCCACAGAACTGGCTTTTTTTTTTTTTTTTTTTTTTTTTTTTTATTACCAGGGTTTCCACTGGAGCATCAGCTTCTTTCTCATATCTCCATGCATTTGCCCTCTCTGGGGCAGCCCACAGGGGATTCCAAACCTGAGACACTTTTCTCGCCTTCCACACTTTCCTTTGAAATCTCCATAGAAGCCTCTATGATCCCCTAATCCCCTAATTCCAATATCATGCACTCTGGTAGAACCAGTAGTACAAAATTGCCACTGAGGTCTATTACTATGGTCTTTCACCATCTGGAGCAGTATTCAAGTTTCCAGGGACCCTGCTACAGCAACTACTGTGTACTTGAGTGGATGAGCATGGTAAAACAACTTCCTGGGTGCCCCTGTACCAGTAGTTATATCCAGGGCTTTTTCTGAAAGGAATTTATACTTTTAAATTCTTCATCCTGAGATGGGTGTCATCTTACCAATTCCTGAGGTACCCTCAAACCATTTTTTTCTATTATTTTGAGTAATGTATTTAGCAGTATATCTTTAGAGTCTGTATTCTCCTTATCTGCTAATCTCCCTTAGCCTCAAGTTTACTTACAGTTTTCTGGCCAAACTTGAAGGTTTTTAAATCTTTCTGTTCCCGATTACCACAATAAACTTGGTGAAATGTAGCCAGCAATATCCATGCCACTACCTGAATGCTATGCTCCCTAGAAATGTTTCCTACCAGATAAAGAAGTTCATGACCTTAAATTCAGCTTCATAGTATGTCTCAGGACATGGAAAAAACATAGACAATTTCTCAAGCAGAACATAACACAAATGACCTCCAGCTCAATTTCCAAATAAGTCCTCTTTTTCCTCTGAAAACTTATGAGCCCCATCTTTATTGTTCATAGTCCTATAAGCACTTTTGTCTTTTGAGATCCTACCAGAGACACCCATTAAGCTCTGCTTACAATATTCTAAAGCTTTTCTAGCTTGCATCTTTAAACTTTTTCAAAATACTACCACAAATTCCATAAAGTTCCAAAAACTTCTAAATCAGATGGTCAGGTTAGTCACAGCAATGACCTTACTTCTAGGTACCAATTTATGTTTTAGTCAGTTTTTCTTTCTTTCTTTCTTCTTTTTCTTTCTTTTCTTTTCTTTTTCTTTTTTTTTTTCACCACAGTGTCCAAAGAATTTTACAAGAACCATCTTACGAAAGAAAAATTTATTTGGGGCCCACAGTTTCAGAGGTCTCAGTTCATGGATGGCTGACTTCATTCCTCCAGGTCTGAGATGAAGCAAAACCTCATGGTGGAAGTTTGTGGAGGAGGGAAGTGGCAAGGAACATGGCACCTAGGAAACAGAGAGAGAGCCTCCCGAGGACAAAATATGTACTTCAAAGGCACAACCCCAAGGATCTACCTCCTCCAGCCATACCACACATGCTTTCAGTTACCATCTAGTTAATCCCTATCAGAGGACTAACATGCTGATCAGCTTAAGGCTCTCACAATCCAATCATTTCACCTCTAAAATTTCTTGCATTGTATCACATATAAGCTTTTGGGGGATACCTCATAACTAAATGATAACAGTAATATTTATATCCTCTTGATATTTCTACACCATTTTGAAAGCATGTTATAGACTGAAGAGTTGTATTCCCCAAATTCATTGTTGGATCTCTAAATCCCAATGGAGAGCATTTATAAGTGAGGACCTTTGACAGATGATCAGTTTAGATGAGATCATGAGTGTGAGGCTCTCGTGGTGAGATTAGTATCCTTAACAAGAAAAGGAGGGGGGACAAGAGTTCTCTCTCCATCATATGAGGATAGAGATAAGAGAGAAGGAAGAATGCTGTTACTGGGAACCAAATTGACCAACACTTTGATCTTGAACATCTCAGCCTCTAAGGCATAGGAAACAAATATCTATTCTTTAAGCCACCAATTCTATGGTATTTGGCTAAAGCAGCCTAAGAAGACTAAGAGGACTTTCTTTCTCTGCAATATAAAACATTACTCCAAGCTCATCATACAGTATGTCTCCCATCTCTGAAATCCTCTGTTTCTCCAAGGAAACCTGGTTCTTTTTAGTGAAATGTGGTATTCAGTAAGCAAAGGCTAAGTGATTTTAATGATACTTGTGTATCAGTGTTTTTAAATCCTTTCACCAGACAGAGCTAGGATATAACAAAAAGATAGCATAGATAGCATACATTAAAACTATGATTTCATACTGACACATAAATTCTGATTCCAAATACCACAGGGAACAGTGTATTCTTCTGCTTTTCAATATCTGTAAAACCTTGTTCCAACTATGAGAAATCTTTCACCTGTAATTGTCAATAAATTTGTTTGCTCAAGCCAATAATACTACATAAAAAAACAGTTTCAGAATTTTTTTTTTTTTTTGGTGGGGGAAGCACCAGGGATTGAACTCAGGGGCACTCAACCACTGAGCCACTTCCCCAACCCTATTTTTTGTATTTTATTTAGACAAGAGTCTCAATGAGTTGCTTAGCACCTCCCTTTTCCTGAGGCTGGCTTTTGAACTCTTGATTCTTCTGCCTCAGCCTCCTGAGCTGCTGGGATTACAGGCATGTGTCAAGGAGGCCCAGCACTTTCAGAATTTTTAAAGATGTTACTAGAGCTGGGTGCAGTGGCACGTGCCTGTAATCTCAGTGGCTCCAGGAGCTGAAGCAGGAGGATTGCGAGTTCAAAGCCAGCCTCAGCAATGACAAGGCACTAAGCAACTCAGTGAGACCCTGTCTCTAAATAAAATATAAAAGACAGGGCTGGGAATGAGTGCCCCTGAGTTCAATTCCTGGAACATCAACAACAAAAAAAAAAGGGTGTTACTACAAAAGGAAACCTACTCAACGTTCACTATTTGTTTGCAGGTCTTTTGAGGTTTTTCAGTTTTTAGGTTATATTTACATACAATGGTAGGTACAACACTTATATTTACAACATATTAAATATTGTAAGTAAAAATAATATTTATAAACAATATTATGTTCAAGAGAAAAATATTTTGATTACCCCATGAAGTTTCTTCCTTCCCTTCCTACTCAGAAACTATTAATCTGTTCTAGAACTTCATAAAAACAGAACCATGCAGTACACCCTTTAATTTCTTCCTCGTATGTTTTTGAAATTCATTCACGTTGTGTGTTTCTTCCATTTTATTTAAATACTATTTTTTTTCAAATATATTAAAATATATTCAACCATGGGTGATTGAAATCTGGGTTGTTTTCAGTTTTTGCTAGAGTAAATGAAGTTACTATTAACATTTTTTAAAAATAATAATCTTCCATAAAGTATATATCCACCTCTCTAAGAAAAGTATTTAGGAATGGAATTGCATGGGCATCCAGAAGACTTATGTTTAATTTTGTAATAATTGCAAAAGCTGTTTCCAAGGCCATGTCCTATTTCATCCTTTCACCATTGACATGAGATGATTCCAGATCCTCATGGACATGTTTTCAGACTTTTTAGTTGCAGCTATTCTTGAGTTCATGGAGTTCTGTGTTTCTCATATTGATTTTTGTTTCTCTGATGGCTAACAGTCTTCAACATATTTTATAATGCAAGCACTGTTCATTCATCATTATTTGACAATTGTTTGTGTAAGGCTCTGTCTTACTGTATTCTTCATATAATGTGAAGATAAGTCATTTTCTGATGGAAGTGTTGCGGACATTTTCTCCTTTTCTGTGGATGTGGGTAAAAGTTTATATTCACGTGATAACAATGATTATCATAATTATAATAAGATGGTGTACAGTTTGGTAAAAATTTATTATTACCAGATATTTGAATACATGTATTAGAATAGGTATGTCGTGCAATCTTCAAAGCAAAACAAAAAAAATCTGATAATGTACTTTAAAAACATTATTTTTCATTATTGATTCAATCAATTTTGTCATTAGTCTTTTTCTTTTCTTTTTTAACTAAGAATTGAACCCAAGAGTGTTTAACCAATGAGGCACATGCTCAGCCATTTTGGGTGTCTTATTTAGAGACAGGGTCTCATTGAGTTGCTTAGAGACTCTCTAAGTTGCTGACAGTGGCTTTGAACTTACAATGCTCCTGACTCAGCCTCCTGAGCCACTAGGATTACAGGCGTGCAACAGATAAAAGTCATGCTTTTCATCTCTATGATTCTTTTTCTTTTCTCAGTATGTTTCCATAAATTCTCTATTTTCATATATGCAATGTCCCATTCAAATTACAAAGAAAATGTGAACTTTAGAAAAGCTTCTCCACTCTTTTGGTAAGTTCTTTCAAGAGAAAGATGCTTATTAGAACCTCAAATATTAGAACTGCTCTTTTAACCCTTGAATCAGCAACTCCCTCTGTTGGAAAGGATCTATGATTGACATAAATACTGAAATGATGTGATTTTGTTGGAAAGTCTAATCTTTTATAATCAAAAAAAGAAGAGAAAACTCTGATAATTTTCCATATGATCATAGGATTTGTAGTCAATGCTAAGATAGGACATATAAGCAGGGAGAACACTTCCAAAGTATACTGTCTTCTAAGATTGCAAAAGGAGCCCGGAATGAATAATGTCATTTTCCTTCTTTAATTGCCCTCAAATAAAGCATCCATTGGGAAGGCCAAATGTTTTCTCAGAGTGTGGTGCATAGTGTGTGCAACCTATAGGCGCTATGAATAATAGAGGTCAGTGGATGGATCTGGAGACTATTATGCAAATAAGCCATTCCCTAAAAACCAAGAGCCAAATGTTCTCTGTTATGTGGATGCTAACACACAATGGGGATGAGGGGCAGGGAAGAAGTGAAGTACATTGGATTAGACAAAGAGAATTAAAGGGAAGGGAGGGGGTGAGAATAGGAAAAACAGTGGAATAAATCAGACCTAACTTTCCTATGTTTATATATGAATACACCACCAGTGAAACTCCACGTCATGTACAACCACAAGAATGGGATCTTAATTATTTTAATTAAGATTATTTTAAGTTATACTCCATGTATGTATTATTCATACAAATGCACTGTTTATCTAAAAATAACAAAATTTTAAAAGGATGATAAATGTTAAAAAAATAAATATTCTTGTAAAATCATGCACAACCCAGAAATTATACTTGTGGGAATTCATATTTGCATAGAAAATTGTACACTGATAGATTGTTCATAGCAGCTCTATTTTAATACTCCAAATTGGAAACAATGAAATATCCCTCAATGGGTGAAGGGTTAAACAGACTGTAGTACATTCCTATCATGGCATTATTGTGTAAAGAACATTCTTGACATGAGATGTTGGAGAAATGGAGATGAGACTAATGATTTTCAGGGGCCAGGGATGAGGTATACTTGGTATGAAGGCAACACAAAGGATCCTTATGATGATGGAACATTATATTCTCCCTGTGTTAATATTGATATCCTATCTGACAGATATATCTGGGGAAACAGGATAAAGCATATACAGGATCTCTCTGTCGTTTCTTATAGATGACTGTGAATGTATTATCTCAAAATAAAATTTTAATTAAAAATAAAAATAATAATAAAGATCAGAATCTACCCAAGATGGAGTCCTTAAAAAAACTGATAAAACTTCAAATGCAATAGTTTGCAAAGATGGAATAAGTATATCTCACTCCCTGCCTGCCTTAATATCAATCTCCTCTCACTCTATTTTGTAGAACATGAGCTCATCTAATTATTTTAATGATTAGCAAAGAAACATCTTTATCAGAATTTGAAAAAAGATGTTATGGGCAGACATTTCTCTAGGATGGTAATGCTCTCCTGACAACTCACAGGAGTTGGAGTGAAGCCTGGATTTTGCAACCTATATTTTGCACCTGTTTATACCACTTGGGTCAGCACTTAACTTTCAGATACACTATGAACAGCCATTAGTGTATGCACACATCTTACCCTTGAACTCGTTTTCAGGCAAGTTCCTTAGTATTGTAAGCTAATTGTTTCACCTCTAACTCTGATTTCATTTATATCCACTTTCTTGAAATGTCAACATTCAGATGATGTTCTCTGGCTTTTTATTTGAATACATAATTTTTATTAAATTCACTTGATTATTCACGTGGGCTTTAGAAATACAAGTTCACATTTTTATTTTGTCAGGAAATATCTTAAGAATATGCATGGAATGCTTTTTAAAATGTTATTTATTTGCAATAATTATATTTCAGAAACATGTTTTTGACTCAGAAAGCTTGCCTTCTGTGAAGGGTTATTATTTTCTCAAGAAATCAGTGACTTTACTGACAGCAGCTCTTCCTATAAGGTAGGCTGTTCTTATCTAATTTTGTCTCATAGGAAATTTATAAATAGAAATTTTGTGTAACTTGAATACATCAAATTTAGTGAGTAGAATAAATGGAAAAATAAGATTTATGGTAATTTTGTTTTGTTATTATTGAGACACAGAAGAAGATTTCAAGAAGTGAGAAGGAAGTTGAGAAAGACACAAAAGTGTCTTTTCTAGGTTTGATGTGACAGATCACTAAGAAAGACTTAGTAAGATCTGCTCTCTGCTCACTATGACCTTTAGTGGAAGATTAATACCTGGGATTCATAAACCTCTGGTAGTATCTAAATCTTACCAGTTTCCTGAGATCAGAAGAACTGTGTATCTCCAAAGGACTCTGCAGCTTAAACTTAACCCTCAGAATTAAGAGGTGTTAGCTCATTGCTACTGGAGTCTCTTCCCTCAACTTTGCAGTTATCCTTCTTTTCCACAGAGGGGTGTTGTGTATTAACCCATTATCTGTGCTTTTAATCTAATGTCAACCATACCAATTGTGGCAGAAATTCCTAGCAGTACTGGACTGTGGATGGAACTGTCACTGTTTCTACTTCTGGTGAAAAGTAATATAGCTATGTGTGTATTTAGTTACATGTCTGTGTGCATTCAGTGTCTGTACAGCACAGATTCTAAAACTTGACTGTCTCAATTTGAATTCTGCCTTTGTTGTGTGGATTAGGGTTAAGTTAAAACCTTCTAGGCCCCAGTGTCTACATTTGTGAAATAAGAATAATAGAATTATTGCAAGTATATAAAGAGGCAATTGTGTGTACAAGTGAGTTTCTATATGATATGGAAATCAACATCTATCTATATCAGTTCCTAGCACATGAGATATTGTAGGTTTACTACTTTTATCATTTCCCTGGAATTTGATTTAATAGTATATATGGACTTCAGGTGCTTCACAAGCTTCAAGCTTCAATATAGGCTCAGGATCAATACAAAACACTACACACACCCTCTAGGCATATCACGTTCAAACTGTTTAAAAAAAATTAAAAAAAAATCCAAAGAGAAAATCTTAAACCAGGATAAAATAAAGCAGTAGAGAAGAACCAGGTAAGAATTATATCAGATTTCTCTTCAGAAAGGTCAAAAGCAAGTATACAGCAAAGTGAAACATTAAAAGGGTTAAAACATGGCCCCTACCCCCAAATTCTATACCAAGTAAATTATCTTCAGGAGAAGATAATTTATTCAGAAAAGAAATTCACATATAATAAGCAAAGAAATTACACTGAAGAAGTAGGAAGTTTAAATATAGACTTTTTTTTTTTACTTTTCTTATTCTGAATGTGTGTACAATCTAATTGTTTAAATAATAAGATTAATGCACTGGGCAGTTGTTCAATATGGATAAGTGAAATGAATGATGTCAATGTAACAAGGGATAGGAGAGGCTGGGAATCTTTTTTATAAGGTACCAGTGCTGTATGCAAAACTTGCAGTGGGTGCAAAGGCAGACTAAAACATTTTAAAATTCATATTGTACACTCAAGCAAAGTCAAAAAAATAAAAATTAGCATGAATGGCATTCTAAGAAAGGAGATTGAAACAGATTAAACTTTTAATTAGGCTGCCTCTCCCTCTGGGGGTGGTTCACATTCTCCTTTGAATGCATAATCCTTGCTTTACCCCAAAGGTGTCTCTCTCTCTTGAGATTGCCCCCTTTCTCCCTTGAATATGTATCTAATTTCCTAAATAAACCCCTGTCTATACCTTTGAGGAAAAAAAAAACTCTTAATTAAAAGTAGATAACAAAAAGATCGAAAAAGGAAATGAAGAAATGAAAAATAAAAGATAATTTTAAGGTGGTCAATCTTCATTGCCTAACTAAATATAACAATTAAAAGACTAGAAATTCTGAGTGGACATAAGGTTCTCTACAAAAAAAAATTCTTAATATAAAAATTAAGGTATGTTAAATGTAAACCTAACATAAAAGGATCATTGATGATAATACTGTCCAAAAAAAAAAAAGTAAGAAAATATGCTTCTACGATTACCTTGTCCAGAAATCTGCATATACTTTTCTTCCTGTGATGTCAAAGAAGGATGAGTGAGGTATGTATAATCACCTTTGAGTTACTGTCTTTTCTCTTTTCATTTTTAATGTTTTCAGGATTACTCAGAGTTGGTTGTCTGAGATGCTGCTAAGAAATTCTAACATTAGTCTTACATTCGTGCTTAAAATGTCTGCCAGCATCTGACTTAACCACTTTTCATATGCAAACCAGATAGAAGTTTTAATAACCATGATTTCAATGAAAGTCAACACTGTGACATTGCTGTCAAAAGACAGCTAATGCATTATTAGGTTTTATTAATAGAAATGTGATGCTGAAAATGAAAAAGGAAATAGTTCTACTGTTTTGCACATTAATCATACATAATCTGGAGTATCATTTTTCAGTTCCGAGTATCTCATTTTAGAGGGATATTGACAAGTGCAAAAAGTGTTTTCAGATGGATGATCAAGATATTGATGGTCTAGAAGCCATTTCAATTGAGATCATTTTTAAGAAATTAAAGGCAAAAAATGCTTTGGAAATGATATTAAGTATTTAAATAAAATTTTACCAACTGACATTCTGGAAAAGCAATAAACATAGGTGTATAGAATCAGGGTACAGTGCATGATGTCTCAGATTAAAGAGAAATTTACTCATTGTTATTTCTACCCCAAATAGGATGTGTTCTGAGATAATCATAAGCTACCTGTCCTAGGAAACCTCCAGATGAAGAGAAGATGACAATATGCTTTGGATATTGCTACACTATATAGCATTGTAGAAATTGAACTCAGTGACCCTTGATGGTCTCTGCTGTCTCAAATATTTTGTGGTGCTGTTTGAAAAGAATATATTATGTGGCAGACTTTTTTAAAAGTCATTTTAAGATATCAGACTTCTAATTTTGAATTAAAACTGCTATTGAGTGAATGATGTCTCATATTTTTTTTCATTTATTTCTCAACTTCTTTTAACTACAACCATTATACATGTATAATGTATAGAAAATAAATTTTTGAGTAATAGAGATGAAAGCAAATGTAAAAATTCTAAGTATTTAATTTCCAGCAAAAAAAAAAATCTATCTTCTATATTAGTATAATGTGAAAACAGAAACTGGAAATGAAAAGCATAGCCAATGAGAATCATGTTTATTTAAAAAACCCTTTAAATTCTTTTATTTATTAGCCAGTCAAATCAGTTATTGTTAGCCATAAATATTTCTTAATATTTTTAGAATCCTGAAAATATTTGTAACTTTAGACAATATAAGAAAAATGTTTCTCTTCTTACAATTAGGCAAAAGCTCTCAAACTCAAAGCTCACAATTCAAACTAAGCATTGTGAGAGAGAGGAGGAGAGACAAAGGCTGTGAGTGGGAGGCAGGGAGGGGGTTAATGTGATATCATGAAGGCACTAAGGAAATAAAAGAAATTATTTTTATAATTACAATAGCAATTTTATTTATCAAATATAAAAGCACCTATAGATTTTTAAAATTATTTATTATTCCACAGCCCAGTGATAAGTGGAAAAATGGACATAGTTGAGAATGAATCATAAATGAAATTTCAAATTATTCTATTCCATTTAACAATAAAAATTAAGGTAGTATAACATTTTGGAAACCATTATGCCTAGTTCTATGACCCAAGTCATGATTTATACTATAAATGTAAAATTCTTACAAACATTTATTTATAAGATAAATTATACTTTTTCAAAAGAAAAACATATATGGCCAGCTTACCTGATAACAAAAAATGGGCTAAAATTAACATTCACTGATGCCCATAGCTGTGGTGGACACCTGTAATCCCAGTGAATCAGGAGATTGAGGCAGGAAAGTCATGAGTTCAAAACCAGCCTCAGCAACTTAGGGAAGATTTAAGGACTCAATGAACCCTGTCTTTAAATAAAATACAAAAAAGGACTGGGGATTGCTTAGTGATTATGTGACTTGGTGTTCAATCCCTGGTACAAAAACAAACAAAAAAAAATTCACTCATGATTAATATTCTTGGTAAACTAGAAATAATATATCACTCTAATATAAGAAGTATCTTAAAGAAATAGCTATTATCATCATTAGTGAAATTTGAAGTAAATTTACACTTCTAAAAACACTAAAGTTTATTGATCTAGAATTGTGGGACATTACTAAATAAATAAGGTTCATCTTTTCAAAATCAATTTTATTTAAAGACTTGGGGGAAATTTTCATAGTATTAACATTAAAGCAAGAATTTATTATGAAACAAAAATTCAAATGCCATAGATTATTGGGAGAACATGAAATTTCATATTAATAAAATTTCTTTTTATTATAAACCAGGTTTGTAAAAAATATTATTTTACTCTCTATGAATTCACTAACTAAATGTTTGAAAAAGATGGAAATAAATGAAAATATCAAATAAGATCATATAATAAAAAGTAGATACAGAAATTAAAAATTATATTTAAAGTGATAAAATAAGAGGCTGAAGTTGTATTAGGACTGAACTTAATGTAACTCAGTTGCATTTAGTTGGAATCAATTGTATTCTAATAATAGAATAGTAGTTTTACATGTATTGACATTTGATCCTAATAACATGCTATTATTTATATTTCACTTTGCTTCTTGGGAACTGAGAGGGAGATGGGCAAAGTAGTTAAAATATATTGGTTCAACTAAAGGCTGACATTTACACCATAAATTTACACCCTAATTTCTAACCCTAAATTTTTCTTCTTATTTATAGAAACTTTATAGAAATCAAATCCCAATGAATTTTTGTTTAATGCATTTTAAGTAGACATATTTGTGTTATTTAATCATGTATGTGATATTAGCTTGTTTGTATTACTCAATAATATACTACTAATTATGAAGTAATTTATTAATCTATTCTATATGCAATGGAAATTTGGGTTTTCCCCACATTTTGACTATTATGATACTTCAGTGAACATTCATTTTGGTATGTAAATGGCTCTGCTTCTGTTGGGTTCACAATCGGGATTATCTATACAGGGTTATAGTTAATCATATATGAAAATAAAGCCAAAAAGTTTCATTTGCATTGATTTGCCATTTCACCAGTAGCATTTGAAAATGAAGTTGGTCCACATCTTTGCAGATCACTGATGTTGCCTTTAAAAAAAATAGTCATTTTAATAAGTAGTATCTCAATATAATTGTATTTAAAATTGAACACATTTTTGCACATTAATTAACTATTCAAATATCCTCCTTTTTTATTAAATTTATATCTAAATCTTTTTGCCCATTTTCTATTGGATTATCCCTAATTTTCTTATTGAGTTATATAAGTTATTTACATTTTCCAGGTATCACTCTCTTCCTTATCATATGTGTTTAAAGACCTCCATTTGTGCTTCAGTTTGTTGCTTTATAGGTCTCTTTCAATATAGGATAATTGTTCTATTTCCCATTGATAAAATCAGCAAAGCACTATTGATTGAAAGGACTGACAACCCTACTCTAAAGTGACACCTTTCTTGTAACTCATTGTCCATACATGTGTGATTTGCTCTTAAACACTATGTTGATCTGCATTGTAAACTACAATGCCTTAGTCATTATAATTGTGTAACAATCTTGATAAATAGTAGAACATATTGTCCAGTTATTTTTGGTCAAAATTGTCCTTCCTATAGTGGGTTCTTTACATTTCTATTTATTTTTAGAATATTCTTGAACATATTTGATAGGATTTCAAGTGAAATTTCACTGAATCTGTATAATGACTTAAAACTGTTCATCTTTACATAGTTTAAAAATAAACTATTTTTAAACTATGTTCATCTTTACAATATTTACATATTTAAAAATAAACTATGTAAAGATGAACAGTTTTAAGTCATTATACAGATTGACAGTTTATTTCTTCAATTGAGATATTTTTTACATTTTAAATATTTTAAAGTGTTCTTTAGTGTTGCACTTTGCATTTATTCCTTTATATTTGGTAACTTTGAAGATATGCTAACATTTGAAGTTTTGCCATTTTAGGTTTTGTTTTGTCTAGAATATACAAGTATTACTTTTTTAAATGTGAACTTTGTATTCAGTGATTTTACTGAATTCACTGTAGATTTATTGGGAATTTTGACAAAAAAAAAGTCGGTTGGTTTGCAGAAAATGCCAGGTTTATTATTTATTTCAAATCTTTATAACTTTTTTTTCAGCAGTGAAAATTGAACTCAAGATTTTGCACATGCTAGTTAAGCACTCTACCACAATGAGCTACTCCTCACATTCTATTTATTTATTTAGAGAAATGATCTAAGTTGTCAGGGCTAGTCTTAAACTTGCAATCCTGCCTCAGCTTCCTGAATAGCTGAGATTACAAGCATGTGTCACTGCAGCACATCCTGAGGAGATTTCAAGCTCAAATCTTTAACATTTGTAAGGTACTTTTGTTGTTGCTCTGATTGTGATCTCAAGCGCAATACTGAACAGTCATGAGATGCTAGCGTGCTTGCCCTAGTGAAGGTACTATTTTTACATGTTGCCCTTTTATATAATTTCTTTAGTGAGATTTTTTGGTGTATATATGTACTAGATTAATAATTTTTTCATTTAGCTTGTATTATTTAAAAAAAAAAATTAGTTGTCAATGGACCTTTATTTCATTTATCTGTATGCGGTGCTTAGAATCTAACCCAGTGTCTCACACATGCTAGGCAAGCACTCTGCCTCTGAGCCACAACCCCAGTCCTAGTTTGTATTATTTTTTGCCCTTTGGATGATAATGTGTCATCTTTTCTCTGAATTATTTAATAATGTGTTTGTAAAATTTGTTTTTTCTAGTTTACCTATGATGTTGCTACATATAACTTTTTTTCTTCATCCTGCATGGAGTTAACAATATCTATGACAAATATTTTATTTGAAAAAAATCTATAAATATTTTCTGTGTGCGATCTATTCCTTTAGTTTTGTAAAAAAACAAAAAAAAAAAAAACAAAAATAGTTGTAGGTAGGTACAGTATCTTTTTTTAATTTGTTTATTTTTATGTGGTGCTGAGGATCAAACCCAGGGCCTCACAAGTGTAAGGCAAGCACTCTGGGGTTGTACTGAGCTACAACCCCAGCCCCCATTCCTTCTCTTTTTTGCTGTAATCTTTTTTAGTGATTCCTGTGCTCTAACTAAATTCACTATATTACCTATTAAGTCCTCAGGCATATTGAAAATAGTTATTTTAAATTCAATTTCTAATATAGTCATAGGATATCTGGCCTGTCTAATATAAAGTTTATACTTCCAAAATAATGTATACATTATATGTGTGTGTACACACACACACACACACACACACACACACACACATATATTTTAATATAGCCAATTTGCAATAAAGTCAATTTCTAGTATATCTGGACTTTCTGTGCATTTGTTTCTATTCTTTGTTCTCTTTGTATGTTATGTGCCTTGCCTCATCTGCCAAACATTATTAAAGTTTTGATTTAATGACTGACATTGTAAGTAAAAATTGTGGAAAATTTAAGGTTCTGGATCATATTAGTTTCTTTCTAAAATAGTCATTTAACTTATTGTTTAACTTATTAATTACATAGGAAGCTAGCTATTCCAGATTACCATAATCTGTATTTTACCAGAGACTGGCTTCAGCCGAAATTAGATATTTCCCCCCGTAAGGGCTCGCCTGCTTATTACACAGACTTTGTACAATGCTGTCACATTTCTAGAATTTCAAACAAATTGGAATTTCCCAGCTTTCTTCTTTTACCATAACTTGTAAGATGAAGCTCTCAGCTAGGAGCCCTCTAACTCTCCTTTCTCTGAGACTGGAGAATTGGAGGATTCCTGCTGCTCCCCAATCATCACAAACAGTATAAAGAAACTTCTACTCAACTTCGTAGTCCCGAATAGTAATTTCAAAATCAGCAATAAATAAAAGGAAAATTGAAACCTGAGCTTCTTTTTCTATATTTCTATTTTCTTTCATAACTAGCTCCAAATTCTTTATTGAATTGATAACCCTTTATTTCTTTTCAAAAATATTTAAATATTATTTTTCTGAGTTTTGTTGTTATTTTCAACAGCATTTAGCTCACCATGTAGGCAAACAGGTTACATAATTTTTTTTATTTAACTATTTTAGTCTCCTGAAGACCTAGAATTAAATTTTTGAGAAAAATCCAGAAATAGATGCCAATCTCACAGCCAGAAGACCGTCACTGAAAACACCAACAGTCTACAAGATGTTCTATTTATCACCAGTTGGCTGGTTCACCCACTTGCCTGTGGATAAAATAAGTTCTAGGGGAGGAAGGACTTAGATGAAACTTAATCTTTGAAAAATCTCAACAAACTTGAAGAGAAACTTTATGAAAATATTATTGTACATAAATCTTGGCTGCCTTCCCTACTAGCTGCTTCTGCAGTTGTATTTAAGCAGCAAAATAGATGAACAAAGAATTATAGGCAAGAGTAACAGATTTAAAAGTCTCTAGGAATCAGATTTACTGAAAGAATAGTCAATTGCCAGAGTAACAAAAATTAAATAAATATTTCTATACTTTTGAGCTATACCATAAACATATACAGTAGTGTAGATGGCTTAGATTTATGCCATGGTAACAAATGACACTCAAATCCTAGTTGCTTAATAAAAACATGAGTATATCCCATGTTTGTGTTGTATACCCAGTATTTGTTAGCTACAAGCTTTTCTCTTAGTTTCTTTGAAATTCAGACTGATTGAGGCTTCATTTTAAAGCAGGAGTAAGACAACATGAAAACTGATGTTTCCTCAAGGAAATAGAATACATTGTATTTCTGAAGTTTCCTTGGACAATTCAAAATCACATTATTACACTCCACTTGAAAAGTGAGTAGAAGAAGTATATTACTATATGTCTGTAGTGCAGCATGTAGGATATTTAATATCCAATGTGCATGTGTTGGACTATGTGGATTGTGTTTTTCAGAAGCTGTGTGGTATGTCTCCTTTGAAGTTACACATCCAATGAAATGAGTGGAAATAATACTCAGGCAGATGCTTCAAGATCTATTCATGGATTGTCTATTCTTCCTTCCTCTCTTACCAAGTTCCAAGTAGAGCCATCAGCTTAGATCCAGGAGTGATAATGACGCAGGTTAGAGCCTCAGTCAACATTTAACATACATGTTCTCTCTGCTTCCTGATGCCATATTCTGAAATGCTTACCTCCATCATGGTGTTATGCTTCACCTAGGACATAAAGAATTGAAGTTAATCATCTATGGACTGAGAACTCTGCTACTGTCATTTTAAGTAATGTCATCACTGCTGGGAAGGTAGAAGGGAGGCTGCAGTCCTAGGAAAACTTGCCAATGCATTCTCCTTGTACAATTCCACAATATCACTAGGAATAAGACAAAAGTCACAAAAAGTATTGCTTCTATTTTGTGATCATAATGTGACAAATACCATTAGGAATATCTACAAGCTCATAATCAATGACCAGAAGATGGAATGACATTTTTTCCTCATAATGCCTGGAGTCATCAAATATTTGCCATTAGATGATATACTATATAAAATATTACTATTTCAATATTATAATATGCTACTGAGCAGTGTTCCATCTGAGTGATAAAGTGATCCATATGTATGTTTATGAATTGTTTTATTTTTCTTTTTTAAAGTAATACTCTAGAAATATTAGAGAGATTGAGAAAATAACTACCCTAATCATAAGTGTACAGAGGTTTAGTCAACAGTGGAGATTCTTACAATCATGGACAACAGGGATCTAGGAAATCTGGGTCAAAGAAGCAGAAGCAGGATACACAAGAGATTATAAGAGATGCAAAAGGAAGAAACGTAGAATCTTTTATCTTTGGTTTTCTAAAATAAGGCAATTCATACTTTTGCTTGTGCCTTATCACCCCAGGTAACATATTAGAGGAGTTTGAATTAAAGGGCAATTCATTCAGAGAACACAGGGCCAGAGTGTAAAGAAGGCATTCTAAGGATGTAGAGAATATGCGTGGAGGGTAGGATTGGATAACAAACTCTTGTTACAGCTCCAAAAAGATATACTCTTCAAAGGGTGAAAACACCCCTGACATTCCTCAGTGATACAGCATGCAGTCAAATCCTTAACATTGCTTTTCTGGGCACCTAACAGAATATGTTCTATTAAATGTTTTCTTTTCAACCTCCAGATGTATTTCTCAACCATTACTGCTCTGGTCTGATCCTAGAGGCTGACTCACATGGACAGCATTCATGGCTTCCACAAATTTCTGAGTTGTGGTTGTTTTAACCATTGGATTAATAGGTAGAAGATTGGAAAGAGATAGACAGTGTGCATGGGGTTTTGCTCTCTTTTGTTTCTTCCCTTTAAACTCCTTGAAGATCTTCTGCTTCCAAAGGAAATAGCTCTCAGTAGGCAGTTATAACAACCATCTTTTTAATCATTCCCTCTCTCCTTGTCCACAGATGGTGTGGGCTTTCAATTACCTTAAAGACACTGTATACATGGTGATTTGTTAAAAGTATATGAATACAAACTATGAATATCTAGATCCAGGGAAAATTCTGGCAATTTCAATAAAAGACCACCATTATCTAATTCTTAAAAAAAATGTGAAGAGTTAATCTTAAATTTTAGAGCTATAGAACCTTTTGGGCTGTTATAATAGAATAATTTATCTATTTTGACTGACTTAATATACAAAAATAATGTATCCATATATGAGCTTGATATTTTATGTCAAATTGACAAAAATATAACTATTCTTTCATAATTTCCTACTTTGATTTAGAATTTTTAAATTAACAACTCTGCCCCTCTACTAAAATGTCAGAGTAGAACTTGTCTTCTTGCTTTTCAAATTGCATTATGCAGAGCTGAATTTTGGATACTTTCTCAATAAATGATGTTTATTTTTATTCAATTTTATCATAAAAATAGTTTACAAAATTAGATATTTCAAAACAAACATTGAATTTTACCACAATGATTTTATGATAACTGTGTATAGAATGTTTTTGTAAAATTGTTATGCTTCATTCACGTATTGACCAAGATCGACTTAATATTCCCACAGCCTTACTAAACTTCAGACAGATTCTCCCTGATTTGTGTCTAAAGTTTATTAAAGTTGAGGGAAGTAGTCCATATTAATGAGAAAAAGAGGCCCTGTGTACCTTTCTTTTACTGACTTTTCTCTAGAACATGTCATTACAAATACTTTTGATGGCTATTTGAGGGCTCAGTACAACTTCAAAAAGACTATTTCTTATTTACAACCCCAAACTGTATTTCTGAAGGACCTGGAATCCTTTCCTTTAATGTGATCATCAAAGATGATAGTGTCTCTATATCCAAATCTCTTTTGGAAGGATGAGAGTCTAATATCAATGGGCAACATTAGCAAAGAGTCTAATAACAGAGAAAATTATTTGAAGACTGAGAAAGAACTTGATGTACTTCACATATCCTGTTGGTCAACCTAAGTCTTGACCCGCTCTAATGCTTTCCCACTGGTTATCTCAACCTTAAAAACACTCCCATCCTTTGTTTCAGGAAAGCTGACTTTCAGCCTGCATTTGGGGCTTTCTCCTCTATTACAATAGCCTTGAATATAGACTTTGGTGCAATTTGTTCTGACTATGTGTACTGTTTATTAATATACCATATTGCAGATCAATAACTTTCAGTATAGCTCTGTCTTTACATTATTAATGTTAATTTAAACAAAATTTCCAATTTAATAAGGAGTCTTTTTTTCTTCTTCTACCCCTTTTTCAAACAATGAAAAAAATGAGAACCTGAAACTCCATCATGTATAAAATTTGAAAATACCTATAAACATTAAACTCCAAATATACCAAGAATTTCTAACTTCAATGAATATTTGGGAAGAAAAGGAAATATAGCCTGTGGCTGAACACCTTCAGTAAAGAAAGAGGAACACAGTTCTCTCTGAGGACAAAACTAAAGTACGACGGAAATGAAAACCTCCATAAGTTTTTGTGAAGTTGTGTGTGCATGTGTGTGTGTGTGTGTGTGTGTGTGTGTGCGCGCTCTGGACCATTTAAACATTATTGTGAATCAAAGACACTAAGACATTGCTTTAATTAGCCTTTATCACTATTGATCCACAAACCCCCAGCCCAGATAATTTTTCACAATATATTTTAAGTGGGAAATTGCAAATAACAATGATTTAGATGGCATATCATTATTTCCATAAATAAAATTTAAAATATCTGCATACTTAGATATTCTTACAATATAATATCTGGAAGGATGCAATAGGAGATAGTCTCCACTCCATAGTATTAAATCTACATCTTGAAACATTATTTTCACTTGTTCATACCAATGTTAAAATTGGAAAATAGGCCCACTGTCATTTGGGCTAATGAGATTTTCAAAGCTCAGTCTCACTGTTAATAACTACTAAATTGAATCATACATATGTGTGAATATTTTGCATAAAAATAATTAAAACATATAAGATGTAGTGTCACTCAAAGAATTTCAAAACTTTTAGTCGATAGCTTCAAACACCTCTTCTGACTCATAAATGACTAAAATTTTTATCTATATTTAATATAGTAGACCACAGTCAGAGCATCTAATTCATCAAGTATAACAATGAACTGTCGGTGGTAGTTAATTACTATTACTAAGGTATACTAATTTTAGTGTAAAGCAATTCCTAATGAATGAAGCAATTAATGACCATAAGTAAAATATCTGCAAAATTCCAACACCTCAGATTTAAATGTAGTGCACGAACTTCATCTGTGGGAAAGCTTACTAATTTCACGTACCTATAAGAAAAAGTTAAGGTAAGCCATAACACATAAAAATAAGATCAACATTTTAACTATTGTCACAAATAGCACTACTAATGGCATTGAGTTACATGTGAATTGTTTTGGGGTTGTTTTGGGCTGTAAACAACTTGAGAGTCAACATTTTTATACAACTTGGCCTTTATATTAATGAGTTACTGTCAACAAATTAAACAATAGATCTAGATTTATATTTTTACATACTTGTCTGCATGTACTATGTGTGCTTCATTCAAGGTAGTATCTTTTATGAAATCTTATTGTGAAAATGTGCTTATGCCTAAAGAAACAAATGCTTCCAACATTTCCAATCCTGAAAGATATATCCATCAGGGTTTAAAATTAAAAGGAAGGTCACTAGAAAACTTGCTTTATAGGTAGCAAGGTATTGATATCTATATCATTTACATATAGATATATAATATAGAATAGATACATATAAATATGTATTATAATCAACATAATATGAATGATTTACCAAGTTACTTTTAATAAAATTATTTTTTTAACTTAGCCAATCATTATAGCTACCTTCATTGTCATTTGAATTGTTATGATTTACTTTCCTTTCCCTTATTCTGTTTTTGTTTTCTTACATATAGGATATTGTAAGCACATATATAAATATTACTATTCAGGTTGTTATTGTGGATAGGAGATATTAATCTAGAAATAATTGTTTAAAAGTCATATATAAGAAAATAATTAGTAAATTTCTGACAAAAATGTTTACAAAATTTAATAAATTCTGTTAATATATCACTATCAAATATTTAATTTTTCTTTTTCCATATTTCTCTATACAAACTCTATTTCAAATTGAAATGTAATATACCAAGTTTTGTATACATGTCTTGGCTTTCACTTTTGCTACTAAAATAAATACAGATTATTAGTTTGATAGATAAAAGTATGTGTAGTTGTATCACTTAATGGGAGTGTATTATAAGGAGTTTCTACCATAATTTTAATATTTTATTCAATGAACTTTTCATCTCAACTATGTTTGAAGAACTTTACTTGTTATTTCAGATATATAAAATATAACTTTCAATGTTCTTACTGGGTAACAAAATCTATTTAATTATTTACTTCTAGGAAAATGTTTAATTTAAAATTATGAGAGAACATTTTTTACTTTTAACTTTGACTTCTCTAGTCTTACAGAAAAACTGTAGGAATATTACAAAGACTTCTTAGATATTGTCAAACTTCTTATGTGATGTCATTTACTTTATTCTTTCTCTCTCAGTATCTCTTTGGTACATGTGGATGCATTTTTTTTTTCTGGACATTTCAGAGAAAGTTGCAGATACAACACCCCTTTATCCCTAAACATTTCAGTGTTGAGCTCCTAAAATTATGGACTCCTACATAATCACAATACAATTATGAAAATTAGAAAACATATTGATATTGTAGTATACAATATAATACTTCACTGAGATTTTGCAAGTTGTTCTAATCATGTCCTTGATAACAAAAGAAAATACAAGGCACCGCTTTGCATTTCATTTTCATGCTTCCTTTGTCTGAATCATTTCCTGGGTCTGTCTTTGTATTTCTTGACATTAACTATTGAAGAACAGAACTGTTCTCAATTTAGATGTGCTTAATGCTCTCTCCTGATTAGATCCAGCGTGTTCTTTCAGCAGGGATACAACAGCAGTGATGCAGAGTTCCTTTGCTGCCTCCTATCACAGACGCTTTCTGTCAATTAGTCCCATTGCCATCAGAGTTAAATTTGATCTTTGTGTTAAGGCCATACTTGACAATTTTCTCCACTGAAAGTTGCTATTTTTACTATTTGTAATTAATAAGTGACTCTTAAGACTGGATAATATCCTATTTCTCCTCAAAATTCCACCAACTAATTGTATCCACTGATTGTGCTTGTATAATTAATTGTCAGATATTTTAAAATGATGATTTTTTAGTTATATTAATTCTTTTTGCATTTCCTAGTTGGTATTTTACTGTTCAAGAAGCTTTCTATTTATGAGTGCATATTAATTAATTGATATTTATATGAACTCCTGTAATCTAATTGTCCATCTACCTCAAATTTGACCAGTGGTAACCTGTTTAAATTGGCTCTGGTATCCCCTTAACATATTTTCATTATCAGTACCCTTACTTTATAGCACAGAAAGATATCCCAGGTCCATCTATTCTGTTCCTGCCCAGCTTTGGAGTCTGCCATTGTTCTAATACTCTGATCTTTTGAGTTAATAATGGAATATAGAAACCAGTGTATTTGGGCTATGTGTACTCATTGCTACTGGATATTGTTGCTTTTTGATCCTCTTATATCCTTCTCAGATCCTTGGGATACATACTGGTATCTCCAATTTCAGTTCAACATGGTCATGTTCTTTCAATCCTTACTCATTATTACATTTGAATTTGTCTGCTTCAACAGTAGAAAGCAGGTACTCTTTACACACAATGTATTTATTCATTCACCATTTCTGTAATATAAAAAAAGTAGTTGTACAGTTGCTATTTTATATCACTATTAAAGAGGGTGAGAGAAATCTGTTTATGAATTAGAGCATAATATTTGTCAATATTTGTTTTCTACTTAGCCTGAGTGCATATTGTCTAAATATGTCTTCATAGTTATTTGAGTTATCCTTAATTATTTTATTTGCCCTTTATTTAACATGCAGTTCTGTTCATATGTTCACATCTATAATCAACTTTAAGTTTTTTTCCATCTTAGGCAAGTATTTAAATGTGATGTAAATACAGAATAATATAACAGGTAAAAATCAATGATTGCAACCAAATTAAATAGTTATTCCCCAAGTTTTTATGTTTTTTTCCTACATGCAAACATTTTCCTTATGTTATAGCTAAGAATAAGAGACAGTGTCATTGCTATCATTGGAATATGGTTTGAGTTACATTCCCTAAGAATTCATGTATAGAGATTTGATCCTCATTGTGAGGTAGTAAGAGTGAAAATTTAATCCAACTATGGTGTTTAGAGGGAGGGTTTGGCAGGATTTTTTGATTAGAAAGCATAATTAGGAAGGAGACATGATCGAATTCTGAGGGCTTTATGAGAGAGAGAGAGAGAGAGAGAGAGAGAGAGAGAGAGACCAGGAGGCACACACATACACACACACACACACACACACACACACACACACACAAGTTCAGGTTCCCTGTCTCTTGCCTTATGATTCCCTGCACCATCTCAGGATTCTGCCAGCAAGGAGTCTAAAACCAGATGCAGCCCCTTCACCATGGCCCTTCAGAACCAGGAGCTGATATTATCCATTTCATACTTCATTATAGTGATGAAAAATGGACTAATACAGTCATCATAGTAACAGCAAGGAAGAAAAAAGACTTTGCTCTTTGTTAGGCGTACCACGCCTGCTTTCAATGTAATCCTTTCCCCCAGTTTTTCCTTCTTCCTGAAGCACAACTCTGATAGCTATTCATTTGTCTAATTCCCTCAGTGTTTCCAATATTTTATTTTCAAATTTACTCTTCTCAATTAGACCTTTCTTGAACACTATATTCAAAGAAAGAAAGCAATAAATAATAATAATTTAAAGCAATAAATAATAATTAATAATTATAAATTATTAATAATAATTCAAAGAAATAAAGGTGAGGAACTAAAGAAGGCTGAATGGTTTTCCATAGAAGATCTCAAGTTTAATAGATCAAAAGCCTGTGATTTGAATGATGTATTCCCTATTTTTTTTTCTCAAAAGAATATAGAACAGTGATGAAGAGGGAAGGTCATGTACCTGGACTGACACCTAATCTTTCCTATGGATTTAAGTAAGTAAACTAGCCACTCTGTGCTTTAGATTCATCCTGTATATAGGAGGGTAATAATAACAACATGTACATAGTTCAAAAAGCTGATCAGCTAAATCCTTCTTAATAGTGTCAATGAAAATAGTGCTTAAACCACAGAAATAAGAAGATAGATATTTTAATGATTCTAAGTTTTCTGATGCATATGGAAATAATAAAACTCTAACAGCAATATAAACCCTGATATGATGTACTGGGCATCATAATGTGATAAACTAAATCTTATGCATTCACTACTAAAATATATTACCATATAAGTATGTAAACAAATACTGCACAACAATAGAAACTTATAAGGAAAAGACAATGAGATATGAAAATCCTCAAATTATACAGACATTTACATTGAAAAAATGGGAAGATCTCACTTGGAGGTTCATATGGAAGGAATTCATAAGATTTTCATGTGGCAGAATTTTGAACAGAAATATGAAGTGAAACTAGAAGTATTTATTTGCAGAAGAAGGAGACAAAAAAGGTCACCATCAGGGATTGTATACAGGCAGCCTACAGTTTGTAACTAGGTTAAAATTGGGTTAGGGCTAGACTATCATGAGATTTAATATTTACTAAATTATATATGACTAAGAATGACATAGGCATTTTGCTTCCAAAATCATGTTTCTAATCTATTGACAGAATCCTTCCTAGTTGAC